>NC_142401.1:9070741-9399741 GCF_059441095.1 Idiotropiscis lumnitzeri
CCTCCTGTGTGAATCGGTTTTATTTGCCTGGCCTGGGCGTGAGTGCAGGACTTTGGCAGGGTCTACAATTTCTCCCCAAACAAACAAGAGCCGTCTGCATTCCCGTCCGAGCTCGGACCGCACCGCCGCCGTCTGGCTCGCGGCTCTTGTGTTTTTTTTTGTTTTTTTCCCTACTTCACCTTACGCAAACACTCTCAAGCGCACTTCCGCCTTTGGGAGCAAAGTGAACAAATCCTCTCCTCTCACTTCGACTTCTCTTCTCTCTGACCAGCCAGTGCTGAACAAACCGGCCTCAAATATTTTCACTTGCTTGTCACTTGTGTAGGAGTCGCGGCCTTTTGGTGGCGGGTTCGGACCAAGGCCAAGGTCCATGCGGACTTGGGTGGGAATGAGGTTAAAAGGACAGATACTCGCCTTGTTATTTAAAAATATACGTAAAAGAAGCAGGCTTAATGAGTTTCTTCCATGTACGTGGATATATTTGGAACATTTTTACCAGCATGGAGACTTTCAATCTTTTTTTTTTTTTTTTTTTTTTTTAAAGTTAAAACCGACAATTTATAAAGCCCAGCAAAAAGGAAGCTGTAATATGCTTGCCAGGCCACTAGTTGGCGATATGACTTTTGAAAGAAACACTTCACACTAAATGTTTGCCCAACCGGGTTTGCATTGGAAACAATCTATGTGAATAATTTTTAAGTGTATGTCAGTTGAAAATTTGGCATGTCTTAGTTGTCCATTCGATTTGTCATACGTCGCTGCACTAAGATTAAGTAAGTTTTTTTAGTTTAAAAAAAAAAACTCCATTTTTAAATGCTCTTATGTTTTCAAAAAGATCATTCTCACAAAACCAAATGACCAAACTCCAAAAAACTATGGCTTCACTCTGCACTACTAGCTATAGCCCTTACTCCCGTAATTTCTTTCACATCAGGCATTGAAGTAGGAGTCCAGAACATTCATAAATAGTCATCGCTACAATTTTCATCCTTTATTTGCTCCCTCACCTCGCCCGCCCTTTTGTTTCTCTCCCTCTCCTTTATCCGGTCTAGCGGTCAGAATCCAGGCCGATTTAATGGCCCCTCACCCGCAATTCAACGCGACCTCCAGGCAACCCCTCCTGGCGTGGCTGCGTGAGCCGTTAGAAAACGTGACTGTGTGGGTTATTAGTGTGATAAACTTTTACTGTCCCGCTAGCCTGTCTCTGCATGGCGGCCGCTCTTCGAGGCCTCGGTCTGCGGGAGCCTTTCAAGCTGGTCAGTGGGCCGGGACGTTTCTGATTGAAGGATGTGTGTGCGTGTGGGTGTCTTATTGCATAATGAGCAGGTCAAATTTTGAATTCTTCAATCGAAATTGTTAATCGTGTCATGATAATATGCACAGGTTAAAACAAGGCAACTCGACTCTTTTTGTTGATTGAATTTGTTATGTTATTGTTTTTATGAAAAGAACTCAACATTTACTTAGGCCACGATGCTATTTGGCTAACAGTACGAGTGTCATATGTGTGTGGATGTTTTGGTTAACGTTACATCAGTGCTTGACTTGATTTCATTTCAGAATTCTGATCAACGATTTATTTTTTTAAATGCTCCAGAAGCGTGAGTTTGTTGCTGCTTCACAAATTGTACAAAATACCAATTACTACTTTCCTATTCGTCCTTTTATTGAGTATTTGACTCAGTGGTAAATATCGACCCCAATACCCCTATTTGATATTCTCTAGTCACAAATTCGCCCAATCGTGTTTTTTTTATTTTTGTTTTGTTTTCGAACCCACCTCCAGCTTTTTATTAATTGCCAAGGAAGTAATTTGTCATTTCATCCAAAAAACAAGCTTTGTTTGTCGGAGTAGAATCCAGTTTAGCCTGGGTTGTTAATGGAAGTTAGCGCACTGTGTATGTTCATCCACAATTAGAATTTTTTTTTGTGCCCAAAATCGAATCATCTGTGAGCATTTTACAGTAATTTAAGGATATTGTTATAAGAGGAGTTTGAAAATGATAAACTGTTTAGGGATAATTATTGTTTACTTTTATTTGAAACGGTTTTGTGGGGGTTGATTAAGTTTTTTTTTTTGCGAAGTGCCTTAAGTGAATACAAAAAAACTCTCTCTTTAATTCCGACTCTGTACCTTACGTTAAGTCGCTAGCTATTAGCGGCTGATCAGCTATTAATTTCCACCACTGCCAATAGCAATCCAGACTTTTCTCTATATCATCGTGAGAAGTTTAACACCCTGTTTTCTCCCGGCGTCAAGCCCACAAGGAACCACGCCTGCATGTCTGACCTCTACTGGAATCTTCCATCACGCTGCTGTTGGCGGTCAAGCCGGCTGGCTATCAACACGAGCTACTCCTCTGCTAACATAGCGCCGTAAAAGGAGCAGGACCATCTTTGGGCGGTACAGAAAAAGCACAAAATGCACGGATAGGCCGATGGAAAGAAAATCCGAAGAACTTGAGGTTTGACTGTATCGCTGCAAAACAATACAATAATGACAGCAGAACAAGGAAGCCAGCACTGGTTTCATGGAACTATGTAGACAGGAGTGGGGCCTGAGGGGGTGCTTGTCTGCGCTACATTTCCTTCTGCGCGGCACACAAGTAGTTGTGGGCAGCCGAGCAAAAGTGCAGCCTCTGCACTTTCCTCCATACTCTCCAGTTTCAAGCCAAGACGAGCGAGAACAAAGGCGGATGAGCGAAGCTGCCGCAGAGGTAATGAGAGCGGAGACGCGCCGCGCAGGAACGTGCACCCTCGTCATAGGCAGCGAGCCACGCCGCATTCTACCATCGAGTCCCGTTGGAGGATGCCCTCACGCACTCTGACCCCACCCCTCCTTCTCCTTCCTTCTTTCTATCTCCCGCCAAATGGAAACCAAAGCGTGGCCGGAATGTACATGTACAAGACAGGAAAACTCAGCCGTTGCGTACTGATGGCTCAGAGAGTTCCTGTAAAGAGAAACAAGCAAATGACAAAGATGCAAAGAAAGCCGAGTCAAGAATTTACCCAGGAGGTTTCAGATGAGTTTGTAGAAGCGACGCAGAATACTGCAAATTACACAGTGGATGATACAACCATGAATGCAACAGAAACCAAAAGTGAGAAAATACATTTTTAAAAAGGAGCTTTCTGAAACAACTAAAATATTGTTGAGTTAAATTGATTTCCAAAACCTTTAAAAGTTAAAGGAAAGGAAGAAAAAAAAGCACAGTTTTTAACCTGAATTTAAAAATCACCTACACGAAGGTCTGACTTCACTTCTGCAGGCAACTTATTGCACATCCGTGCAGCAGAACAGCTAAATGCTGCTTCACCATGTTTGCGTCGAAACCTGGGATCCACTGATAAGGTTTATATTCAATTAGCATTTCCTTAATCGATTCAACACCTTATCATCATCTTAACTCAAGCTTCTTTTTCTTTGGCTATTTTGGGAATGGGGAGAAAAAAGGGAAAACGCCACCATACAGTCAATTTTTATTTATCCTCATAAGGAGTATAATCCTCGTGAATTACGGCGAGAGAAGCCGGATCCACCCCGGACTACTCCCCAGTCGAACCCAGGGCACCTTGACAAAAATCCATTCATCCATTAACCACAGCACTTGTCTCCGAAGCGGAATCCACCCTAGACTGGTCGCCAGCCAATCACAGGGCTCTAATACAAAAAGCCCCATTTGCATCTATGGGCAATTTGGATTCTTTCATGGACTCAACAGGCATGTTTTGGAATGTGGAAGGAAGTCAGAGTACCTGTATGGAAACTCCACTCAGGAAAGCCGCCGATTCAAACCGCAAATCGGCGAACTGTGAGGCACGCGTGCTAATCGTCCGCCGTGTTGATTCGGTCTCCAATGTGCTTTCAGAACAACATAGCAACAACGCAAGGGAACAATGGCGCCAAGTTGGGAACGAGAGAGGAAATGTGGCGCAGAATAGTGGAAATGTGCACAATTTATTGCGGAAGGAGAATCCTAATTAAAAGTGCCGACTCGCCCTTTCTCCCGAGAGGAAGCAAAAACACCACGGTGCATCCGACAGCAAGTCAAAGTCTTTTTGGCGGACTATAAGAAGCCGTGTGTCAGTGCTGCTCCATGCCAGCCCCACCCCATTTAGAGCCAAGCCTGCACATCATGTGTTTCCATTTTACTGATAGGGTGGAAATGACCTCAACGCTGTAAAAGATGACAGGGGTGCTTGTGCTGTTCACCAGATGTGTGCGCAGTGCGGGGAGAAAACCATTCGCCAGAAGAATTTCTCGGGCTGTGACCAAGGGTTCAAGTTGAGCTCCAGAAGGTTCCTGGAGTATGTCAGCAGCACCTCGTGGGGTGGGGGGTGGGGGTGTTTGTGGTCTCGCACCTGCTGTCGCCACAAAAGCCACTTCCTCCCACTGATCCCCATTTTTGGTTACCACGACAAAAGGCGGAGAAATTAGGGAGCGGCGTTGATGATGGGGCGGCTAATCTCTTTGGAGCGACTCATTATGTTGTGGCAGCGTGTACAGTGCGGCAGCTGGAAGGGAGATGGGGGCGCGGGGAGCGCAAGGGGGGGGTATCTTTGTGCGGATGACGCCGCCAACAATGCCCTTTTATCACCTCTGGAATCATTCATACATTCCATATGGGACACATAATCCAACCACACTGACGTTTTATTATATTATTATAGGCAATTTATGTTCTTGAACATTCTTGATGGAACAGACACATTTTTAATCGTAATGGACTGAACAGACACAAAATTAGGGACGCCTGCACAGTCTTCTGGATCAGTATAACTGCACATTTTTTTTCGGTACTAACTAAATGTCTATTTACATTTATTGTGAATAGACCAAAAGATGTTTTAGATTGCAGGGGGGGGAGGTACCAAATTTTTGCATCTTTTCTTTGTGGTTTTCTGTCTTTTATCTAAAAAAAAAAAATACATTATTAGATTTTAGATATATGACGTTTTTTTTTTTTTAATAGATATACAATTTGCTAAACTCCTGCATCAACACCCGCCGTAGCGCATGTAAGACACTGCACTGCGTCTTATAATAGTCTGGTCATTATGGGATAAAGGCTTCGGCGCACTCTATTTTGGGCCAACACTGTCTGCGTGTGTGGGGGTGGGGGTGGGTGTGTGTGTGTGTGTGTGTGTGTGTGTGTGTGTGTGTGTGTGGTTGAGACCAATGGTGTTGTGAGCTTCTTTTGACAGTGGAATATTTTGAGTCGTTGAATTCATTCCTCTTGAGCAAGATGACACCTAATATGAATATCAGGAAAGTCCCACTTTGGTATCCACCACAAGTCAGGCCAGGAAAAAGGGAGGAAGACGCTACACCTGACCCCATGACGCAGTAATTAAGAGTGAGAAAGGCAGATCTCGGAGTGACTGTTTTATAGCCAAAGCGTCACTCCAACAGAGTGTGTTGAATTCATTTGATACGGCCACCTGCTGACAATGCCGCATGGCTCCAACTCTGAGAGGAAGCATGTCAAGCTCATGTGAAGTTTGCAGACCACGCCAAACCGTGTTGGTTTACAGTTGGTGACGTGTGTGATGGCACAGCGGAAAATGTGGATCCAACTTTTTACATCATTTAACTAGCTTGCAATAACACACAAAAAAAGAGAATTGAATCTGAGGTCATCCTGACAAACTTGTATCTCGCTAGCATTAGTGATGTGGGCTTCCATCACTGAGATTGATGTGATGTAATACAAAAAATACTCAATTCTGCTTTAAAATATCCATTCTTCAATTCATCGGTGCATTTTGTGTACTACTTTTGCGCATTAGCGTTACGGGTAGGCGGGAGTCGATGCTATCTTAACTCCGGACTGGTCAGCAGCCAATTACAGGGAATTTATGGATAAACAACAATTCACACCGATTGATAATTAAGATTCTTCACTGGACCTAACATGCATGTTTTTGAAATGTGGGAGGAAGCAGAGGCCCCGAGAGGAAACCCACGCAAACACGGAGAGAACATGCCAACACCGCACAGGAAGGCCATAAGCCCTGAACCTCAGAACTGAGACACAGACATGCTAACCATTTATCTTCTATGCTGCATACTTAAAAGTTTGGCTAATTTTAGCTGACGGAGATTGTTTGAATATGAATTAAGTTTCCATTGTTTCCTATGGGAAAAATTATATGTATAATATAATCGTAATAAAGCAATGGCCGATGCAATCCAGCAGTTTACGGACAAACTAAGTGGCAAGCCATCTGGATTTTCTAATTTTAGCTAGCAGTTAGCTGTAAAATGTAAATACTTTTTAAATCATATTTTTGTGATATCTAATGGTCGTCATTATTTAGCCATCTACAGTGACAATTGGATCATTAGCTAGCAAGCTTGCTAACAATTCGACGAGCCAGCTATAGAAGCGACATTTAAAGAACATTTTTCATTTACTGTATTTCTGTTCCGTTGGTAATATAGCGGGGGTTTATTGACGGTCAACTTTATCTCTTCAACTAACAATCAATGAACTAGCTAGTGAGATTACTCGCTAACTAGCTTGCTATCAAAGTTGTTCTCTCAGCAATATAGGGGGGTCAATTGAAGGAACTGCCATCTATATTTTATTGTTACACTTTCAAATAAAACTTCAAAAGTACATTATTTGATGTTAGAACATTACCACATGCAATTTCCGACATATAAAACGTGACTTAAGTGGCAGGATTAATAATTAAGAGTATGGTTCCCAGTCCTTGGGCATGTAAATGTTTTCCAGTTTTCCATCCATCCGTCCGTCCTGTGTATGTAGGCCAGTAAGAGTGGAGGTAGAGATGTAGTAGAAAGCAGGATGAGGGGGAGTGCAGTGCGGTGTAGTTGGAGGAGAGCCCATGCAGGTCTGCGGTACGGTCGGGCCTGCGCGAGTGTGCATGTCCTCCAGGGTCGACCCCATGTCAAATGGAGGAGGTGAGCGGTCTCGCTGATGGAGAGGCCAGCTTTGTGCAGAGCCGTGCCGCAGGGAAAAGAGTGCGTGATGCGGCGTGGAGGAGCAGCAGAAGGAGGAGAGCGCTGAGGTCTCTCAGCTGTGAGAGGGTCCGTGCAGTGTGAGGTCTGTGCATACTAGCGTACAGTACAGTACAGTACATATGTGTGCCACCGTGCGCTTTCTTCAGAGCCAGCGAAAGCCAGCAAGTTCTTATTTAGCACAGCTCTGCTTAGCAACCACAGCCACCCTCCAATCATCACCAGCCGACTGCAAACCACCACGACTTCAGTCCGACAACGCTCACCTGCCCACATGCACAAACCCACACGCACACACGGTCAATCTGCACATCAAACTATTTCTCCAGACACTGTGCTCTTGGAAACCCATTTTCTACCAAGCTTTATGCTATTTATTTCGTGTGATTTGTAATTTTGCTAATACACTAGAAATCCTATGGAAGGAGATAACCTCAATGTATCCCATGGGGAGCATTCAAATGTAACTGTTTGTGTAGCTTTAAAGTGGTTTAACAAAACATTCAGGTTCCAGTGACAAAAATTACTTTAAGTTGAGTCATATTATGCGCTTCGATTTGACAGATGAGTCACTACTCTGAATTTAATGGCTAGCCCTTTGTTGCCAGGCAGGTTTAATGGTGCGCAAACATTTGTGGTTCAAAGCCCAAATTAAAAAAAAAAAAAAAAAAAAAAGTAAAAGGTTACACTCTTGAGTTGCATAATAAAATGTAGTCTTTAGTTTAAGTTCAAGTTTTGGCCTATTGTTGCTAGGCGGAATTTGTGTCATTTTTGGTTTAAGGCCCATTTGATCACATTTTTGATGTTTTCCTGTACTGAAGTTTAAACATGATCATAATCATTCCGGCATGCTATTAAGGGAGTCACTACTCTGCATTAAATATAAAATACAGTATATAGTTGGTGATGGTCGGCCAATCACAACTTCCATGGTCTGCAAACCAGAAAATTCAATACTCTGGTCTTGTCACAGGATTGTACTGCTGAGCAAAATTTTCCCCCCCCAAAAAAAAAGAAAAAATGAAAAAGAAAAAAAGTCATATGGCATTCATTGGATCACAACTCCGTATTACGTTTAAAATACATATTGGTGGGGCACCTACTCCTTTATTTGTCAATGAAAAAATTGTCTCATGCCAGTCATGCCCACGAGATATATTGACGAGGCTCTGCATCCCTCTGCCCCGACCGAATGCATCGTCATAACAGAGTCGCCTGTACACAAGTGAACGTCTGGTTCTCGTTCCAACCCTTACCGCGTCAAAGCAAACTCAACCGGACCAACTGGAGGAAACGTGGCTTTAGCTTTATTTTTACCTTACTTGCCGCACATCCTCTTAACCGTGGGGAGACTTAATAGTCGCTGTAAGACATCGTAAACCCAAAACTAATTATGCATATCCTAAATAAGAGGGGGAGTCGTGCAATGCAAACCCTCGAAAGCACCCCCCCCCCCGCCAATGTACAGACGCACAGTGCACACACACAGTACTTGGCACCGGTTGTGAATTGCAGCGCGACCCCGCTGGTGATGAGAGCCATCAAAACAGGAGGCACAAACAAGATTTGGACCAAAAGCTGTCTGAGCACAGAGCAGTCTGTTTGCTTTTAGCTGCGTGAGCTAATCCTCCTCCCGAGCCCAGCTTTGGAGGTGGTCGGTGGGCGGATTGGAGGCAGGAGCGGCATGCCGATTTGTCATATGGCACCAGCAGGGCCCACTTCTGCTCCGATGTGGTCCAACACTGGTGGAGCTTTAGGAGGGCGCAGCATTTAAATGTAATGCATATGCACACAGCCCGTCTTGTTGTTGTTTTTAACCTCCAGTGTTAAACTACGGATACGGCAAAATCCTGGTTTATTTATCACGGCCCAGATATCTCCGCTGGGGTAACGTTCCAGATCTCCCGAAATGGGTAAACATTCCAAGATACAGGGAGACTATATAAATAAATTAATAAATTATATTATATATATATATATATATTTTTTTTTTTTTTTTTAATTGATTAAAAAAAAATGTAATCATTTTATCTCCACCGCACACTGTAAACATTTAAACATAAAGCTAAAAATTTGGGGTGATTTTCACACATTACAATGATATTGAATGAATTTAAACATCCCCTCCCCAAACAAGAAAAATAAATCTGACAATTTTTGTTTGTTAAGGGAACCAAAAAAATTGTAATATATTCATTATGCATTTTTTTTCATTAATCTATCAATTAATTGGTTATCATAATTTAATTGTGTCAATTATTGGAATCGGCCTAAAAAAAGAAATCCATATTGGTCAGGCCCCAACAAATAATAGAGCAATGCATTTACACAAACAAGACTCACAGGCATCTATTTTTGATGAATGACAAACATTACAGCAGGTTACTGAGTCTTCACCTTAATCCACATAATCTAACAAAAATATGTACGGTATTTTTCGAGACATTTTGCGCCTGCAACTGCTTTGGGTGCGTTCAAATGCATTTAAAATGTGTAAAAAGTGTATCTCGTTTTGTTTAAAGCAGAGTTTAAAGAATGTGGGAGGGGCAAAACTAGAAAATGTATATTGTGGGTATATCTGGAACATATCCCCCGCAGTGTATGTGCTGAGCTGCCTCACTACATCCGATGCACGCTCTAATTACCGCGTTCCATAGGGGATGCTTATAAGCCCTGCACTTTGAATGAGCCTCGATGATGATGTAAAGCCCGTCTGAGTCCCGTCTCTTGTTTCCGAGAGACAGCGCAGGTTTGGATGTGCAACGCGCTCATTGCATTCCAGGAGTTAGGTGGGATTATGGGAGTTTAAACTCCTACCCGCCTCACCACTCGCCGCACCCCTCGACTGCAGCGGCTTAGCGTCTCAACCAGCAGCAGATGCAGACCAAGATTTCCTGTCTCTGCAGCAGATGGGCTTGATTCTTAATCACAGGGCTGGAAATCGGGTGGCGATCGCGGAGAAATTGATGATGACTAACCCAATACAGGCATCTGTTCTGTGGCTGATCAACGCAAATGACTTGATTCTCTTACAGCACGCACACACACGGAGTTTTTGGACATTTTGGGATTTTTTTTCTTACAAGAGACTTCATATTTGAATAATGTTCAATTTGCATCTCAAATTGGATTTCCCCAATGGAATGAATGGAAATTCCAGTAATCTGTTCTAGACCACCCCAAAACACAACAACAACAACAAACTTTTTGGGTAAAATGAGCGGAAAATAATATAATACTGTGGTTTATAATTACAAGCATTAATGACATAATCGAAACGCAGTTTGTGCACGGTGACTAATTTATTGTTTGCGGCTTAACCATCTGGGGGCAGTAGGTTACAATCATGAAGACACAAACCAAAAAGAATTTTGCAGCTACAGCACACTAAGTAATTAAATTTACTTCAGTTATATTAAGTGTCTTTCACAGAGGATAAAGAATAAATGCCGGAGAATGTGAATATATGGTTTTATAAAACAGGTCAAAATAAACATTTATTCTTTTTTTTTTTTTTTTTAGTACAAAACTTTTGCTATTACGAATAACTACATTCTCATATGGCTAGGTTAATGATTATTTCGCCATCAGACATGCAGACCCCATTTTCGGGTTCAACAGTAACCAATCGGAAAAAGGCGGTGATGCGGCCAATCATACACACTCGTATTTCCCACCCTGGGAGAGGTTGGAGATTACGAAGCCCTCCGAGTCCGCACTGCGCCCCAAAGAGACAAGACCCTTGTAACAAAAAGAGAAAAGAGCCCGCACTTCACAGCCTGTGAAAGGCCGGCCCTTGAACAAAGGAGGCGGCAGATCTTTAGCCCACATCAGCCATGACAGAACCCCAGCTGACACTCTTTTAACAAGAGGTCACCCCTGGGAGAATGGAGGCCACAACCCCTGGGAGCGCCTGACACGCCGTCCGCGCAGCGGCAAAACGCAGGCCCGTATGCACTGCGGGGACAAGGTGACGGTCTCCATTGGGGGGGGGGGGGCTGCTCGGAGGACAAAAGAAAGGGTGGGCGGGGGTCACGTGAAGATGAGAGAAAAGACCGAAGGCCACAATGGATGCAAAACTGGAAGGAACATACAAGAATAAGCCAACTTGGTGGATGGCGGGCAGACGGGCCCGTCAAGGATGTCATGTTGTGGCTTCCTAGAGGTCAGCAGACAGATGGGAATGGAAATGAGAGCTCATTTTAATCTGCCCGCCAACGGATGATCCCGTCATTACGTGCTCTTGTGTATATACGAGCGCGCTGGAGGTCCAAAGCACAACAAACCAAACCGAGCAAAGGCATAATGTGCCGCTGTATTTTTGCAATACTTTGTTCGGTTCAAGTTTTTTCAGAGTTTTAATTTTTTCCATTTGACCTATTTATACTATTATTTATTTTCTTTCCTTATGTACCAAGCAAAGCAGTTAGATATTTTTTTTCATATTTAATTCAATTTTTCGTAGTTTTCATTTGTATGAATTTTACTTCATATTTTGTATATCTTCAGTTTTTTATCTTTTTTTTCCAATCATAAATGCTTCACAGGCCACACGAAATAAATCAATAATGATGATAATAATAGTAATAGTTTTAGTAGACTTTTTCGCGTAATTAATGTGACTTTATGATTTTTTTCTCATTTTTCTATTTCATTTATTTTACTTTTATTTTTAGCTAATTTTATTTGACATATTTCTTGATTCAAGCTATAATTGATTCAATTTTTTAGTTGATTTATTCTGTTTTGGTTGTTTTTTTTTTCATGTCGTTCAATCCGTTGTTGTCAGTTTTACTCTCTAATTATTTTGCATCCCAAGATGGGATGAATTTTGTGTTAAAATAAGATAACCAAAACCATCCTTATAACTTCATATCAACTATTTTAATTCTTTGTATTTTGTTAGGTAAACCTGCCAAAACGTACAAGTAAACATTTTGATTATTTTAAAACAAATAATTTTTTTTCTCCTATTTACTTACTGTTTTTGCATTCTAAAATACACACGTACGCAGTTTTTTTTGTACACGTAGTTTTCAATCCCAAGAAAAATCGAAATGACTATGAAATATTTCAACATTAAGCTCCTCCTCAGGATTGTATTTTCTTCATCAACCTCCCATGACAAAGTGCAAGAAGTACGTAGTAGAATTTTTCTTGTATTACTTTGAGTTGGAAATGGTAATATTATTCATCAACCGGTTCCACTGGATTGTATTTTGTTAGTTAAACCTCCCCCAACATGGAAGTTAATGTTGTCGAAGTAGTAGCAGACTGCTATTTTTCATGAACTCAATAACTTTAATCTCGCCGGATAAGTGGAAGCACAAGCCCTTGACGCTCACTTGATTGGTTCACGCCACGTTTGTGGCTAATTTCTCCCTGTGAGAGGAACAATGGGATGAAAAATGGCATAAATTGGCCTCAGCTGAATGACTTTAATCGCCGTGCCATTAAAGAAGGAACTAACTTATGCCCTTCTGCGCAAACATTAAGGCTTTTGGACTCAAAACTGCTCCGGAAAACATCCAAATCCAGTCCCGACTTTTTAGAGCTTTTCATACAAATGAGACTATTGAGACCCATTGAAGCGATCTTCCTATTTATCTCGTTATTTTTTTTATTTATTATTATTTTTTTTTACAAAAGTCAAAGTTTGGCAATTAAAAATCATTAAATCCTCACATTCACGGGGTCTCGCTTTGCTCGCTTTTTCACACGGCCATCTGGCAAGTGGACGAGACTGTGATTGGTCGGTTGGCGTGAGGCTGGGGGAGGAGTGGGTGGCTATGTCAGTGTCTTTGGGAAAGGTCGAGGGTCATGGCCCTTTGACAACACATGTCAAGGCCTGGCCTGCAGCCGCCGCTCTCGCCGGAGCGTTTGGCAACGGGCGAAATGTCGGACGCGATGCGGAACGGACACGATGACTCAGCGGTGTGAGCAAATCCCACACACATCCACCAAACCTCTCAACCAAAGTTACACTCAGTTCCGTTGGTGTTATGTGGGGCTTTCTGGAACTGGTTTTGATGCCAACAGCAGCCCGTTTAGGCAGGAAACGAGGAGCCTGAATGAGGTGGACCAATTGTAGTGAAATCCAATTCATTTGAATTATTTCAAAATGTAACAATAAGAAAACATTTCCTTTCCATGGTAGAACATTTGGCAGCAAAAATCAGTCGGGCCTGAATTAGTCTGGTTGTTACCAAGTGTCAAAAATCCATTGTGTCAAGACGTAGTGACAACATAAGAATGGAGTTGATTTAAATGTTTAGGCAATCATTGCTGCGCTCTTGTGGTTTCTGACTTGTAGATTTATACAACAACCCGTTCAGGCAACAAACTAGAGATTGCAGCTGTAGTCTTTCAAGTGTGAAATATGTCGCTCGAAATGATCCAACGAAACGTAAATTCAATCTATTGTGGGTTCCAACTTGCTTGGATTTCTACAGCAGGCCTTTGAGGCAGCAAACTAGCTGGGCCTGAATTATTGGCGCGCACATGCCATTTCCTGTCAAGAGGCCAAATCCATCTTGTTTTGTAATACTTCATTGATAGAGTGACAGTAACTTTTTATGGCTTGCCATTCAGGCAGAAAAAAAAATGAATAAGGACTTCATTTGTAAACTAATTAGCTCTCCTACTGCTGCTTGATGTCAAGTAGTAAAATCCAATCTATTACTCCACCACATAACGACAACATTGCATATTTACATTCTGTAGGAAGCTCGTCGGGGTTGAAATAGTTGCGCCCACAGCTTCTCGCTGTCAATAGACTTAAAGACATAGTGACGACATAACATTAACATTCTGTTTCAAATTAATGGCAGCCTGTTTAGACAGCAAAAACTAGCCAAGCTTGATTTAGTTTATTCATTAGTTAACCTACTTCTGCTTGTTGCCTTATCCTCAGCATCATTGAAAGATTTTTTCATTGCTTCTGATTGAATTTGAATGCTCAAGTATTGATGACGATGAATGGGGTGGCCCATCTTCTGTCTCTTTTTTGGGAGAGCACAACTCCACAACCCTAATAAATAAATAAATAAATAAATAAATAAATAAATAAATACATATTAATTGATTAAAAAAATAAAAAAGTTAAAAAATAAATAAATTCCACCCCACACTGGAAATATTTAAACATAAAGCTCAAAATTCGGTGTGATTTTCACACATTACAATGATAAAAAAAAAGACAATGATATTTAGAGTATGTGTGGGTATAAAATCTCATTTAAAGAAGTGCTAATATGATTGAACATTGATCGATGGCACTTCCCAGCCATCTCGAGTGCGTACAGGCAAGTCGTGGCTCTTATTAATAAAGCCGCGTGACGCGCAAGGGAGTCTGAGGCCGGCCGATAACGTGGACTCTTTTTGTGTTTGGCCGGCTTAAGCTTGGTGTGCGAGCCGCCGTCTGGCCTTTGAGCAGCTTGGCCTGTCAGGCTGATGTATGGCAGCAGCGCTGGTGTGCGGCTCCCCGAGGAGCATGGCCTGTCTGCTAAGTGGGACACGACTGACAGTGAACCACGGCCAACACGCACGGCCCACCCACCCCCGCACCCATCGCTGCGTCATGTGTATAAAACACACACACACACACACCCCCCCACACACACACACACACACTCTCAAAGGGTGCCTGCACATCTTTTTTTTTTTTTTAAGATGACAAACAACAACACATGTGATTCATCAGGGTGCGTTTTGGGACAGTTTTGTCAATCAGGTACTTTGCATTAACTAGTAGAGTAGTGGCTTCAAATGAACTGAATTCATTCCGAGACTACGCTCCATTCACTTGCAAATCACAAATAATCTTTCCCAATTGAAATAAATGGGAGTGCCGTTAAACCGTTCCAGCCCCACCCTAAAAAATTAACATGTTCGAGGATGCCATCAGTATGTCATTGCTATGTGTTGAAATAACAGAATTGACTTTATCGCTTGGCAGCAAGCAGCAGTTGGCTAACTAATTGACTAAAATCAAGCCAGACTAATTCTCCATCACTAAACAACCAGCCATACAAATTGTGATTGGGTAAACATGTTATGTCGTTGCCCTCTCCCAAAAGAACCGATGGATTTTATCACCTGGCAGCAGGCTTATTCAGGCCCGACTAGTTTTTTTTTTTTTTTGAGCCTAAACTGCCTCACATGGAAATTGAAAAAGAATGTAAACACGTTATGCCATCGCCATGTCTTGTAATAGGGACAAATTGGATTTCACTCAAGCCCGACTCGTTTAATTCAGAGTAGGAAAGAAACCACAAGTATTACCAATGTAAGTATTGCTGCTCCATATATGCTGTACCGAAACAAACTTGCGGAAAATAAATGGCGTGAGATCATGCATTTTGATTCGTTGTTTTTATGTAATGCATCCAACGATATACAGTTACCTTGAATTTTTTTAAATGAAATTTTAGGGGCTGATGTCAGCAATACAGAGGGTTAATAAAGGCAGATTCTGTTTAATAAAACATTAATTTACACAGGATGTACTTAACCAGCCAGTCTTTCAAAAAGTCAACAAAAATAAGCAGATATTTTTAAAACACATTAACTCGTTACAACAAAAGACAGAGATAGTGACATTCAAAGAAAATTGGCAATAAAAGGCGAATTTTGGGCGATTTAGTTCTCTGGTGTAAAGTCAAACCAATACTAGAAAGAGAAAATTGTAAAACTTTAAATATTCCGCCTGTATTTCTTTTTTTACACGCCGCCAACACGGTGAGAAGGCCAACTTCAAAATAAACCTTCGTTAGCAAATATTATATGGAAGTTGTTCCCGGCAACATGCCGCCGTGTTATTGGCGGACTTGACTCTTCTTCTTAAATGTGTTTGGGGCTTGCTACCAATTTCAACTACATGACATTCAATCGCTAATTAAAGGTGCTTAAAAAAAATGACTTAATTACCCTGACACGGTATTGTACGCCGCTTGTTGCCAGCATTTAGTGGCTCCCCTAATGCTAGCAGGCGCTAGCAGTGCTCAAGTGCTCTGGCGACAGGCGTCTGGTCACTCTTCAAAGCCAGTAGATGTAAATTAATCTGCATATTTTGATGCCCTTCCAACTGATCACTTAAAAAAATGGCTTACTCAAGTATGTTGGTTTAGCCAGTGTTTCTGATGACACTTTGCCTCATAGACCAAAAACTATTGGGAGAGATTTGTCTAAAATCTCACTAATAGTGTACCAAATGCCATTCAAAGCTATCGCTAGCTTTTTTTGTAACGCTAAAACATCAATTTTGAGGGCTATTCTATGAAGGTCTCAAATGCCAATTGCATTCATTTCAAAGGACAAACTTGATTAGATACAAAACCAGCGAGTCATATACTTCCAAACCAGTCAAAATGTTTCTTCTCCTTTGAGTAACTATGCTCAATTTTCATGGCGAAGGTTCCCCCTCTGATGACACATCTCCTGGCTGGCGCTCAGACCGCGGCGATGCCCACAGAGATGTCCACTCATTTGCGAGAGTCCCACACAGCAGCTGCTGTGTGACCGAGACACGCAGCCAGTCAGCCAGCCCCCACAACCACCCACCCCCGTCTTCTATGCTCTTTTGTTCACGTTGACCCACGCAGGACGCGATCGTGGTGACACCCACACCCATCCACGCGCAGCTTATCCCACTATGGCCACCCCCACACACACACACACACACACACGCTACAACACACATATCCATATCCCCAACCTCATTAAACTCTTAACCCCATCACCAACTTAAAATAGCCTTCATGCACCTCCTCCTCCTCATCCTTCCTAAAAACCATCAGCTCTCCATTTATCTTAATGTCGAGGGTGTGTCCTCCAGGTGTGTACTATAAAAGTTGCCTTTAAAAGTTTGTGTTGCTAATGGGAGGATGTTAAATGAAATGGAATCTTGTAGAAGAGATATGGAATGAAATTGAAAGTGTAGGAGTGATGTGGAATGATTTGGGTGAAAAATATGCAATATATTGGTGAAAATGTTAAATGATGTGGAATGAGTAAAATTATAGTACAGAAAAAAAGTGGGAATTTTGTTATGTGGGTAAGGTTGGAAATCTGAATTGAATGAGCTGAACATTTTGATTTCCGAATGGTAGTAATATGAATCCGTGTTGTTGAATGCGTGATGGGAATGAATGGTGGATTTCTGGGTGAAAATGTGGAATTGTGGGAAAATTGAATCGTTGGAATGTGAAAAATAATAGCCTGAATCACATGATTTTTTTTGGGGTGGGGGATATATTGAAGTTGGAATGGTGAGAATGTGAAATGTGGAAGGAGGATCACGTCAAAAAGGTCAGGAGGATCATATATAACAGCTAAATGGTGTTGGTGGTTGAAATAACGCATGCGTGAATACTTCCAGCATTCACACAATCAAATACATGCACGAGCGCAGGGGTGTCCCGCCACCAACTATAATTATAAAAATAAAACCTCGGAGGACTTGTTATAAAAAGCCCACCTTCCATCCATTTTCTATAGCGCTTGCCCTCATTAGGGTTGCAGTTGTGCGCTTTTTGGCATGTCAAGTGTGCTACACTCGAGATTGGTCAACAATCAATGACAGGGCACACACAAACAAATAAATGATGATTCATTCTTTTGATTGTTCTCATTAAGATGGCAGGTGAGCTTTGACGAAAGAAGTGGCGTCCACCCAGAATTGGTCGTCAATCAATTACACGGCATGAGTAGACAATCCACCGACAGACAAATTTAGTCATCAAATTTTGCACGTTATGTTTTCGAATGTGGCAGGAAGCCGACGCAAGCACAGTAAGAACAAGAAAAGTCCACAGAGGAAGGCCAAATTTTGAATTCTGAACATCTTTGAGGCAGACGTGCTCCCCACTATTACACCATGTTGCCCACCCAAAAACATGAAACACATAAAATTCCCATCCACCCATTTTCGGCATACAAGAATTAAAACCTCGGGCCAATTTTGCATGTTCAGTCAAAGTATGTTAGATGAAGCGCGCATGTTTTTGGAATGTGGGAATAAGCTGCACTACCTGGAGGGAAAAAATGCAAAGGTCCACACAAGGGAGATTCAAATCAGAAACCTCCAAAATGTGAGGCAGACGTACTCATACATTCAAAATTCGTTGTACTGCACATTACATGGGGGGGGGGGATCAGATACGTGTCGCATATGACCCCCCCCCCCCGCCACGCCCCCCCCAAAAATCGGACTTGAGCTGCAGTGCAAACAGAACCGATACAAAGCACTTGTATCCTCACTATATTTTAATGCTGGCCATGATGGTGGTACTTGGGGTAAGTAGAAGTCCAAGTCAAAAGTTTGAAAACCACTGCAGTAGACGTATGGTGTACACAAAATTAAACAAGTCGAATAAGAAGACATTGCTCAAAAGCAAATCAATCAAACTCCACTTACTCTGCACGACTTCCTGGTCATCTTGCCGCTTAAGTCATATTTCCCCTTTAAGTCCCCGAGCAGCCGCTCCAGACTAGCCTTCTCCTCTTTGCCGGTGTAGTCCGGGTCCAGAAGCACGTAGGCTCTCCAGTTGGCCGAGTCGAAGCCCCAGTGCACGGTCCGGTTCTCCAGCCGCTTGTGGCTGTGCACCACGAACTTTCTCGGCGGGAACATGAGCCTGCAATCCAGGCACTGCACGCAGGCAGCTCCGGGGCCCGAGTAGAGTTCCGGCACGAACAAGCCCTTGCATCGACCGAAGCACTCGTGGTATACCCGGAAGCTGCCCTCGGTGCGCTCCAGGTCCAGGAGGGCGCCGCCTCCCCCTCCGCCGCCGCCGCCGCGCTCCTTGCCTCCTCCTCCCCCGCGGCGCGGCGGGTACGAGCCGCCGTAGATGAGCGCGTTGCACAGGCGCTCGGCGTCCGTCTGCGTGATGAGGCCGCAGGAGGGCGCCGAGAAGGGCAGGATGCCCACCACCTTGAGGATCTCCAGCTGGTCGGCCGTGCAACGCGAGCAGTAAATGTGCAAGTCGTCGCACACCGAGTTGATCTGCTGCAGGGAAAAGTCCCGCAGCACGCTGTTGAGAATCTGCGGCAGGCACAGACGTTTCTCACCCCCCACCACGAAGCAGGAGATGGGTTCGCGCTCCAGGAGAGTCTCGCAGCGCTCCGTGGAGCGATCCGACGGGATGAAGAGCGGCCCGGACATGACCGGGGGAGTGTGGGCCGGCAGGCTAAGCACCATCTCGGCTTTGGCGTCCTTGAACAGGGACTCCTGGTGGGGCCAACGTGCGGAGAACGCCGCCGGTCCGCTCAGGGAGCGCATGGAGCTCAGATGGAACTGCTTCAGAGTTTGTTGAAGTCCAGGGTGAGGCTGGAAACTGCTCACCTCCATCTTTTGTTTTAATGAAAAACAAGTAAACAAGCAAAAAAAAAAAAACTTGAGGAAACAATCTCTTTACTTGCTCCGAGGCGTTTGGTTCACTCTTCGATCGAGCTGAACATTTCCACGCCGCCAGTCAGACAGCTTCCCCCGGACAAGGAGCAGCTTCCCTTCCCGGTGCGGCCCATTAAAAAAAAAGATCCAAAGAGCTTGCCCTCCTTTTTCCTTTCGTCCTTCTTTAAATAAAACAGCTTCTTGCTGTCGTAAAAATCCCCAAATGAACTAAACATACAATCACGAGTGTTGTTTCTTACGCGTTCCACAGCCGTTTTACGCACTCCTATGTGCGCCTCAAATGTGCCACCCAGTCTCTCTCTCTCTCTCTCTTGTCTACCTCTCCCTCCCTCTCCTCTCTCTCTGTTTGTTTGTGTCTGCTTCAGTCATTGAATCCCAGCCAGGAATGTGACTGACTCCCCGGGCTTTGGCTCTTCCCGCAGACAGCTGTGCCTCCCACTGCTACATGGCAGCTGCGCACCAACAAAATAAAAAAATAATAATAACAAAAAAAAAAGGAAAGGGGAAAAAAAATGAATCCTTCCGAAGTGAGGCAAGGGGTGGAGCGTAGAGGGGAAATATGTTATATAAGGGAGGGAAAAGAGATTCCAAATGTTTAATCAACATCAGTTAATGAGGATTTAGCTACACATGCAATTAATAAACATAATTATCGTAACAAATACAGTTTCTGTTTTTGTACACGTGTATTCTTTTCAGAAATTCAAAAGTATACTTGGGGAAGGGGGGGCATTTTTTAAATGCCTACTGGTATTGTTATGTTAATGATGGTTTAACTTGAAAAGATACAAATGTATTCTCGTGATGTAAATTACTGTATTACTTTTGCACTTATTGGAATCTTGTCAATACATGTACACAAAACTGGACATTTTTTCCTACTGAGTAAAATATGTTTGTTTTTTTTACGATTATGAATGACCGAGAAAATAACGACCACAATTGTTGAAAGATTTCGTCTTAATTTTCAGGGATTTGTTTTAAGTCATAGTATATCTCGTGATTATTTCATCCTTCTTTTAGAGTCTGATTGAGCCTCATGTGTCCACTGGAGGGCGCCATAAAACAACAAATGCAATCTGAGTCGCAGTGCATGTTGACCATAGTCCAGGTAGTTTGATGCACCGTTACGAATAGTCCAATGTAAAATCAACTACAGATGCTGTATATTTTATTATGAGAACATAAAATACAGCGATACCTCAGAACATAAATAGACTTGCAGCATATCTAAATCTGAACTGCTACTTTATTCGACAGCAGTCCAGAGAAGAAAGAATAAACGAGGTCAACCTAAAAAGAGCAACAATTCTAGTATAGTAAAACAAACTTTCTAGCAAAAAAAAAAGTTCACACGAGGCATCACTAATGTTGCATTGAAACAGCTGCTTTAAACTGACTAATTAAAAGCAATATGCAACTGAAAGGACATTTATTTGAACAGTACAAAATGCTTAAAAGAACGCAAACCATAACCTTACTAACTTATTACAGATCCACATATTCGCATTGTATGTTCAAGTGTTGTGAACCATCCGACATTCACCTTGAAAATGTTCAACTTGAACCACTTTAAGACGCGTTTAAAAGCACATTCCCAAAGAATTCTTCAATCTCAGTCCCTCTTCTTCATTAAGACCACAATCTGAAAAGCTTGTTTGTTTACGTGACGCCCGTCATCTACTTAATCCCCCTTTTTGCTCTTGAAATCGCACGCTTACGTCCTCAAAGTAAATGTTATTTGTGGGATTTAAATTAAGGCAGTACTGCTGTCATCCGCATGAGCCCAGAGATGCGTGGTAACAGAACACATCTGACAAAGTTTCTCCCCAGTAGCACGGTCTTGTGATTGTCCTCCTCGTTTGTTGCCAGCCACATCTAACCTACTTTTTAGTACCAACATTGCAAAAAAGGGCTTCTCAGGAGTGTTATCAGTCCAGAGCTAATCTGGTTCAACCCAGTTCCGGGGGCTTGTTGTCATACTGTGGCGGTGGCGTGATAGGCTCGATGGTCACCGGATTGTGTGTGGGGCTACGGATTTGGATGCGGAAGTCCTTCAGGTGTAGCTTGTCCGACTTGATCCTCCTCACCCGCAGGGGGCGCAACAGGCGGCTAGCCCGGCTGCCACTGCGCGCCGGCAGGCTGGGCTGCCGGGCGGCGTCGGCCTGTTGCTCGCTTACGGCCGGCGGCGGCGCGGGGCCATTGAGTGGGGCGTCCTCGGAGGGCTGGTCCCTGCCCTCGTTCTCCACGGCCGCGATGATGTCCTCGTAGGACGGCAGGTGGGTGTTGCTCTGGCGGAGGTTGCTCTGACGCACGGGGTAGTCGCTGCTGCCGACCACCTCCTCGTAGCTCGGCACGTTGAATGCGGCTGGATCAGGAACTCTGGGGATCATCGACAAAGCGCCATTATTAACCTTTAAGGCCCGCCACGCATCGAGCAACATTGACGAACGTGACTGAATTGGGCAGTCGCAAACAATTGACTGAACAATTGACTGTCGAAGAGAAAACTGATTGCCATGACCACTGTCGCTATAAGGCAAAAACGGGAAACTGGCAAGAAATAAAGGGGAGAGTAAGCTACTTCAGAGGCTGTAATCATAGATTAGGTCATTTTGGCAACAGAGTCTCTGTATGCGTCACTTTTCAGGCTCAGGTACACATGAAATTACAAATGCAAGTGTTAAGCAGTGTACATTAGCCAGAGTGATGGAAAAATACTATCAAATATTATGAATATATAATGTAGGTCGAAACGTTCAAACTTTACTGAAGAGCACCCCACTCACTCTTCATGCTCGCCGGCCACATGGTCCATGAAGGCTGCCGCCGCTGGCGCCTCCGTTTGCTCGCCGCTGTTATTGGCTCTACGCTTATTCCGAACGCCGAGGCAAATGGACAGGAGCAGCAAAGCGAGGCCCACGCCCACCAGCACCATGGCGACCGACGACGACTTGGAGAGCTCCCCTTCTTCGGCATCCTCGTTGCCGAGGTCTAGGGTGGAGTTGCTGGACGAGTTGGTGGAGCCGCCCGACGCCTCCCCGTCCATCGGGATCACCGTCCACACAATCATGACCACCCCCAATGCGATGAGGCCCACGCCCAGGGCGCACAGGGCATAGTGAGCCCCCGAACCGGCGCTCTCGGAGCGGGAAGACCGGTTTGCGGGTCGCTCGCCGCTGTTGCAAATACCCCGACTGGCACACATCCCTGCAGGACACCCTGCAACAAACACCAAGGTTGCTACACAGGTTTTACGGGTTAGGGGGCGGAGGGACCCTGAAAAACACTCCTAACAGCAACTGAATTTACACTTGTGTGGCAACTGATTAACTAAAGGAATACTTTCATTTTGAGCTTGGTTAATATGAGCATAAGTCCAGTAGCTGTTACAGAAGACAATGTTGCCTCCTGCTGTCTATAAGGAACAAGTGCAACACCCCAAATCCTGGAAACTACTGATAAAGTGGAGGGGGAAAGTTTTTCTTTTTCTCATTATATATTTCTGTATTTTGTGTAATGTTGTATTTCTCGCATTGCCCCATATTATTTATATTATAGACTGTGTGTATTTTAAAAGTAACATATTGTTTTTTGCCACTGCTTTTGTAACATTTCGTTAATTTAATATGACCAGTTTCTTCCTTATTCACCAATTTTCTTGCATGTTTTGCCCAACATTTGGTATTTGATGATATATTTTTTAGGTTGTAATATTTTGGTAATCCTCGTTCATATTTCTCCAATGTTATTTAAATTATTCACCTAATATTTTATATTTCATTGTGTGTTGTATTTCGATCACACACACAATGTATATGTATGCGTGTATTTTGATAGTAAGTCTTCGCTTCATTTTGCAAATAAACAAGTAAAATGACTGCATTTTAAAATTATTTCTGGTTAAATGTTTGCATTGGCTCATAGGTACAGATGCAATCGTACCTTATGTTTTTGACACACTTGTGAAAATCCCTGTGTGAGTTGAGCAAAGCCGCAATAACACGAGAACCGTGATCCTTCTTTCGAACTATAACCGTGATATGACCACAACGTCTAATCACCTGTCATTATTACATGTAATGTCACTCATTAACCTCTGCCACATAGTGGGCTACAGTTCATGCCAAGGGAGTCACATGTTCCTGCCCAATAGTGAGCCAAGCACAACTTTAGTGTCCTTCAGCGCAGTTTGCAAGCGCGACGCATTAATGAGGGGAAACCTTGATTTAAGAGTTGCAACTTTTGCCTTCGTCTGTATTAAAAACCTCATGGTAATACGTAACTAAAGCGAAAAGTGAATTCCCGTCTCCTGGGCCTTGGTAAATTGAACAAAGCCATAGACTTCCTTAATGGGTGACTTACCTGAGTCACAGGTGTGTTCGCCCAGCTCAAGCGTACATAGAAACAATCAAAAATTCTAGTCCAAATAAAAGAGGTTGGCTCGGCACTACAGATGTACTATTTAAAAGCAGCAAATGTGTGGTAATCCTTGACTTTTACTGAGTTGAGTGGAACTTTCATCCAAACTACCACCGCCTTCGTTGGAGCCAAACCTACCTCCTTCCTTCCTGCCTGCCCGCCTGCCCGCTTGGAGCGCGTTTCTGAAAGTGCAGTGAAACGCCAGGTCCTAGCGCCGCCCAATTGTGTTAGCATGAAACAACCAAAGATCTTTTGCATTTTGGTGGAACTAAGTCAATAAAAATTTATTTTCTGAACACTCTTCCTCGTTTTTGACTTCCAAAACGTTTAAATTTGTCTTGGGTTAATTAATGTCAAGTATTAAAGTCACTAACCAAACTTAAAAACAAGCTTTCACTTGAAAGAAAATAATATGATACAACAACACAGCAACACATTTAAAATTAGCGTTCATTTAAAATATCTGGCAAGATCAATGGCTATAATTAATATAATAGAAATTTAAATATATATATATGTATGTATTTTCCTAATGTCCCCCATTATTTGTTCATTTTTGTCTAATACGTTACATTCTTCCTAATATAGTTCCCAGAATCATTTTAATATTTCTTCTTTTCTTTTAGCTAAAATTGATGATTCAGCTAATATTTAAACTAATTCTATATTTTGTTCTATTTTTCAAAATGTTCCATAACATCTGTGCATGTTGCATCTAATATATTTGAAATGTAGATCTGTTTTTTTAAAATGTTTTATAAAGTATTTTTCATATCTTTCTTTTGTTTCAATTGTGTGTATTTTACCAAATATTTTAGTGGCTAATAAATATTTTTTCAATATTAAAACGACAATTTATATATGAATAATCAGGATTAAGATAATTGTAAAGTAATAATAAACTCAAATTTTATATAAAAATAATCTAATATGAACAATACATATTCACAATCACGTCCAAATTAAAATAACAATTCAAAAAATATCCTTTGTATGAAAATGTTTACTCATCTTCACTACAGGGTGACTCTGCCAAGTAGAAATCTCAAATTAAAGTTGTCAGAACAATGCTGCATATAGAAAATAACTTTTTCTCCATTCTATTTGCTCAAATACTACAGTATGTAATTCAATTATTCATTCATTCATTCATAATTCAATCATCATACATTTTTAAAACAATAATTAAAATACAATCAAAATATAGACAATGTGTAAACAAGATAAACCATGTCTGTCCTAACAATAATTAATATGATAATAGCTACATAATGGATGATAATTAGAAACATTAATGATGCTGCGTAGGAAAATATTGCTCAGTAGATTATTAGTGTTCATTAGGGCTACACACAAAGTGGTGTTGACTCAATTCAAGATTTGAGTTGGCCATAAAACACGATCGCGGAATCCTAATGTTTGGATGTGAATCAGAACAAATGATTTAACATCGTCACCTTTTTGCACATCCTGAATAGCAACTCAGTATGTGAGAGACACATGTGTCATCTGAAAGCAGACAGCAGGCACTCAAAAGTGAGATCCAAGTATGTGGGAATAGTTGACCAGCTAATGAGTATGAAATGAAACAAGAAAAAATATAAATACAGCTTCTCACACCATAATAGCATCAACGAACAAATGACGGGAGACAAACTACCTAGCTAGCTTAGCAAAAGCCATCGGGAGCAAAAGCATGAGAAAATAAATATATAAAATCATCATAAATCCTAGTAGTTCAAGTAAGCTATTTTCAGCTAGATTAGGAAAACATTTCCATAGGTTGTCACACCTGCGTCAACACGCCACTATAGAAATGTTCTCAGGCCATATGGTGTAGATAAAGCGCTATGTAATCACACTCCATTTACCATATGTTGGACTAATATGTTATTTTTTTTTGTTTCTGTTTCTCAGAAAATTGCAAGGCGCGAAGCCATTCGATCGTTATTAACCGACATCATCATGGATAGCAAATGGAGATTTTGTGTGTGAGCTCAAGGTCCAGTGCTAATGTCACAGTACCTAGGGGAAGCCCGAAAGATAACCATGTTCCTTTTTGATGTTTCAATGAAAGCGAATGAGAGCTGAGAGCTTAATGCCGGAAAAGCCACAAGAGCATTCAAAGCAAATTCCTTCAAGAGTTTGGTGTCTCTCTGCAAGTTGGAACTCGTCTTGCTTTATTTAATAACATGCATGGAGACGCCCACAAAGCGGCGGACGGACCTGTTTATTCGACTCTTTCAACCACCAGAAGAGGTTGTTTTAACACAAAAAAACAACACACGAGTGGCGTCATAGTTTTGTTGATATAATTCTGATAGTATGACAAAAAAAATAGTAAACCCAGTTTTATTAATTTTACCTCTTTGGTGTTCAATGTATTTTCCAGCAGGCTTTTGGCGATAGACGTGGGGGGAAAAAAAAACGGATAAAACCATCTACATACAGTTGACATACAACAAACCACACTGATGGTACCAAATTAGTTGTTATTTTCGTTTTAATTTGTTATTTTACAATATCCTCATGGTGGGTGTGAATATCTGTCCAAGCAGACTTTTGGTGTGGGAAGCAGGAGAAACACCCGAGATTGGTCCTCAGTCAATCTACAATGTATACATTATAAGATAAGTTAAAATGTGTTCATTGTGTAGTTGTTCAGTGAGTGTCGTATAAAAGTAAAAAAAAAATGTAAATGGCAAAAACTTTTTTGCTCAATAAATATCGGTTTGAGAAAAGGCAACAGTGGAGCGACACTTAATAAAATGATTTAAACGGTCTCGTCATTAATGTAATTCATTAGAAATGTTAAGAAATTTATCATCTATATCAGGGGTGGGCAAACTTATGTTTGGCAAGCCACAATGAGTTCTAAAATTTGACAGAGGGGCCGGACCAGGAGCCGATGGATGGAGTGTTTAGGTCACCTTACCGCTTCGAAGAAAAAAAACACATTTAATTTTAAATGAAAATGAACAAAAGCAGTACAACAAAATATCTGTCTTTGACACACCACAGTATTCGGAAAATAAAACCATTAACAAGGTTTATTCATTTAATTCTTTTCAAATTAAGCGGGCCGGATTAAAACATTTAACGAGCCACATGTGGCCCCCGGGCCGTAGTTTGCCCACACCTGCTCTATAAGGTCATCTTTAATGATTTTTTACGTCATCTGAATATTAGTTGTTTTATTCTCACTGCTTTTCTTCCAATCAAAGGAGTGGTATGCATTTTCATGTCATGAAGAAATAAGCCCGTTTTAAGAGGGTGGTCCTGACGCAGGCGCGTCGCACCTGTGACGGATCTTACTCTTTCGGCTTGATTGTGTTTCAAATAGTGAAGTGCTGTTCTGTGTGTCCTAAACAATATTCCATCACACTGTGGTGATCTCGACGCTCTTGTAGGCATGCACGGGGATGCGCGATGTCCGGGGTCCTGAGCCAACATCCGCTTCGGACAAGCGGTTCGGTGCGCGGACCCTCAGCGGACTCTGGACACACGCAAGACGTGAAATGTTTGAATGATGAGAGCCGATGAGCTCTACACCATTTTATTAGGTACACACTGACAAACACAAAATAATGAATAAAATATTCAGACAACCATGAGCCTGATCAGTTTGTTAAACATGTTTGAATCGATTCTTATGACACCTTGCTGGATCTCCTCATTGGGACCCTCCCTTCAGCAAAGCGGTTGACGGCCACCGGCGTAGACGAAACGACCGCCTCGCCTTCCTCCTCCTCGTTGCTGTGAACGCAGATCATTTCAAACGAGATTAGTGGAAACTCCAAGACAAACATCCAAGAAGTCAAACCAGCATCATGCTTGTGAGACTGAGGGCTCCATTTTGTGCCCAGTCAAGTCCTGCGTAAGGCACGACATTAATCTCCACAGGGGCAGGCTAGACTGGGTTTTGGTATTTTTGCCTACAAAACAACATTCACACCTGTGGAAATTTTTTTTTCACAGAATCTGACATACTTGGAAAAAAAACAACAAGTAGAGGGACAACATTAAAACTCAGGAAGAGCCACAACCGAGATTTAAACCCGATAACTCTCAACGGTGGGGCAGATGTAGTAACGACGAGTCCACCCGCCATGCTGCTCCGGTGTTTTAGAAGTGTGAGCTGTTTGACTTAATTTTAGTCGAATTCTTAACTTCCCGTTATGCGTGCCGTTCACCTGTTTGCTGCGGCTAGCGCTTTCATCTCTTGGCGCAGATGCCGATGGAGCATATGTTTGTTGACGGGGATCTCAAGCGCTCGTGCCATGGCGTCGGCGTCGAAAGCCGGGTCCAGAACCAACACGGCACCGTTGACGCCTTTACCCTGAAGATTAGCGGCAAACTCCTGAAAAAGAAGGGCCAGTAGTACTTTGACTTGCAAGTTCAATTCATCCTGTAACAAAGTGGAATATTGTTGTAGATGTCTTTAGATGCATGCCTTTAAGGGGCGTGGCCTAGTCAGTGGCATCACAAGCAGGAACCGGTTTGGTTGGTGAGTCTGATTGTGAGCGTCTTGGCGTGAGTAATGGTCTACAGCAGCTTGTCGGCTCACCTTAAGAAATCAGGTGAGCTATGATTGGACATTACCTGAGCCGTGCGCAACTGTTTTGTCATTTCCAGTCGACAGACGTGGAAAAAACGGCCACCCCAATGAGTGGCAAAAAATGGATGGATTTTGCTGCTTATCACATCTTTTGCAAACGCAAAATTAATCAGAATGGCGTGTTTAACTGTTTGTCCTGTTCAATAAACAGCTGAAGTGCATTTGTGACTGTGGCTCTCCTTGCCCGCATGCCAAGACATTATAGTACTTTAAATTTACAATGTTTCCCCCCTTCATTGTATTTCAAGATACCACGGTATGGTGTGTCTTCTGTCCTGGGGAAAGTGCTCCCGTCAAGGTCCTCCACTCACCTTGAGGTCAATGTCCCTGATCCACTTCATGACTCGGTGACAGGTCCAAACAATGGGGTCCCGGTCTTGCCGCTCGCATTTTGCCCTTCTTGCCTGCAGGGCCTGCAAGAGCACAAAGTGAGTTCAAGCAAACGGCCGTTTACGTCCTAAGCGGAGTCCTGCTTCAACCTGCTCTGGTCAGACCTCCTTGTGGAAGCCCAACATCTGCAGCAGCTGCACCGACAGCAGCAGACTGGACTGGTGGGAATGCTCGCCCACGTCAAGGTATCGTTCCAGGTCTCTGCGCCCCAGAGAATTTAGTACCCGGCCATCTACCAGGTGAGCGTGGAAGGTTTGCGAGTACTGCGGCAGGCCGACGTCGCTCAGCCATGATGTCGCCACCCAGTGATGGTCCATGTCGGATGCTTTGGATAAACTGGAAGGATGAAGGAATGGAGACCCAATTGATGTTCCTCAACCACTATTAAGCCAATGCACACATTTAACCTTCCATTTATTCCAGGTGTAATTCTGGTGCAGACCACTTTTTGTGGGCACATTATTTTTTTTGGACATTGTAAATTTGAAAAAAGAATGAAAAGAGAAAGTATTTCAGCTCTCAGCAGTCTTATTTTTGCTGATTATTTAATGTCAAATCCCCTTCAATCCTGCTTTTTACGCCTACAGAAAGCGACAGTTGAAGGTTCATTTTACAATCTTCATATTTGGCATGATTACTGATGTAGAATGTGTCAGATAAGTTTGGTAGGTTGGAAAATGTTTTATTTGTTTTGAGTAAACAGGGATTGTAGACATTGCGCTTGGGCTTTCTCAAAATGTAATGTGTTTACACATGTTTGCATTATATTACAAGTAGACCTTAAAGGGGAAGACAAGTGAAAAAAAAAAACCTTTACAATATGTTCTATGTACCCCCACTAGTCTAAACAAGGCATTATTAATAATGGATTAGTGGAATAGGAAAGTAGCAAAATCCAACATCACAGTTGCAGTTGAGCAACTGCTATGTCATTTTCACATTTTTAAAAACGAGTGGATCTTATGACTTAATACATATTCCACAAACATAATATTAATCAGAATACCAAGTTTAGGCTCGTGGAGTTGCAGAAAATATAATATTGTATCTAAAAATTAATTTAAAAAATATGCTTTCGCTCACTCTTGGTGTCCTTCCGCTCTCCTGTAGTCCTCGATTGCCAGTCTTAGTTTCCTGCGATGAATGGGGTTGCTAATACCGAGTCCCACCTCTAAATCCTCATCAGTCAAGCCAAGAAGAACCTAAAATGCAAAGAGTCGTCATTTTTTTTCTGAGGAGAAAAGCACTGAAAGCACGCGATGCTCTGGAGCACCTACCGACCTTGCCACTCTTGACGTTTTCGGAGCAGGCCCGCGTGTACGTGGGCATCCCCATGACCACCTCCAGCCAGGCCTGGACGGCGCCTGCCCTCCACAGAGACATGCACGTGGTCCGAGTGAGCGCCGCCTGCTGGAGGCGGTCAAGTTGCACTTCGCCGTCGGACACAAAGCTGTTGTAGTCTGCGGTTGGAGTTGCGGTGTAGGCATGCAAGTGGGTCAGGAACCAGGGTTAGAACGATATAAATGGACGTCATAAAAAAAAAAAAAAAGGACTTAAGGGGATTTTATTTATTCATGCGGCTGAGGGTTCACATTTTTTTTTAGCTTCATTACTGACCACTTTGCTGGGTACGAGCAAAAGAGCTGATAAATACGGTTGCGGATGCCGTTAAGAAGATAATGATGCTCACTTTTGAGTGACTTTGTCGAAGCAGTTTTACAGTTATAATAAAAGCGAGTAAGTGCTGATATATTTTGAGAAAAATTATTGTATTAAAATAATTAAAAATTACCTAAAACAAGGCAGTTACACATTTCAAAATATTTTATATGTAAAAAAAATAAATGATTACAAATTAAAAAAATATTAAAGAGAAAAATAATTTAGGGAAGCATGTAGTAAATTTCTACTCCACTGAATTTTTTTTTTTTTTTAGTGGTCGCATGAAATAAAAACATCTAGATGCGGATATTTTTTTGTGTTGAGTTGTCTTGAAATTGTACAACCACTAGATGGGGCTACATTGTGTATCTATACAGTAGTATCGATTTGAACCTGCATATCCCCTAAGAGACACACTTGGGTCCCAAAACCCATCTCATTATGACACAACACAAACAGATATTGCATAACATCATTATTTTAGTAAATCTGCAACATTTTAGTAACTACTTACTATGATGAGAACACTAGAGACATCTGTAATATTAGTACATTACGAGGGGATTAATCCTAAATGACCATCGACACTATACCGAACTAACATGCAGGATGAAACTTTCACATGATTCATCCTCACATGCACGGTACAGTGCCGCCAGAAAAAAAAAAAACACATCAGTGGCTATAAAAAGTCGACACAGCTGTTCAAAAAAATCTCCCAAACGTGTGGGAAAGGTATTATTGCAGTATCATGCTTGCGGCTGTTTTTCCTCTGCTGCAAAAATGCGTTACCAAGGTGGGGGAATTATGAAAAGTCTAAATATCAGAACAATTAAAAAAAAAAAAAACAGAAGGTTGACTTGCACAGGTTAAAGAGCACAATAATGGTGAAAAACATTTTGAACTGGTTTACCGTGGTCTCATTGGTTTATTTCACAAAAACGTGGCATTTGAACAGGGGTGTGAAGACTTTTTATATCCACTGGATGCACCGTGAAAATTGGTTTAAAATGGCAAGAGAGGGAAACGACACATTAGAAACAACGCTTACTCCATGGAACATGTGCTATAGTTTTATTTTAGAAAATAAGATTTCATGTCCAAAAAAACGTCTTTATCTGCAGCAGATAAATACTTGAAGTGTTTTCTTTTCTTTAATTAAATAAAATACTTCCATAGATTTCATCTTTTATTCCATGTTGCCTAAATTACAAAGCATTAAACAGAGACATATTAGGAGTGTTTTACACAAACAGGATAACAAAGCAAGACGAACAAAGCCTTGCATTGCCAATGCAAGTGACTTGGTGTGAAAGGGTTGAAAAAACAACAACATTGCAATGCAGATGTTTTTGCTCACATTCATTCATGTTAGATAGCTCTCGGGAAGAAATGGAGTAAGCAGATATTAAACTACACTAAATTACCGTACTTCCTCAAACAGTGGCATTTATTTGAGGCGTGGTATTTAATAAAATAGGAAGGAAATTTATTGTCTTTCCATGAATTTCATACAACAAAATATGTGCCTTACCAAAGCTAGCACTATTTGAAATATATATTCATTTGAGACTTTTATTCATTTAATATTTAATAATATTGGGCATGTATGCTTGCATACATATACACATATATATATATATACACATATATATATATATATATATATATATATATATATATATATTTTATAACTGTACAGTGCTTTGTACATTTGTAAGTCCACAGACTTATTATAGAGACCTTCCAGCATCATAGAGACGTCAATGTTCTATATTTACACAAAAGACAAGAAAATAACGTCCTTTACTTATTTAAGGTGGTGGGGGTCGGTGTTAGAACATTCAATGACAACATTTATGGAAAATAATAAACAATATATTTTAGTATTTAAAATATATTATATTATGAATATATTATAAATATCAATGTTCATTTTGCTAACATTGAGTGGTGGTCCAATACATTTATTAATCATTTTATTTATTTGAGCGAAGGCCTCAAAATAAATGATATAATCTAAATTTATGGTAATACATTATGTATAGTTGACCTTGAATCAATATTTGATCCTTTATTAAAAGCCATAAAATAAAAATGTAAATTATAGCATATACACAAATACAGTAGATTTTTATTTAGAATTGCATTATTATTCCAGCGAAACATGATCATTTACCAGAAATATAACTGTTATATATATTAATGTTAATATAACTCCTGAGGGGAAAAGCTTTATTTATTTGAGGTAAGATGTATATAATCGAGCCAAAGCCACTATTTGAGGAAGTAAGGAATTTTTCCAGGATGAGCGTCGAATTAGTAATGGTCAGTAATTGATTATTTCACTTTTAAATTCCATCCGCGAGGCCCACTTTGCGATATGATACGACAACATAAAACTGCATAAATAACCACTTTGGGGTGTCCACATGAAGCACGTGCCTGTCCCCCATTAATCACCCAACTCGAACGTGAAATGGACTTTGTCGGATAAAATTCTGCTGTAAAGCGTGATAAAGTAAAAACAATACAAAAAACCCCCCAAAAAACTAACAGTAAAAACACAAATTCCTCCGATTTACACATGAGCAGCAGTCCTTCAAGTTTCCAGTTGTAAAAAAAAAAGAACCTCAAGACAAGATAATACAGCATGTCTACAAATGCACATGATAATAACCCCAAGTATATATTTATATGCATGTAAACATATATACATATGCATACATGCACATCTATAAATATATATATATCATTTACATACGTACAATTTTAATGGTATCATATACTATACATTTGGTGGAATAGCAGTCTCTTTTAGGCATTTTTTTATTTTTATTTTTAAATTGGATCCCTTGACCATCCCATCTCAGACACACGCACACACACGCACACACCTATACACACACACACGCAGTATCACCAGTCGGCATCCTCCTCTATGTAATAGTCGGGTGTGGCTGTACCATCAAACAGGCCCGGGTCCAGGGACTTGCGCTGTTTCCCTCGGGCAAAGACGCGCGACAGGGAGCCCAGCGTCATCTTCTCCTTCTTCTTCTTACGCTTCTGCTCCTCCAGGTCCTCCATGGACTAAAGCGCACACAGAGGGTACCTCAGTTAGTTGGGGAAGACTGTATATGCATTAGCTTAGTAATAAAAAGAAGCCAGTGAAAAAGGTACGAAAGGATGCAAAAATAAGAGAGCAAATCTATTTGTAATGCTGATTTTAAAATGTTTAAGTTTTTTTTTTTTTAGCACATTGTGTTTTTGAGATATTTTCATTTTTTTGGTTTTTAAGTTTGATCAATAATGGCTTGCACAATATGGATTTTACCATGCACTGTCATTTACAGCTAAGACATTTCACAAAAAAAAAAAAATCACCTGTTGCTGAAGCTAACCCCTAATTCATAAATATTACAAAATATATTACTACATCACATCATATTGTTTTTACATTATTTATTTTTATTATGAAATCCTAAAGAGCTAGAGAAAAATTAGGGCAGCTTCGTAATGAGTTCACTTGCATCTCTGATTAAAAAAAAAAAAATATATATATATATAGAAAATATTTCTTGATTAGTGTAGTCATACGGGGAAGGGTTGAAGTGGAGGGAGGCTTTTGATTTTACAACTGCATTGCAATATTATTTTAATCGTATTTGCCCTAATACGGTGATAATTTAACCGACGTGGTGTCTATTGGGGTAAGGCCTTAATTTTTTTCGCGACGCACCCTCCGACCAATTGAGAAGGATGCCACTAGTGACTGTGGAAAACCGGAAAATATGATTAGAAAATAAAATTACAGTGGTTGTTAGTGTTGCTATAATGTGCTGTTTTATATTAATTAGCAGTTAGTCTTTTGTGGACATTTTGGCTCACAAGTGGTTTGTCAGTGAATATTTTGAATGAAACAAGACCACCACCACCACTACCAAGAAAGCACGCGACCCCCCTCGCCCCCACGTCTCTCACACACACACACGCACGCAAGCAGACGGACACGCACACTCAAGTTGCGGGCAGTTCTTACATTGCAGAGGGAGTGCGTCCGGTGACGGGGGGAGTTGATGTCGCTGGGCGTGGACGAGCGGTCCCCGTCGGCGGCCGAAGCGTCGGAGATGACAGACGGCTGGCGTGAGTGGCAAGGGCTGATCCTGACCACAGCTAGGGGTGGTTGGATGCCACAAACGCACATACACGAACACGCACACACACACATGTGGTCCCAGAATTGAAATATCCCACTGTTAGTTTGCGAAAACCTCAAGGAAACCCATTATTAGTAACACCAAGACACACTACAAAGGCCATTTCATTAGGCACACATGCATCTTTGACAGTGGTGGGAAGTGACAACATAGAAATTCTTTGCTAATGGACTGAAATAGATCTTTCAGGTGGTTGTGCTTTACTTGTAATAATCTTGTGACTTTTACTTGCACTCCCAATAATGACGCACAAACTTATTGAATTTATTTCCCTCTGGGAATGTGTTGTTTTGTTTGTGTGGCTTGTGATTTTTTTTTTCTCAGTGAAATTGACGTTAATAAAAGAGGAAAACTATTTTGTGTGCAGAGATTTTTTTTCTGTTGTGCCAAGTTATCAATTTCGGGATTGCAATGACTCCAAAATCATTTCGTTTTGCTCGACTTAACAAACACTGCATTGTTGTCTATACATTATCTTGCCATCATATGTCGTTGCACACCAACATCAACACAAAAGCACCCAAAAATCATAATCAATTACTAATTTAATACACTAAAAAGGTGGCATAAATTAAAATGGGAGATGACAGCACCGGTGCCCGCTGTCCACAGCAAGCAAGAATTGAATATTTTTACAAAAGCTAACGACGACAGTTAGTGCCCCAAACCTCTTTTCAAAGGTCTTTGAGCAATGGCCGATGCGTTAAATAAAACCATGAAGCTGACAAAGTAGTGCAATAGTTAAAAATAATAAAATAAATCGTTTAAATAATTTGCTGTGTACTGCTTTAAACTGTACTGCTGAAACACCTGAATTTAGCCTTTGGCCATATTATAGGATTATTTTATATATTACAGAGTCTGTACTTTTTTTGTGTGTGTATAAGAGTGGATTCATAACTTCTACTTTTACCAGTCTTGTTTTTTTTTTCTTTAACACAAGGATCTGTACTACGAATTAATTGTTGAGCACTTTTCCCACCTCAGATCATGAGCATGAGTTATACCTAATGAAGTGTCTGCCTTGTGACGGGGTTGCTACCTTGTCTGTCGGCGTTGTGTCCGTGGTAGAGGGTCTGCTGGCTCTGCCGGATGGCGGCGGTCAGCGGCAAGTCGGCCTGCATCACCCACTCCTGACAGCCGTTCACCACGGGTTCGGTGGCGCCGGCGTTGGTGGTGGAGGCTAACGAGTGGCGTTTGGGAACGTCTTTCGTCAGTGTGGCTAGCGACTGCTTGGCCTGGTCAAAGGTAGAAGGAACGTTTAGATGTGAATGAATGCAACATTCTGCGTTTTTGATAAACTGGCTATCCTTAGGTAGCAATGTTGCAAAGGAAGGAAAACGAATAAAAGTAATTCTATTCATTTAAAAAAAAAATCTAAGTCAAATTCAAGAGTTATCACTTAAAACAAATACAATTAAAACAATAAAGGAAATCAGAAAAAAAAGTTAAATTAATTCTGAAACGACCATGAAAAATAACATAAGATAACACAATATACATATTACAATCTAAAATAAATGTAAAAAAAAACAAACAAAAAAAAACTTTAAAAATTTAATAGTTTAGGATTTTTCATTAGTGTAAGTTTATTTCGTTTTGACTATATTTTATAAAATTTAGTTATTATTTTTAGAGCAAGTTTGTTAGTTTTTCGAAGCTTTTAGTTTTTTCGGAAATGCTTTATTTTAGTTTAATTTTTAGTGCCTGTTGAGTGTAAAGTTAAAAAAAAGTTCACTGAGTAGATTGTGTTATAAAGTAAACTACAATTCTTAAAGGGGATGTCAACCCAATAATTTCTTTCCAAGAATATGTTCTATGCAGGCTGAATAATCGAAACACATTCAGATTAATATTGCGTTTATGGAATATGTGTTTAGCACTAAAATCAACGTGTTTTTGTACATCTCAGGTGGACTTCTGTCGAATGAAAATGACATCAAAGTTTCTCCAGGCTCAGCTAACGACTAATCATACTTCATCTTCCGAAAACAGGCGAGCTATGATCGGTCGACAAAATGGCCGCCCCCTGTGATGGCAGCTAAAAATGGGGGGATTTTGCTTCTTAACACTTATTCCATAAACGTAATATTAATCAGAATGTTTTGTTTTGTTGTTAAATGAAAACTGAAAGCTCCTTCATGATATTAATTGACAAATATGAAAACTAAAGCCATTTTCGCTATGATTATAGTTAGTGTTATAAACTTACTTTTTTTTTTTTAAGGCATTTTCGTTTTCATTTATTTTTTATTCTTAGTTATTGCATTAGTCTTTTTTCGTTGAAATAACCTCACATTTTATAATATTTAATTTGTCTCCACCAAGGTCGGACAGAATTCTTCTCCTGTATTGGATCTCGTACCAAACAAGAGCAGCCGAATGCATGTAAACTGAGCGGTTAGCGGAGTTCACTCACCATGGTGAGCTCGGCCTCCAGCTCCTTGATCCTGTTCTCCTTCATGTCCAGCTGAGAGCGCAGGATGTTGGCCTGCTCCGTGGCCTCTTTGGTCTGTCGCCTCAGGTCCCACTTTTCCCTCTCCAGCACGTCCTTCTCCTTGGCCAGCACCCTCACTGCATCCTCACTCTCCTGCAAGAACAAACGCAGCGGATGGCCGCTTTGAAGCGTCGATTGGCTCACGGCTGCTTTTTATCAAGCGAGGGAGGTAGTGGCTAAACTGGCGAGAAAATGGCACTTGAAGATCATGACGTAGACTCAGCTGCTGAATGGAATATTGTACAAGTAGGCAAATTAAAGTTTTAAGATGTCTGCTTTAAATAAACAGCAGTACAGTAATACAGTCTTATGTCAAACGTCTTTCACCATTATCATTCCACATGACTCCATATTCAAAATCCTTCCACTTTATTCCATATTTTTTCCATTCAGCATTCCAGAATTCACATGCAATTTCCCCAGAATTGGCATTTTCTGGTCTAGCATAGCGCTACCTTTCTGTGCTGGTCGTAGTTGCGTATGAATTCTCGGAGCTGGTCCTCTCGGCTCTCCAGCGTCGTGTACAGCTGCTGCATCTGATTCACCAAGTCGCCCTTCTCCCCTTTTAGACGTTTGCGGTCGGCTTTCATGGCTGCAACGTTCGAGGAGTTATGATCAATGGGATTGAAGACTGAACGACATACACGATAAAAACCTTATTGTTAAATGAACAACGCTCAAATCCAACATATGAATGTTAAAGTTGCTTTTTTTCCATCTCAAATTGGATCCCATTAGGTAGAATGGAATCAGTTGAAATGCCATTGGCAGTCATTAAGATTGCTTTAAAAGACTTTCTCAATCCATAAATATGATTAAAAACTCAGCTAATGCCAACTTTCAGAGTACTTGAAGGATATAATTCTATAAATACCAGACATTTATCCATCTTTTCTATCGCGGTTGTCCTCCTTCGGGTGGTAGGTGAGCTGGTGAAAGAACACCTTGGACTGGTTGACAGCCAATAAGCATGGACGATTTGGAAATTTCAATTCACTTTTAGTGAGAGAAGCAGGATTCACGCGGGACAGGTCGTCAGCCAATCAGCAACAAACACGCACTGATACCATCTTTCACATTTGTGAGCAAATCAGGTCATGAAAATATTGTATGTACAGGACACTGTATGAAACTATTATGGGCAACATGGTGATGAGAAAGTTCACATCAGTAATTTCAGCTGAAAGCCACCTTGTGGCACTGTAAACAAGCTGCTGCAGTAGTGAGGTGAACATCTCAGAAGATTGCGTAAGTAAGCGCTCGGACATGAAACTATTTCCGTTCGTACTTTTCTTACGAGGAATCAAACTTCAGCGCACGTGTCGAGCACTCGCACCCGCCCAGCATTCCTGCTGTCAGCGCTCGCGTCCCATTCATATTTGACACTCGGCATTCCAAACCTGTTTAGTGATCGTTACACAACGCATCTGACGGCTCATCGTCGAGAGTGACATAAACAATGTTGCCTAACTAAATCGAAACTCTGCTAGGAGCGGGAAGCAGCTGCCGTGTTGCATAATGCATCGTCTTAGAAAACAATGCGGGGTAATTGGTGCATCATATCAGTCGGCATCAATATTGTATTCATGTTTCAAAGCAAGGTGTCTATGTCAAACAGCAACAAACAGTATTAATCAAAAGTTTAAAAAACAACAAAAAAAAAACCCCCCCAAAAAAAACACTCACTTCTCACACCTGTTTGTTCACAATAATTATTGTACCACAATTGAAATGAAGAAAGAACCACAAAAAATAGTCCATAGAGTCCAAAAAGTTCGCACAAGCGAACAGGCAACGTACGTGCCACATCATGAATGTAATTGCACCTCACGGCATTTATTGATTAAGACCGTCACTTTGCGTACAAATTAATAGAACGAATACAAACGTTCCTTCGAGTCAAGAAGCATTTTTTATTTTAACGAAGTGCCCCACCTCGGTTCTATTATTCGCATAGAATCGGAACTACTGCACCTGTCAATGCAATTTTGATTAGAGTCAGTGGTTCAAGATTTGTGCAGTCCAGACCGGAAATGAACAAAACTACTTTACTAAAAATAGACATACAGTACAGTGGTGCCTTGAGATCCGAGTTTAATATTTTTCATGACCACGATCGCATCTTAAAGCACTCATACAGTCTTTCAAATCATATTTCCCCTTTGAACTGAATGGAAATGCTATTAATCCGTTTCCGCCTCTCCCCATCAAGTACATTTTTTTTTGTAGTTTGCTTTTAATAAGGTAAATGGCACTCTATGATATTGTACTTTATTAAAAATAGATTAAAAATATAATCAAATAAAATGTAAAAGAAATAAACAGTTTGTGCCACATAATGCTGCCGTTTAATTAATGCGTCCACTTTGGTAATTGGGGACAATATAATACATGAAGAGTTTCGCTCTCACCACTGTCGCCATTTTAAATTGTGACTCATTAACTCATTTGCTGCCAACCCAGGAAAAATGAAAGTCATTTTTGGCTTCTATATCCATCAATGGCAGTGAATGAGTTCACTGCAATCGTAGTCTTTTTTTGCAGAGGATAAAAAATATATGCCTGGGACTATTGCGACTGTGCCTGTCTCCAGGTTTTGCTTCACCGTTTGTGTTCAAATATCGATTACGGAGAGAGTTCCAAAACTGCAGCTAGTAAAGGTTGGCATATGTCAAGCAGGGCTTTTCTTTTGGCAGTTGTTTGGTCAAGGTGTCATTACAAGGTGTAATCCTCTTTATTTTGTTTAGTTTGACAGTAAATATCAACTGGGAGTGTCATTAAACAACTTGAAGCCTCTTTTTTTTTTTGAAGAACTGTTGACTATTTGCCAAAGTGAGTGCTCGGGCCTATACTTAGCATCCAATTATATGATGAACACCAACTTGCACAATAGAAATAAAGAGAGGTAAAAATATCCAGTCAATGGATGCTCATTCAGTACGTGTCATAATAACATAAATGCCATCATTCCTGTCGCCAAATTGCTCATGATAACCATCACCTCGCAAAAAACACAAATTCGAAATCGGGGCTCTGACCTTGTAAGGCCTCCTTTGCACGATCCAGCTCCTGCTCCTTGTCGCCGAGCTGTACGTGGAGCTCAGCTACGGAGAGCAGACCTGCCGTTCCTCTTCCCTGTGTCTCCTCTTGCAGGTCCTTGCCCAGCATGTCCTTCATTTGCCGCAGTAGATGCACCTCATCCTGAAGCTGGGCCACCTCATCGTGCAACAACACTGCGGACAAACACAAGACAGGAAAGGAGTGAATAAACTTTTCAAACTTAACTTCAATAAGGCGCAGTGTCGCCACCTTTTGGAGCTGGAGTGGTACAAAATTACCCGGCACGTCATTAGTTGCCGATAACATTTTTTTCCAATGGGCTTTTTCAAGCATTGTTTACCCTTGACGGAGATATGTGCATGACAAAGTCCCATTAAAGTTCTTGATTTCCACATTTTAATGACTTGTCGGAGAAAGCGGAATATTTTAGTTCATAGCAAAATATGGTCACAGATTACGTGTGATCTTGCTCTCTATATAAACATCCATTCATACATACACACGCACGACAGGCCAGTTTCATCCCAGAAGACTTCTGAAGGCTTTCCTTAGTAATAAAACACCTTCCCAGCCCTCAGGGAAAACAGTCAAGCAAACAGGAATGGCAGGACACAGGACCTGGTGGGCATGTTTGACAAGACGAGGGGGGAGAGGGGGGGGACCAAAAAAAAACGTGACCACTTTTTGTACTTGTGACAATAAAGAACCATCCCTTCATTCTACCATCAAACTTTGCTGCTTCACGCCACTACTCCGAAGGAAAGATGGAGGATGGATTCGTAAGCCGCTCTTTCCAAGTGCAGCAGCAGAGGCTCTCAGAGACACGTAAAACATCTCCAAAGGTTTGAGAATACTTGATGAGAAACCATGCACAAAAAAAGTGCAAGCAAGAAGTCAGTGTTTAAGTTGGAGGGGCCTGCAGTGCCATCATAAAGGTCCGCAGACGCAGAAGCGCCGCAGGCTAAATCCACTTCTTGTTCTGTTTACCTTTATTTGCTAAGGGGGCCCAGCGGCTGCTTTTAATGTGTGTGCGCAGCTTTACATTCAAAACAAGCTGTTTAACGTCAGATGGATAAAACTGAATTAAAGACAATGAAATACAATTAAACAAGATTGAATAAAATCAAATACAATTAAATAAAAATGAATGGCTGCCGCTAGACATACATGGGCAAGTTATCACACTGGAAAATCTTGTTAATTGACCTGTATTTGCTCCCATAAGCATAAGAAAGATAAAGATAAAGATGTCCTTTATTAGTCCCACAATGGGGAAATTTGAGAAAGTGGATGAGTGTAAAAATGTGAGAAAATCAATAATATTACACCGACAGTCGTGCCGTGAGACAAGAGCGACCCAACTGACGAGATTTTCGAGAGATGTGCAGTCATCCAGACGATTTTTGGCTTTGACGTGCGAACAAAAAATTGACATACAAGCAATGCGTGGTGGAAACGTACTTAACTCAACTCACTTCACAACCAGCAGCAGTTCGGCAGACTGTTTAAAAAAATAAAAAATAGACTTCACGCTACTCTCAGTTGAAGTTTGCCGTCAAGCTAAACATAAAATAAAGAGAATGAAGTGTACTGTTCTTTGTCAGCATTCCACTAGCTTTATGCTAACACAGAATGGAAAATGCCATTGACGGGCTAACAAATAACATTGACGTCTCTGTGTTATAACCCTTTAAGCCAATGTCCCGGTACCGTCGGCGACTTTGGACCGGGCCGCACAAATGAACCAAAAACTTGCTAATATTAAACCCACGAGCAAGGGTATGAGTAAAAACCATACCACGTACAAAACCTGTTCTGCAAAATATGCAGCCAGCCCCCCTCCCCAACCCCCTGTTACTGGTCCGGTTAAGGTGTTGGATTAACCAGTCCGCAGCACAAAAAAGCTTGGGGACCACTGCTTTAGGCAAAGGATATTTCAACACAAACAATGGAGCAAAACCTATAGAGAGTCAAAATAACAATATTTATCACATTTTCTTTATCCTCTGCGAAGAACAAACACAATTATAGTAGCTTGCTGAGTTGTGACCATCGCCATCATGTATGCCAAGGCCCGCACAAAAGAAGGAGCAGGACAATGTCCATTGGACCACTATTGTAGCATTTCGAGACACATTTTGCAATCATTGGACAGCGCGTGACGTTAACATGTCACAAGCTGGCATGAGTGAGATTCACATCCTCCCCAGTGAAAACAAAGTCATACCATTCACTGCAGCCGCTCCTTTAAAGAGCGATTCAAACCGAGCGGAGCCATTTAAACACACTGTTATCAAGTGAGCTCACAAGCCTCTGATCTTACATCAGGTCATTAAGCCCCTCCCACCACAGAACACCAAGGCGCTCTACCTCCCTTTGCTCGTTAGCCCGCCCGTTCAATTAACCTCTCAGCCCGGCTTCTTATTAAAGTGTCCATCAAACCACAACTGGCCGGGAGCGGCTCTTCACTGTGTTGCCGGGTGATAAGACCACACACAACCACACACACACACACACACACACACACACACACCTGAATAGGTGCAGACGCACGCACACAAATACTCAAAGGAACGAGATCAAAGTGGCAAAGTCATTAGCTTGAAGAAAACATGGGGCACCATTTTTATTCCCTGGAAGACAAATTGTGGTGTGTTGGTAACAAAGGGTAAACAAGTGAAGCACTTTTTGCACTTTAAGAATGATACAATTAAATTGAAATGGATGACGTGCTTGCATATCTATTCATCGAATCAAGCTTTCGAGCGTAAGTCAGTATAAGAACCAACCACAAAAACAGTTCACTTTAAACTAAAAAAAAGTAAATATATATTTGAGTCAAATTTGGGGGATTTATGCAAATTCAAGAGAATGTAAATCAGGTGTGTGTCAGATTTAGAGTCGGAACAATTAATAGTTATTGAGTTGTCAGATCAATCATCAACTCCATTGATTATTGATTAATAGTTTAGGGCCATAATCTTAAAATGAAAGCAGACTGAGTATTAACATAATAATACTTTCACTTTGAGAATGCATTATCAATTATTATTTTTTTTTAAATATTTTTTTGACTTGTTATGGACTGAAACAGTAACGGAATCACAATCCATTCATGTCACTACTGTCAATTTGAAACAATGTCCTGCTTTTGAATACAGGGAGGAAGGTTGAAATGATTTTTTTGTATCTGATTCATAAAGAAATAATTGGCAAATAATTGATCAAGATAATATTGTTTGATTTTATTGCACGGATTGACCACAGTTGGCAAACTGTAGAAGGAGCATATCGGCACATTTGAACCTTTTGATCAGTCGAAAGCCGCAGTGAAGGTTGATTGGTGGACACAGTTGTATCGTGTCATTCTAAAGCTGCCCGTGTATCGGACGCCCTCCAGTCGATATTATTGGACAACAGAGGCGGATTCGGCTCACGGTGATCATTGCAATGCAGAACTATGAAGGAAAGAAGGGCCGCCCGGGCAGGTTTAACGGCTTCAGCTCGCCTGAAACAAACGTGCAAGTGTTCAAAACGAGGACAGCGATAACGGTTGTCATTCCTTTGCAAAAAAATAAATAAATAAATAAAAGAAATAAATAAAAATATATAAAAGAAAAAACAAAAACGACTTGACAGTGTTTCATCCTGCGCGAGCTCCTACTGAGCCGTCTTTACAAGTGTGCGAGGAATCAAAGAAAACAGACATATAATATTACGGCGAATTAAGAGTCAAAGCACTTATAATCGCCGGGATTAGTCTTCTTTTGTCAGTTGCGATGATGATCTGGAAAGACAACCTGACATTTTTTCGCCGCTAGACTTTCAGCGCAAACATCAATCCATTGCACATTTTCCCCGTATATTACAACGAGGTTAAAAATAACTAATGATAATCCGCCGACATATGGATGGCGACGCCCACCGCAGAGTCGAATCCAAACTGCAACAAGCCATAATACTGTAAGCCAAATGTTCCGCTTGGGTGCAGAACGCTGAAAAGGACTAATGCAGCAATTAGCGGATAAGAGCAGGCGCTTCATCAAACAAACGGGAAAAAAAGTCTTTGAAAATGCATTGATAAGAGGAATCATCACAAGGATGGAGTCGAGCAAGACTCCTCTTTTTCCTTCTCTGAGGAAGTGTTACATAAAGTGGCATACAAGCCATAACTGGGATGAATTTGAGCCTTCTCATCCCTTGCAGTCAACGATCATACTGAGCGATTATCCTGTGGTGTGGAGTGTGTTTTTTTTCTTCTCAAATCCGCTCAGAAATCAGTCGGGGTCAACAATAATTATGAATTAATTATTAATATTATCATATAATTGTTTGAAGCAGGGGACACAAATAGTGCTAATCGGGCCGCATTTGACCTTTATTCACCAAGTCAACAAAGGTCCAATTGTCGGCTGGCTCTAAAAAGATTATTCTGACTGATAATAATAATAATAACAACAAGTATTATTATTATTATTATAATTATTACTACTACTATTACTACTAATAATAATAACGATAATGAGAATAATAATAATAATAATAATTATTATTATTATAACAATCATATTATTATTATTATGAGTTTTTGATTTTTCTCCTTGTTCCGCTTGGGAAATGGTTCCTTCGACAATTGTAAATTTTCACACACGTGAATAATTGGGCTGAATCTTTTTTTTCCCCCCACACCCTCCAATCAAAGTCAGCAAAGGCCCAATTATTGGATGTCTTTAAAAAGATTATCCAAAGTAATTATCCAGTGGTGGGAGTTGCATTAAGTCATTTTTTCCCCTCCCTTTCTTCTGCCTAGACACATGTTGCAGTTGTGTTCAACCTGTTCAGGATTCACGTCGACAACTCCTTATTTGTGTGATTAGCATGAGTTGGGCCGAGACTCCGACACTTGCGATTGTGATGTGAAACACAACAACAGTCAACTAGGAAGCCACCTGAAGCTTTTGCTGATGCGGGACACAAATAGAGGAGCAACTAGTTATGCTGATTGTTTATATAATGTGTTATTCCCCACAGTCAAATTGGAGCAACTAAATTTTGTGTAGTTAGTGAAATAATCCAACAGTTAGCCTATTTTCTCGCGATGTGGATGCCATGTGGCACCATTCTGCCTCTCAGTTTTGGTACTACAACACTTCAGGTTTGACTCGTGATTGTCCGCGGCGATAAGTTGCGTGTGTGATGCATTGTGTTGGCCATCATGAGCACACCACACACTACAAGAGCTGTAAGAACATCCTGTACGTGCCGATTTTCCCCTCATCATGTGTGCGGTCTCTCATACTTTTTAAAAATTGGTTGATGTTAAGAATCGCCAAGTGTACCCAGCATAGCGTGTGCGCTGGTGTACGCAGCTGTCTATTTCTGCACTCCATTACGAGAGGATCACTGGTCCGGTGAGCTTTGCCCTCTATCTAATTACAGTGTCAAGATCAGACTCATGGGCTCTTGATTAAACACATCGTCTAGGTAACAGACGAGCCTTGGATGATTGGAGCCTGCGTGCACCGGAATAACTCAGAAGAGTTTGGTCGTCACAGCCCGTCGAGAACACTTGAACATATTCAAAATTGTGATGGACCACTCCAAGAGTTAAATGCGTGTATCCATCCATCATCGAAGGTGCTTGATGTGGTGAAAGGCAGGGTACACTATGGGCTGGTTGCCAGTCAATCACAGGGAACATATAGAAAAACTTTGACAATCAGATTCAAACCTGCAGGCAAATTAGAGGGTTTAATGAAACTCGCATTTATGTTTTTGGACTGTGGGAGGAAGCTCGGTAGAACATGCAAACTCAAATGGGAAGATGGGAACAGAAATTCGAACCCCAAACTTGTGTGAGGTGTGTGACAACCACGAGGGTTCTGTGCTGACGAAGTTAAATACTGCAACGTTAAAACGATAATACACTGATGAAACTTACTGTTTTGATTATAAGTCATTTCCAGCCTTTTATTGAATGGGACAAACACTAAAATGAAAACACTTGCAAGGAGCATGAAATAGGCGGCAATATTGAACTAAGGCATAGTAAACAACCAATCTGAGCAAGAGATTTCTATTTCCCAAAAACCTTTATAAAAAAAGAATTCTTATTTATTTAAAGTAGGCCAACTCCAAAATGGGTACCGATTTATTGCTTTACTTTATTTAACATTAGCCACCGATTAGCATCTTCAGTACGGGTTTGCACTCAAATCCCAAGTTAAACGTGAACAATGTTTCACATGATCAATAGAGACAACGATCGAAATATTGTACAATATTTCTCAAGTCCACATACATCACAACTTAAGGTCATAGAGCATAGTCAGAATAGAAGCAGGAGCTGAAAATGATTGATGTTTAATCTCAATGGTAATGACAATATAGCCATAAAACTTTAAAAAATAAATAAATAAATAAATAAAAGTTACAAAATAAATAAATAAAATTTAAAAATAAATAAATAAAATTTAAAAATAATAATAATATATACACGCACATATAAAATTTGAGGTAAGCGTTTCTATTCCTAAATGGAAGGAGACATCTGTTAAAGTGAAAGCTATTTCTAGACTTTTTAAAAAAAAATGTAATCAAAGAATAAGTTGTCTAGGTTGTCATTCTGTTCCATGTGCAGGCATCCGAGAGATTCTTTACATGCTCCGGTAAGTGTTGCTGTTCCAAACATTTAAGGAGAAAAAAAAAGGGCAAAAAGGGGAGGCTAGGCCATGGGGAGGATACACAAATGAATTGCGAGGGGGTTTGCGTTACAAACAAGCTGAGCGCCAGGATGCCAAGCGCAGATAGCTGTAATTGATTCGCACGTTTACACTGGGCTCGTGTCCAAGGACGTCATTGCCGGGGGTTGACGACAACACACGGGCAGCACTGTTCGGACATATATCTCAAGCCGCTGTCACAACAAGACGAGCGCACGCACTGTCACAGTGAAGCATATCACTGGGTGACAAGGGGACTTTCAATAGAAAACAATTTGTTGGATTTATGTGGGTGAATATTACAATGGGTAGGTATGAATTCAGGCCGTGCCTGATAACATGTTCCACTCTGATTGGCCAGACTCTCCGAGCAATCACTCTTTATTGTCCCTCAAATGTTGGATTAAGTCCAGCATTGTGAAAAGAACTTCCTTGAGCGGTGCTTGCCTTTAACTTCTTTTTTTTCCTGCACCAAATGCAAGGCAACACACAACCTACTAGGGCAGAGCGATATATCAAAATGAATATATATTGTGATAGGCACGTGATAAACATCTATAGAAAATACGTTTGAGGAAAATTCCCCGACGCACCTCGATAAGAAATAGAAATAGCGTATGGACAATGCACATTGTGTTTTAAAACAAATTTCAACCATATTTGTAATGACATATGTACGTGCGGGTGAAATAGATAATTTTGGTTAAAAAAAAAAAAAAAGCCTGCAAGCATGTCATAACACACACGCGAGCGATTTCACCTTATGCCATTTTGTCTCAGAACTTCTTAAAAAAAAAAGGAAAAAAAAAAGAATGCCATGTGCTGAAATGAAAAAAGGAGAACAAAAGAATGCAATAGCACGAGAAGAAATTGTTAATGGCAGAAAGGTCATATCACCAGTTGGGCAATATTTGGAAGTTTTATGTGGCTGAAATGTGTTTAGTATTTATATTTTTAAATGCTGGTTTGACATTTCTATAAAGTACAAAAGGATGACCGCACTTGTTTCATGTTGCAGCTGCTCGTACAACCTCAATTTAGTGAAGGGTTCTATGTTTACAAAATACTTTGCATGTTGCATGTATTTTGAGATCATGTGTAAGACATGTTTTATTTGGATTTGCATGCTTGATGTGAAGAGGAAAATACTCAGCACATTTGATTTATATTGACCAGTATGTTTATTTGACTTTTTCGTAAAATTACAACACCTAACCTGAGTCTTTTTCCCCACAGGGTCATTAGTTTGAATAGTAAAAATGAAAAATCAATAAATTTCAACATCGACTGATCTAAAATACTTATATCATGATACACTTTTCAAGCCATACAGCCCAGCCGTATATACATACATACAGCACATGCACAAAACTGGCTTCCTTTTCTACCGGGAAAAAGAGAACAACTTGGACTGGTTTACATAAACAGAATATGCTTCCATGTAAGGACATATGGTGGATTTTCAAAGGCTAAATCAGGAAGTTGTTGTGCAAAAACACGCTGCAAAGTTTGGCAGTGGAGTTAGTTTCGCTTCTCTGAGCTGATTGTCTAATCGTTACGTCTAAACCTTGGCGTTCATCGCATTGATCAAGCTTCATCTGGAAAGAGCTGTTTGCTGTCACGATGCCAGACAACTCCGTGGAGATAATGCAGGGAATCCAGGCTCATCTACAAAGTGCTCCGCACGAGGGGATGATACAAAAACACTAGTGTTCAAAAGACTGGGAATGCTGTCGGTAGAGCACAGACCTCCACCAAGGCCCAACAATCTCAATGTGCGGGATGAGATCATTTCATTCCAGTCCTGTAGGTGGCAGTACAGCGCATCGGTTTGGGTGACATCCACTAGCACACTGCAAGCTTTTTAACAGCTTTATCCACTGTTTCAGCTAACTAACTTACATCCCTCTTATATAAATAACAAATATTTATGTAACATAATAAATCTGCAATGCAAATGTAGAGAATTAAAAAAAACATATCAATAACACGGCAAGATCACAATCCATTGCACATATAGCATACCAAATAGCGTGTCCACTAAGTGTTTATTCATGCGGTTAAAGTGAAGTCCCTTTTTAATACTGGCAAGCAGCAAAGGATTATTATGCATACAGAGAATTAATATGACTATGACAGAGATAAGCTCAGCGGAGACTGATAAAAGCCGCATATACAATACATGGCTTTAAATATTAACTAAAGAGTGGTCCGAACAGCACAATGAGCGCCGCGATCAGCACACTCCAGAAGACAGTGAGGAACATCATCAAGGTTATTTGTATGTGCTTTCAAGAAGAGGATTTCAACATGGCGTTTAATGGGAATTCATTACTATGCACAACACGAGCCCTTGAATCATATCACAGAGACGACATCAAAAATTAATGTTAAAAACTACAAATTAAACAATGGCGTGGTGCTATATGGGGGGCCTCCATTGACGTCACTTTCACAAGCACACTGAGATTGTGATGATACCATCTGCTTTTTTTTTTATATTTGTTTTCTCGCTTTTCATACAATCTGTCCTGGTGATATTCATCTGGAATTTGAAGTTGTGGCCACAACAATAAAGCCACAAAAACAGAAAAGGAATCTAAAATTTGTCTTTTCGTTCAAAATGTAATAAATATACACACAACATTTAAAAAATCATGCTTTAATTAAGTCAACAGTCATTCATACCATTTTTCTCCCACAAGTATTGTAGCAACTGCAATAAATTGTTAAAGATAGAAAACTATCTCCCAAGCTAACAACTAGCATGTAATAGTCAACAACAAACAAATTCTTATACCATCACTCGAATAACTAACCAAGCAACCGAAAAAACAACTAGTCCAGTACGTCCATAAAACACCCATCAACAAACAAGCTAGTTAGCTAGCTAGCTAGCAACACTATTGACAACAACACATTTACTAAAAATAATAATTAAAAACACCACTACTACAACTACTACTACTACTACTAACTAATAGTAATAATAATAATTCACAATTATTCACATATAAACGCACATACAAATGAGATAACACACAGTGAGTGAGTACTATGTCATCGGCCTGTGCAGGTGTACCTAATGATGTGTCCAATATCACACGTGTCTGGAGAGATTAACCGTAACCCCACTAAACACTCCCAATGATCCACAATTCCGACATGTACGTACGAAACGTACTACTGTCATGTTGCCTATGGAGTATTAAATCCCAGCATGTGATCCAAATCAAACTATGCGAGCGTGCTTATGCCTGCTCGTATCAACATATCTACATACCACCATATTCATGCGCGCAGTGTTTACATTCTATTGCGGCAGATTAACAGATAAATGCGTCCATAGGCACTATCTAGGTCAGCGTATAATGACAACAAGGGGATCTCTACTGCCCAAAAAACAAATCTGTCATGTTTGTAGTGGAGAATTCGGAACGATTTTAGATATGAGAGTTTTGAGTTACGAATATGCTCATGGAATGAATTAAACTCTGAAGTCAAGGCACCACTGTAATAAGTATTGACTATTGTAAAGCTATGAGAAATCCATAAAAACACAAAACAAATCTGAATACATTTATACACCTAAATACAGTAACAAAACAAACATGGATTTATATAAATAGAATAATTAATTTAACTCGTTTTTTGAAATAGGTGTGATATTAGTCGTAAATAGTCAAATAAATGTTTTGTAATAATTACAAAATATTTAAAATTATTTTAAGAAAAATTAAATGCAGATATATTCTAAAAGAAAATGCTACAATGCTAAATCATGCTAATTAAATATCAGAACAATAAAATACTTAATAAAATTGTACAGTAATGTACTGTCTTTATTTTATTTTTTACCAGTAACTGCCTCTATAGAATAACAGAAAAATATTATAAAATTGCTGTCCAATAAAATGCATTTAGTTGCACATTGTTTGTTTTTACCCATTTTTGTTGTTGCCTTCCACACTTAATTAAATCATTTGTAAGTACGGTACAAGAGACACGAGTAAAGATCATGTTATTGTTAAGGTTACACTGATTTCAATGGCAGTGACATCCTCCATACATGATATCTTGCAGGGAAAAAAAGTACTCCAATAGTTACACCTTAAAAGTAAGAAAAGAGCATTCAAGCACACCGTGACCGCGACAGAGACTGCAGCATGCTCACAATGACACTGTGAACTTGAACCTGCTCCAGTCTCGGCTCTCACGCGCACGCTCACCAAAAAGCCTGGACATTGTGTGTATGTGTGTGAGTCACTCACCGGCCTTGCCCTCCTCCCTGTCAGACCTCATGGCCTCGTTGGCCCTGGCTCGGCTCGACTCCACTTTCAGGCCCGTCAGCGTGAGCTCTCATAGCAATTGGGAGCAAACGCGAAACACACAAGCGCACGCCGAACCGTTCAACACACAACATACACCACTCGTGTGAAAGCGCTTGACCGCCCAGGCTCCGCCCCAGAACAGGCCAGGTAACCAGGAAGTGATCCCCTGAGAGCGCGATTCTTGTTCTGCATGTGTTTGGAGGGACACACCCAGAAAGCCACCCTCCCTCCTCCTGTAGGAGTACAAGACGGCGGTAGAGGAGGCGGGGGAAGGGAAAAGTGCACCTGAAGACTCAGGTGACAACAAGCCAGGTGAGTCAGAGGCACACTGACGCCACCTAACGGCCGACAGCTATAACAGCACAGAACAGAACAAAGGAGCCTTTCACACCGCTTTGAAAAGACGTACGTGCGTGTCGTGTTTCTGCATCAGAGCAGTGCCAGAGGAAGCAATTTACAAAGCAAGTCACAATAACTCCATTTTCTGTTCTATGACTACGAGCAAATTCAGATTTTTTAAAGTCAACGCGTAAGTGATGATAAAGTCATCTCTATAAATACACTTTCAACGTCAGCCATTTTAAAAAAATAATCTTTTGAGCGCCAGACAATTTGGAGCATTCTGACTGATCTTTGCCAAAGGAAGCATTACACCCCTTCGTTCATCACAAAAAAAGTTAGTTTGCACCTTATTCGATTTTTCAGTAATAAGCAGTAGAAAAAATGTTGCTTTCACTCAAATCATTTGTTTGGGACCCAAACAACGCAGGGAAAATATATGTTTTATGGATGACAGTTGCCTTTCATTCTGATAATTTTTGGTTCAGGGATGACTACAATATCTGAAAAGATGAATAAAACAATTAAAATTTCCTTATGTTGGCAAAATCATGTATTTACAAATAATCGCCAGCGTAACAATACTTTGACAGTTTCCTGAATGATTATGACATCTGTAAAAACTGTGCTATTTTCTCGAACCCCCAGTGAGGACAATAACAAACATTTTCACTTGCGGAGGCAGCAGCACTGCAGAGATCCAACAATTTCTATGCATGCCCTTTAATAGTCAATTTTCGATAATGTCCCCTTAAGGCTTTTTAAAACACACTAAAAAATGTTGTAATAACTCCATCCAAAGCCATTAACACCAGACATAATTTCTTTTGTTTTAATAGCGAGACTTTTCAAAATGAGAAGAAGTGGACGTCCTCCTCCAGCACTCCTTCCCATCCACACTCAATGCTTTCATCCTGACTCTTTTTCAGCTGCAACATTTCCACTCTGTCTGTTTTTTTCTCCCCCTTCAGCTTAACACCCTGCACCGGCGTGTCATTCATTGGCCGCGCTCACTTTTAAAAGCCGGCAGAAGTCGTCAAAAAAAAAAGCCCTCGTCGTTGAACTGTCAGTGCGCATTATTAACAGAGCCGGGGGGAGTGTAACTCGAGAGCCACAGTAGAGACAAACTGAAATATTAGTTATAGTCGAGCAGAAAGCAGGTCCGATTTTGATGAAAAAAACCCCCCCAAAAAAACACTTAAGGAAGCTTTCGTTCTGCTCTCGAGCTCTCCCTGCAGCTGACAAAAACCCCGGAAAAGCGCCGAAGGGCGCCACAATGGTAAAAAATATAGAATATGGATCGAATGACGTCACACCACGACATTAGGCAATGCATGGTTGCCACGACAACGGCAGAGGACGCTAACCATCTTACAGACAGCCAGCGTAGCATTGACGCTAATTTGAAGCTGTTATTTTTGAGTCACACGATACATATTATTGCTTCATTTGGGAAGAACAAAAACAGAGATTGGGTCCGAACAGTGCCATTAGCGCTGAGATTAGAGTTAGCACAACATGGGTCCACCATTACAAACCACAAAAGTCGATCACGCAGATTTTCCACGGCAATGACAGATTGATAATTGATAGATTTATTCCCTATTTCCTCCTCTTAAGAAATTACAACATTATTTTTTTAAATATTCAAAAGGTAGATCCATCCATTATCTGAGCTGCTTTTCTTCACAAGGGACGCGGGCGTGCTGGAGTCTATCCCGGCTGACGGTGTGTGTTCATATTACAGACAAATATATGTGTAAAACGTCCAGTTAATTCTGGTAATAACTTCTCCTCAATTTGACTTTTTTTATATGAATAGACTTCAGTATTATAAAACACATGACAGCGATGCGGTACTGGTGTATTCAGAACAGCAGAATCACAAGGTTTAAAAGAAATGGACACAATGGGATTATGGATGTGTGATCAATAGCTCTTGATGATGGTTTCTCTTCGCAGAGCACATACGGTAATTATACTCTGGTCAGTGTAATTATCTCACAGGCTTTGGGGCGAAAAAAAAAATCTTATTCGTGAATATGAAGAAAATAAGCAACCACACTGACGCAACTCCAGTGCAATTACTTCTTTTCAAAGTGGGAAAGCTTTTTCTCACATGGCACACTAGAAAATCCAAAGCCTGCAGTGTTGTGTAAGGTGGCCAGCACACACCTTTGCTCCCTGATTTAACCTCCCTCCTGTCTCTTTTAACTACCCTGATAAATCCCCGCACACATGGTCGCCAAGGCAACGCCTCGCTGGCTTACTCTTTCTATACCGGAGGCGAGAGTGTACCTTTGCCCAGCGAGCAGTCGGGAGAGCCGAAGTCCATCAGGCTGGAAATTTCTGCCGGGTAGCACATGTCAGTCACCACCGTCTTCTGCCTATGATGCACAGTAGGATCTGCAAAGGAAAAATCAATGCGGTAATGAGCTGTAAATTGACGTCAAAATTTTAAAGGTAAATATGGTCTGGAATAAACTAGAATTTAAAAAAAAAACAAAAAAAAAAAAACATGGTCACTAAAATGGTACAAGAAAATTTCAGTCAGGGCAATGCGACTAAACCCCAGCTTGTGAAAGTCACATGACTAAACTCAGAAAGCAGGTGAGCAGTGATGGTCGTTAGATGAGCCCTTAGGCGCTGTGATGTCATTTTCAGTCTGTAAAATGGCCGCCCCGTGGAGATAGATAAAAACGGGTGGATTTTTCGGTTTAATTCATATTCTACAAAGGCATTATTAATCAGAACGCCGCGTTTAGACAAGTGGGTGCACAATAAGCATACCATTGTGAAGAAAATTTTTGACTTGACTTCCCCTTTAAGTGTGGAATTTAACATGCAGGTACAACTTTAGTCATCTGCCTATTTATAAAAATGCATCTGTGAGCGAGCCCTTCTGATTCAATAAATAAATACAAAGAGACCTGCAAGTTTCTCCCACCACGTTTTAGGTTAAGGCAATATAAATAAAAAAGAGGAATTCTACCCAACGTGACAGTTGTGAACACTGACTTTCTCATCTCCCCGGCTTTTAACTCAGACACTAAATCTCCTTTATGAACAACAAAGGGACAGAATCGGACTATCACACAAAAAAAGCGTCAAATAACAAGCTGAATGAACCGCAAACTTGACAGAAGACTTTTTTAACACCCTGACCAAGTGACTTTCTTATGTCCCCCTCAGGGGACACATGGAAAGTGAAGCTGCCCGTCGTATTTCTCTTTCCAGCAGGCAAACAAGACGCCTAAATCAAATCAGCGCAGACATTTTTACTCGCCTGCAGCTGAACAACTTTTTATCTATACGAGCGTATCAACATGCCCTTGCGATCAATCAATACTCCAAACGCATGAAGCTGGAAAAGATTCTGCAAGGCCGCCTGAGGGCCATGTGAGCCCCCCCCCCCCCACCTCTTTACTTCCCCGTGGAGACAAAAAGCCCCTTCAGGGACACACCCATTACATAGCGAGGGAGAAAGATGCGGGAGATGATGCTCCCAGCTCGGAAGTAACAGTTTGAAAACCTCCACCGTGTAGGTGTAGGAGGAGGAGGATGCCGGAAGTCTTTCTAGTTGTTCATTAGTGTGGCGTGCACTTCAACACTTCATTGACTTCATGAGCTGTTTGTGTACAAAGCAGACTTGTCACCAAACTCCTCCGGTTGCTCAAGAATGAGGTTGGATTGACTTTATATACTTACATGTATTGAAAAATATTGGGGGAAAAAATCCTACTATTTAAAATAATTAAATTGTGTTTAGTTATTTCGGGGACCAACGGCAAATACAGTCATGAAGCCCACCACATTCCTGCACATTAAAGATGTTGAATGTTTCCTGAGGTCGATAGTGCTCCTTTAAATCCTTCTAAATGATTTTTATCACAACACACCAACATGTTTGTTTTATTCCCCTCTTCTAGAATGAAGCCTCTACTTTCCAGTAAGATGGATTAGTCCATAGAATGAGAAAGGGGGATGACTTGGAAATATTATAATAGATATATCTTAGATGGGTTTTTAAGTGCGTGGACCGAAAGAATAATAATTGCTTTAAATGGAAGAAAACTTCAGCTTCGGTATCCATATTTATGAGATATTTGGGGCCCCTGGAAATCACGGTGACCCAGGCAATTGCCTGGGTTTGTCTAATAGTAAGGTCACCTTTAGTAATAATAGTCAAATAATTATAATTATAAAAATGAAAAGTAAAAAATAATAATGCAAAAGTACAACATGTAAATGAATAGAGTAGAACCGAAAAATAATTTTAGGTTGCAATAATAATAATAATAATAATAATAAACACTCCTTTTGAACAATTTGTAAGTCAACCATTTGCCACCTTTTCCACACCTTCCATCATATAAGGCGACAACAGTCACAACTAATCCAGAATGGGCTCTTGCACAAGGAGTATTTCACTACCTATAGTATTTTGCCTTCCATAAACATTAAATCATGTCAAAAGAGCAGCTGCGGATTTCCAACAAACACACAATTTGCCCAACAGCTGTAAATGTATGTTTGCAACACATGCAAAAGTGCAACAGTATGAGTGCACTTGCACACACACACGCACACGCACACACATTACAGCTCATCTGCTTAATACTGCAGATCACAGCTGGTAGTGGCGGTCCTGGCAGGAGCCCATATGAGCTTTCCCGGACCACAACAGCTAGATGAGGTTGGGTTTAAAAGGAAAAAAAAAAAAGAAAGTGGTGGTGGGGGGGGGGGGGGCAGATTAAGCAAGGAAATCTGGCTCTGGAAGAACTCCATCAGAAAAATCGCCTAAACCTTTTTTTTGTGTCACAAGCTGGTAATGGTAAAAATAAATAGATAAAGTAAATAAAAGCTACAAAAATGGCAGCAGTTGAACTTTTTTTTGTCATTTAAAAAAAAAAAATGTGACTTTTTTTTAGGAACCATAGACGAGGGTTGGTAGGTCTGTTATTCAATGTCTAATTCTCCTTGTTTTACGTTTAGTTTGATAGTAAATTTCAACGAGGAGTGGCAATAAAATACCTTGAAAGCAATTTTTTTGAAGACCCGCTCACTGCTGCTTGTTGTGAAATGAGTTTCCTGTACAATAAATAAAGATTTGTGATGAGAACTGTTTGACCCAGGAACTGACTAAATCAATTCCCATTATTACCTATGCGGTAAATCTCGCAGTCTTGCTGGAGCTTACATTGTTTTGCATTCGTCAGTGTCGTAGCGAGATCAAGCGTGCGCGAGGAGTTAAAGGGAATAACGAGCTGAGCACAATAATAAAAGATTGAAGGGTTCCAGTGAGAAAAGTTCTCATCAAGCTGCATTATACAGAGAAAGACTAACACTTCCATTGGAGCTATTCTTCCTCTGTGACTTTTATGCTCTGATAGCAGCACACTGTGAAGCGTAGTCAAGGAACGCATGTATCAATAATAGAACTAAAACTAGCTTGTTAGCAGCTCGGGATAAGACAACTACAGATGGAACACATGATGGAACCTGCACATTTTCTATTCAAAGTGAATAGGCAATGTTATGTTTTTTTATTTTATTTTTTTAATCCTATATACGTACTATCGAAGCAACATGTTCCTTCATGGCCAAAGTATGCATTCTATGAGTGCCTGTGGAAAGTGGAGAAGTAGCACGAGCAAAAGCTTCAAAGTTTGTCATTTTAGTACTCGACTAACATTACTATTCCTATCATTATGTCTTGAGATATTTTCTGCCTCACCAATGCCGCAAGTTGCACGATATTGGCACGTTTGATTTTTATATGGCTAAAATTACAGTACTCAATATTGAACGGTATTGGCGACTTTTGCACTCTTACCTTTGCTGCAAACAAATCATGTACTCTTTGACCCACTGAGGGAAAAATAAAAGATTATTTTTGCCACCAAAGCCATTCATTCTCCGTGCAGCACTCGTTGAAACACGTACTAGATTTGAAAATTCCCCCCCGAAAAAAAATAAATAAAAATCCCCAAACTTTTTTTTTTTTTAATAATACAGGACTGCATGTTTTACTATATTTATTCATTAATTACATAAAAAGTTTCATTTTCATAAAATGTTATAAAATCTAGAGTATTATTTGCAGCGGGACTCAAAAACTAAATATTTTTCACCCCCACAGGAACCATTGACAGTTCGTTTTGAGGGCATGAGGTGTCACTAAATTAGCATCTTCCAAAAACATGGATAACGCGTGTGCTCCAAACGCATATGGCGGCTGTTGTGACATTTGGTCCACTTGCGACGATGCAGAAGGACCGCATCGGTGATGAACTTTACTCCACTATGTTCACAAAGGCGAGTGAGTTAGCCTTTTCATATGCAGATTTTGAATGACGTGCAGGAAAAAAAAACGCAATAACATAATCGTAAAACCTTTGAGTGAGTTGATTTTTGTTAAACTTAATTTTGCTTTCCTGCTGAGCAGTTTTCTGCCTCCTTTAAATTAGATTTTTTTTTTTTATGTAAAAGAGCACTTGGCACAGGAAAACAGAAATCACGATGTCAGTTTAGTTTTTGTTTGGTTCAAAGGAGACCTCAGACCTGTGAGGCAGTCGCGCTAACCGTCGAGCAACGCTGTTCTGCCTATACATCAGTATGCCAAATAAAAATGTGCCTCGGAAGAATTGCATCGAAGTACGCTATTCCTCTGCAAGATAAAGTGCCCATTGTGGAGAGTGTCGCTTGGAATGCGACTTTGGGAAATGTGTTAGCGCAAATAAAATGGAGAGAGTGACCTTGTAAGCCACACGATGACTTGCATTCGCAGCCGGCGCGACAATAAGTGCTAAATCTTGAAGGTCATTGCTGTCCCGCTGACTCAGCGTTTCACTCTGCAATGTCTCAGCAGGAGCTGGAGATCATCACTTACTCCTCTTCAAGACCAACGACTTCTCGCGTAGCGGAGAAGCACTTTGCAATACAGCATGGCCTCTAATGCCTTCGGAGCTTATGTGAGGAATTGTAAATTAGCGAGCGATGTTTTATACACTCCATAAACACGCCAGGCTGCTGCTGCTGCTACTCGTCTTCATGCATTTTACAAATACTGCAGCTGTTGTTAAAGCCTTGGTGTGTTTTCCAAGTTGCTGTTTATTTGTTGAAAGAAATACCAAAGTCTCAAAATGATCAGCTGTAGAAAAACATGATTATTATTTTGAGGCTTGAAATGATTTGCACATCTGCCTCATAGTCAGCTCAGGCCCTATTTTCCAAAAGGTTCATTGGAGATTCTAAGTGTCAACAGATGTGAATGTGAGTACGGATGCTTGTCTATAGGTGGCCTGTGATTGGCTGGCGACCAGCCCAGGCTGTACCTCACTTCTTCACCAAACTACCCAGGATGAAGATCGTTCCCATCACATTTGTTTTGTGCAGTGTTCGGGACAGGATAGGACGCAAAGAGGATGGCAGCCAGGTTCAAGCTTGGCATATTTGGCGCTGGTTGCTAAGCGACCCAACAGCAAGTGGCTCGGTGCCTTTTCTCGCGTGTCTGGACATAAAGTAGGCTGCAGCTCGGCAATTTAGATTTGTCACGGTTGAGCCCTGGCTTTACTTTTACTGAGGAGGACGAGGAGTCGACGAGCGGCGGCAAGAAAAAGGGATCGGGTTGATGCGATTATTAAGTAAAGGCAGGATATCGGGAATTTAGGCTCGTCAGTGAGGTTGGATTTGGGATTTAGAGACAACGTCGAGTTGTCAAGTGATCGAAAACCGGCGTGACACCGGCCCTCGAGGGACAGGATTGAAGACCTCTGATTTAGGGTCTTCACTGAGCCTAACTCGCATGTTTTTGGAATGTGGAAGTGAGTCAAGACCAGAACCCAGAACCTCTTGACTGCGAGGCAGACATGCTAACGACAATTCTGACGTGCAAGGAAGAATCATCTGTGTTTGCTCCTTCTTCGTTCTTTATTTCAAACCCAGGGGGATCCATATCACAGAGTAACAAAGAAAACTAAAAACTAAATAACCCGAAAGACATAATCCCAAGCCTTCCCCGGTGATAAAAATCAAACACGTCCTACCTTATTCAAAATATGCAAATAAGTGTGAAATGATGCTTCACTTCCACAAAACCAACTCATTTGCAGCTCGAGCACGATCAAAAACTTTGCTCATCATTTCCACCACTGATCATAGTGTGCTGATAACAGGCATGGTTATTCATCTTCATCAGAACATCATCAGCCCGCATTCATCGTGACAAAGCCAGCTCGTTGTCACCGCAGACACAGCACACGGGGACTACAAACCGGAGGTGGACGCCATCCAAAAAGCTCCTCCAACTGTCACACGCACAATAGGCCACTGACTTTAGTGCTCCGCTGAGTGATTGATGTCATCTCATTAGCTGAAGGAGTACCAAGTATATGTCAGTACATTCCCTCCTCAGCCTCCTTCCTTCCTTCCCGCCCCTTCGCATCATCCTTCATCAATCAGCTCTTCTCCGTGGATTAAAACCCCCAAATCCCTCAGCTCATCTAGCGTGTCCCCCCTCTTTGGGATTTGCTCTTCTTTTTTCCTGGTGACTATTAAGATTCCCCGCCAGTCCCGAGCGCTCAAACTCCTGCTGCTGATAGATGTTCTCCACCCTCGCACTGTCACGCTGCCTCTAATGGTCCCGCCAACCCCTTCAACAAACGCCGCCCCCGATCAACATCGCTTCGATCCGCCATTGACAGAGGCGAGACTCGCAATTGTCTGGAAACAGCAAAGAAAATACGACGAGGCGAGGACAGCAAGGATGATTTATTTTATTTATTTTTTTTTTTTACAATAACAGCAAAAATTCCTTCGTCACCTCACCGAGGAATCCAGTGTCAGTGCGACTAGACTTTAAAATCAATCTGCCTATGAATCAAGATTGCTACCATACCTCAAGGTCTGCTTCAGTACACTGCCATACTTTTATTTGGCAAGTGGAACAAAGGCCGTCTCGAAATTGCTTCATTTCTTCTGCAATATTATTTTACCCCAAATAAATGTCCATTGAGAATGGTTTCCCATTTTCATGTTCTATTAAACATCTGCACAAGTCCTTCAGAAACAAATCTGCCCTAGAAATTTTATCCTAAGGCGACTTAATGTGAATCTTCATACAGGCAATGCTTCGCTGTAGAGGTGTGACGATTAATCGAAAAATCGATTTAAAAAAAAATAATTGATGTTAAGTTTGATCACAAAAGGAATTGAGATAACAGTCAAATCTATTGTACACTCATTTATTTTCATATTTAATTGTGGCAAACAACAAAACACTGATAAGACAATAATGTAGCTAAGCAGTCAAAATTATAAGTTCATTTTCCATTTTTGTCATGTTATAAAAAGTTACTGTTTGTGACAAGGACAAAATGCAGATGTTAATAATATAAAAAAAAACATTTGATTATAAAATGAGTCATTCATTTTGTTAAAAAAAAAAGAAGAAAAAATATAGCTTATCGGTTAGAATCGAAATCGGGAACTGACAATCAAATTAAATTGGAGCTTTAGTGAATCATTACATCCCTGTCAGTGAAAGTTTAGAGACTGATGTTTCACCATAAAACACAAAGTCTAATAACATCACTCTATAATTCAGCCCCCAAAGCTTGTTTGACTTGGCAACGTGAATTTTGGTAGAAATGTCGATCACCAAAACACCTACAAAAAAGTCGAAGTATATAATTGAGGTGTGGTCGATGTTAAAATGGAAAATGGCTTTTCACAGTACGTGATTCTCACACTCAACCCCACAAAGTCCGAGCTTGAGCATACGTCTTGTGTGTGTTGAAATTCCCGGTTCCCGATTCATTGCCACTCAGAAGAGATTTTCCAATTGCCAAACGTGGACTCGAGTGCATCTGGTGGGACAAATGCCCGACTTGCCCCATCTTCCTTTTTATACCTTATCAATAAATATCGCATGCTTCCTGGCGGTCAGCTAAGACATTTTGAAACAATAATGACATTTTTGAACTGCCAGATTCAACTCAGAGGCACGTCCAAGTCCGCTGGGGACGCTTGGCAGCTTTTTATAAATGAGCTGAGTGAATTTCATTTTCCTAAACATTCCGAGGGAGGACCTGTGCATGTGGAATATTTTTTTTCCCCCTCACTGAAAAGTCAAAGATTTGAATGCAGGAGACTAATTTAACATGAAGGCTGCCTGACATTCAGTTGGACCCTCTTATGTGGAGCGGACCACGACTTTGGCTTTGACAAATATTAGTTCAAGTCCTTAATTGGTATGATTATGACCATTCTCATGGCACATGAGTTAAGCCTCATATTTCTAAGTGAGTATCAAAGTGTTTATGAGAATTTTGGATTTGGTTTTAAGCCGTGTACGCAAAACCAGCCCAGTGATTGTTGACTGCTCGAAGTAAAATGACTAACTTAGATCTCACAATTTTTTTAATTGATGGCTGCTTTTTAGTCATATGTTCTTTTGATCCCGCCAACATTTCACTGACGAATAAGCAGACGCAGTCTCAGCCAGCCACAAGTTTTGACATCATTTTGTTTACAGACAACATTGATAAGTACCAAAAGGGTGACGAGTTCACTCTTTGAAAACAAAACCACAAAAGCAAAGGCGGAAAAGTAAATTGGTTGTACAAAGTAGTGCAGCAAAGCAAATTGAAGTTAATTCAAAGTCACAAAGAAATTTCAAGTGTTGAGTATGGCTTGGAACAACTTGACTTTACTTTCACCTCGTCAATTAATAGAAAATTCCCTGAGACACATGCCAGAATCTTGTGGAAAATCTTTGCAGAATATGTGACAGCAACTTCCTCTAAAAAAGCATTTGCAATTGTAACAGCCACGCGTCTGAATATTTTTGTCCATTTAGTGGACCTCGAATATCTTAAACCAGGAATTGTAAATATGTGATGTAGTTTTCATCTATTTTTGTCAGGGTATTGTTTAACTTTTTTAGGGGTGACTACAAATGGCAAAAAATTTACAGAGAGGACGATTTCAAACCAAAATGGCAGAATTCCTTCGTTTACCAAAATTCATGTCGTGTAGTGAAATTGGCTTTGGGGGCTGAATTTGGAGTTCAGTAATCAGAGTTTCCTGTTTTATGGCGAGTCAGGCTACCACAATGTCAAAGCTCATGGTAAAAATCCCGCATCATGCAAATTTTTTATAGGTGAAACCTTGAAACAAAACTTAAAAAAATCTCCAAAACCTAATGTGAAAAAATTGACGTATCTTAAATCAGTGCCAAAAACAATTTTCTAATTCAAATAGTTTAAGAATTGTCAGACCAGACTTTTGCGTTATAATCCCTGCTCTGTATTCAATATAAAACACATGACGCAAGGGGGCAACGAAAACAGCAGCAGCACAGGCAAGCACCCAACATGTTCCAAACAGTTTCCGTCATCGTGAAACAGAGCAGAAAGAGGCCAGAAAGCAAAAGTGCCATCTAGTGGGGCACAAAACAGAGTGCCCCTAACATAGCATCACCGCATCAGTGACACCAGTGTCTGGATTTATAATGCCAGCGTGCTATCTGAGTCGCAATTATTGTTAGATGTCTCACATACCCTACACACGCACGCACACACAAGTCCACGAATTGGAGATCACAAGGTTAATTTACAGCAGAGTACGTGTGCATGCGTGCAGATCTCAACGCAAGGCCACGGAAAACATACAACCTCGTGAAATGGGAGGTCACTGCACTCCAGCTGCCTGAAACACACACACACACACACACACACACGCACACTTGCGCGCACGTGTTTCTTTACCTCTCTGCTTGTCAGAGGCACGCAGGTTCCACGGTATACAACTGGGCCGCGGCATCTTCTGGGCGTGCGACATAAAGTCCATGTCAGTTCTTCCTGTCATGTGCAGTGATGTTCACTCCTAACGCTCTCATGACAGGGCGGGCGGAGCTTGAGCTTACTTGTGCCCAGATGTGGCACAGCTTAGCACGGGAGCGAGCGAGCCCTCGCATCACTTTCATCCCCACTCGCCTCGACTTTCCTCACAAAGCCCACTAAAGCTTTTCACCTCGGCGCGGACCCCCGACTGATTGCTCCCGTACGGGGCAGATGCTATGCTGCGTTTCGAAGTTGCTCACACTTCTGGAATCGGGAGGAATCTTTTAAGTGACGTACAAAGTTAGCATATCATTGCGGCAATACAAGAGACGCAATGACACATTTCAGTAGAAATTGCATCCGAGTGCTGAAGAGATGATGGTAAAGTAAAAATTGTGTAGATCGATGATTGTCAAAAGTGTGGTACAAGTTCTTCCTCAGTCATATGCAAAAGAATCATTAAGTAAATTTCAGTTGTATTCAATTTTGAAGTACTACATGTTTGTATTCTCTTTGTTTTTAGACATGTGGTGAATTTAGATGTTTTCATTTAACTTTTGGGTATCGTACATTTGAATGACATCGTTATTTGAGTCAATGTCTTCAATTTTAAACAGTGCAAATGTTCAAACAAGATGACAAATTATTTTTAGATATAAAACTACTAAAGTATCTATTTCTTGCCAACAACACTATTATGTTATGTTGGTCGTGATGACCACCGTGATGGTGGTAGTTGGAGTATTTTCGAGGTGTTGTAAAAAGTTTGACAACCACAGCTGTAGAATCAACTGAAATGTACAAAACAGAATTTGACTTTGAAAGCGTGTGAATTTGTTACATTTTCCCAATAATTTTGGAATTTCTATTCATGGAAAATTGAGATTTTTTTTTAAAGTTCGATTGGGGGGGGATTAAAAAATTTAATGATTTTGAAATGGTGAATTTGATATGAATTTTTTAAAATTAATTTGGGCATGTCTTCAAAATGTGGGATTTTTCAAAAAAAGACTTTCTCAAACAAATATTGAACCAAGGCAAGAGGATTTCTCTTGAATTTTTTCTTGTGTTCTGAAAAGTTGAAAAAAAAAATGACGTGATTATGCTAATAGGCAAAGCACATTCGAAAGAGTTCTTGGTATGAGGCAATGCAAATGACACGCACAAAAAAAAAAAAAAAAACCTCCCACAGGCTCAATGGAAAGCGAGCATTAGCAAATTTGTCGAGGCAGAATTCATTAAAAAGTCATTAGACAGAGCAGGTGTGCCTAATGATGTGACTCGCACACCTCACCACACGCAGCTTATGTGCAGCCGGCTGGCGACCGCTCATCCAGCAACTTCTCATTCAAGCCAATGAATCTCAGGAGGTGCGAGGGTGCACAACAACATCCTTATTATGGCCCGTGCGTCTCTCGCCGAACTCCGCAGCTCATTGGGTCGGTAAAAAACGTGCTTGTTTTTTTTTAACCTTTCAGCTTTCAGCCTGCCTCTTCCACATCATCTGTCTCGCCACTGCTTCCATTTGCCTCTAAAAATATTCTTTCATCAACAGCACTGCATTAAGGATTCTAAATCATTGTGGACATATGCTGCGGTTTAACACGAAGGAGACAGAAAGCATCACAGGAGAAGAGGCAGAGCACAACACTTACAAAAGCCTTCACATTTTCAGTCCCCCCCCCCCCATCTGTAGCCGCACGGAATAACAAAGGCGCTCAAGTTTATGGCACCTACAATGAACGCGTACCGAGTGGCTTTCAAAATGTCCAAACTGTTTTTCCGCATGAGATAACGAAAGCTACACTAGATGTCCCTGAATTCCCACGTCGTCACTTGTAAAAGATAAGTGGTAATTTGGGAGAACCTTTTTGATCTCAAAGCGGCACGTCTGCCGCACAGATGAGACGTCCATAAATTGGGCTTGCATGTTACGTTCAATAAAGACTGCAAATTGAACGGCATGACCAATATGGATTTCGTAAGGCCAATACAATTTTGAGAGCAGAATGAATGAGAAAAAACTGATTAAAAAAAAATAAAATACATATACATACACAAGTTGTGATGCTTAACTGCATTAAAAATAAAGAGAGAAAAAGGGGAAAAAATGAGTAAAAATTAAAAAAAATCCATTTTTTGTAGATTTTTAAATTTCAATTTAATTTAATTTAAAGAAAAAATAATTTAAAAATTAATAAGGTTTATTCATTTAATATTTTTCAAGTTCGGCGGGCCGGATTAAAACGTTTAACGGGCCGCATGAGGCCCCCGGGCCATATTTTGCCCACACCTGGTCTAACGCTTCACAGTGAACGGCATGATGCCCAACTGGGAGTTGTTTTTTTTTTTCCTTTTTTTTTTGTAAATCCAATCTTTTTAAGTACTCATTCACATTATTAGGAAATGTGAATGCAATGCATCCGACAATTGACACGTGGGGAAGTACATGAAGTACATATCTGTGGAAATCTCAATAATTTAGTGCTTGAACCGACTGGTCTCCCCACATATTCAGCTCCTTCGTCTGCCATTGCTTTTTGCACCAGTGCGACATGAGCGTCCAGACTGCAGTTGCGTCGGACACAAATCCGATTTAGATCCACATAAGAAAGGGGCAAAATGAGCAGGATGAAGCAAAATCTTATAAAGGCCTACCCCACGACACAACTTGTAGTGCTGCCGGGGTCTCCAAGCTTTTTTCATCGAGAACTGCATATTAACATGAAAAACAATAATATCACATGCAGTAGGAATAAACATAAAAATAAGACTTCATTATCCCTGTAGTACAGCTGTCAGATGCTCACTCTTACAAAACATAATACAAATTACTACGACCTCTATATTATGTTTCTTTCACGCAAGGGGCCGCACCTGCTGCTTGCTCGTTGAGGAAAGAAACCGCAGATTGACAAACGATAGTCGCCAAACGCAGCGGTAGTCGTTTTTTAACAAAGGCAAAGTCGCTGTGGATCGCTAAAGTCTCTGGGTCGGTTTCGAACAACGTTGCAGTGAGTGGTATTTTCACTTGAAGATGGCTGATTAGCTCACTTCACTATCAATCAAAGTCCAGCATTGATCCAATGACCGTCCCGTTTCGCGCAGCGGAACAACTGACTATGAGAAGCAGTCGAGACTCAGCGTCAGGTAGTTTAAAGCTCCGTGGCGCTTCAGGCAATGAGAAGGAAGTCATATTAGTTACCTGTCATAAGTAGCTGGTTATAAACTAAAGATGAAGACATTTTAGCCTATATTTAGTCAATTAAATATATACACAGCAGTACATATTTCACTACTTTTATGGGGGGGTGAGGGCATTTGAGGGTTTTAGAGCGAACCCGGATAAAAGTTGGATGCATCAGGAAGGGCATCCAGTGTCAATCCAATGCCAAACATACGGTATAAAATCACCCGATGAGACGTGCCCCTAAAACGAAAAATCTCACAGACTGCAGTGTCAACAGTCCACCAATGGAGGGCAGTAATAAACAGTAAAAAGGGTAATTGAGTGATTTTAGATTTTGTACAAGGACGTATGTGGCCTGTAAATGTCTGTGTGGATGGCATACAAAGGTGCCGGCAATGCCTCGGGGCAAAAAATGTTGCGGTGACTATTTTTGCGGCCGACTTCTTTTCCCAGTCCTAAACATAGCTTAAATGTGACATATGCAACTGGATGCATCTAGTCTAGGGTGTTCCTCACCTGTCTCGCAAAGTGAGTGTGAATGGTTGATTGTTTATATGTTCTCTGCAATTGACTGGCGAACAATCCAAGAGTGCGCTTCTTCTTCCAAAAGTCTGCTGCGATAAGCTCCAGCTTGTCCGCGACTCTAATGAGGGCAAGCCCAACACAAAATGGATGTCTGGATGGATTTTTGGCTCAGCAGCAGAATGACTGGACAGATCATTCCGTCTTCCCGTAAAACGCTTCCAAACAGACATCGGCAGAGCGAGAACCAGTTGCTTCTGCAGGTGCTTGCACACCTTTTCATTTATTCATAAAGTGTGCACAATGTGGGCTAATCCCTCACAGGGCCCATGTTAAAAGGTCAAAATGTGGGCTAATTAGGGGAAGATGTAGAGATTAACAGGAATTAGGGCTCGACTGGAGCCACACATTGACTAGTGGGAACTTTAATTGAGTCCAGATGAAGCGTGACCTGAGGAAGGAAAATGGCGCCTATCGGAATGAACGGACGAATCTCTTACTTTGAGCCAATTAGGGGTAACGACATATTGGGAATACGTAAAATATCGAAGCTGCTTGGAAAAGGTCAGGCACTTTGTATTTAATGCAGAGCAGTTGAATCCATCCATTTTTGATGGAATTTAGCCTTATTAGGTTTGCAGGTAAGCTCCAAGTTGGTCAAGACTGTTCTAATAGCTTTCCTCGAATATGATCTAAACTGAGTCGTCTTTACAGGCGTTTGTCTTTGAAACAACTCTCAAAACTTCCGCAGTACATTTAGTTCTGCCCACAAGCACCACACTCCAGCAGTGTTGGTTTGCAAGACTCAGTGGTAACTTGAGCGGGGTGTTTTGTTTTGAGATGATTTACAAAAGATGCACGGCTCATATGGTACACGATTTGAATTTGGCTTTGCAAAGTATGCAAATTATTTGGAAGTAAATAAAATTGAGTTCAAATATTTAACTGCATTAAAAACATTTCTAATATGTGAAGGATGAGTATATTTTCGGCTGATTTTGTCAAAGTGTCCCTTGTCCACCAGGACAGTTGGCGCAAATAAAGCCATGTTCTAAAGGTACTGTACCTGTAAATTACTCCCACCGCCCCTTTCACCCCCATCCCTCGCGCTCTAATAACACCTTAATGATGCTACGGTTACGACAGCACCGAGGCATCGTGCTTTATGGACTGACCCCAGAATCAATTCAGCAGCATGCCGAGCCTATTAATGGACATTCTCATCTTGTCTCATAAGCCAAAGTGGCCACTGGAGCTCCTGTCGGACCTTGCAGTGGACACCGTGCAGCTCTGCGGCACACAATAACGGCGAGGTAATAGAGTCGCTGTTAGCTGCTGATGCAAGCCGACCATAAAAAAAAAAAAAAGGATCATCGCAATCTCTGCAACCACCAGGCTGCCGCAGCACAAAAGCTGTAGATTGTTGCTGGAAGAAAGAGAACATGATGGTGGGATGGCTCGCAGGATTCATTAGTGGTTTGAGAGCACATTCCCCAACAGAAAGTCGCGAGTCGACCGTCTCGCAGGCGGTTACTCTGGAGAATTGGCGGGGAAAGCCCCCCCGAATGTGAAAAAAGACAAAACAAAAAGGCTGCACTTCATCTTGGAAGTTTTTGGTGGCCATGTTTGAATGGAAGTCATTGTTCAGCAGCCAGGATGGAAGATTCCATCGCTAATGTTGAGAAGCCTCAGTGAGACTTTGAAAGATGACCCAGAAACATCTACTACTGAATTCAAATATGAAAAATGTATAATAAAATAACATAAAAAGCTCAAGCTGAAACATTAAGAGCATAAAAGCAAAAAAATAGCAAAGAAGTAAAAGAGTCAGATGAATAACAATTTGTAAATAGATAAATAATGAAATAAACAGGATGCATGGCTAACGCGCTAATTGGAGAATGAAAACCAGCCTTTGACTCTTAAATGTTTCATTTTCTCAGCTCTTGAGCGTGAAATTGGGACCCAAAAATCTGCATCACAATTGCGCTGGGTTGCCTTAAAATTCAATTTGGGATTAGCCACATTGAAATGGATTAAAATGTTTATTTCTATATAACCAAGGGTGCAGATTGAGCCTGGCATGAAAAGCAGACGCTAATGAATTTGTTTTGTTTAATAGGCCCATGTTAAGGAGCAACATATCCTACAAATAGAAACTTCCATTCATCGGAAAGGCTGTGATTTTTCGACATTATAGCTGCTATTTGGAGGTTTTTCATTTGAATGGTGGAACTCAGCAAAACTCACTTCACAATAAATTTGGCAAACAGTGAGCAATTTTTAAATTAAAAAAAAAAAAAAAAAAGCTTCAAGCTATTCTTAGTTGAATGTAGACAATATTCTTTTCTTGGCGTTCGTCAAACTAGCGTGAACAGTTTTAATGGTTGCAAACAGTTTGTTTCGTCACCATCAAGTATAAAATCATGTTTTTCCCATCCTGTGAGGGAAGATCTGAAATATGAATGAGGGGAAGTGCATTCATGTAACGTAGTAAACTCATATCTCAAGGCGCCACTGCAGCTTGAAAAGCATTAAGCAACACGTGCACGCAACTCGTGTGGAACATCTGCTTCGAGGGCAAATGTAACCCAAACGTGACATAAGTCTCCAGGAATGCAATACGCACAACTTCGACTGTATGTGTGTGTGTGTGTGTTTGGGCTGGGTGGGGGGCTTGGGGGGGGTGCGTGTGTGTGTGTCCGCGTACACAGCACGGCCACTCTAATTGGCGACCTGATAAATATTTGTGTAAAAACCTCTCCGGTGGAGGTGAAAAGAGGTAGGCAGGCTTTGAGCGCTAATGTCGACAGGCTGCACAGCAAAAACAATCAATCCAAATGTCAACATTTCATGCATGAGGAACATGAGGATGCACAAGCGCAAACATTTGAGGTGCAAATGAAGGCGGGAATGTGACCGCCTGCAATATGTACTCTAATGTTTACGTGACAACAAAGTTAGAAAAGCCTGAAAAAAAAAAAAAATAAAAAAAAGGAAATGCCGCAATGTGCAATGGTACAGCTCCACCAAATCTGAAAATGGACCGCACACGTGTGTAGCGCAATGACATTTTTCACTTAAGTTACCGTAATTTAACTAATATGACTCAAGTAAAACCATAGAGTCGTCCTTCAAATGCTTATTTGAGGAAGAGTCCTCAGTGAAAACTCTGATTCGTTAATTTTTCGAATACCAGATGAATAAATAATAGACAAAAATCGAAAACAGGAATGTGCAATTTCAAATGTCGTGTTTCTCAAGTTCTAAGTGGACTTTTTGTAGGCTCAACCGCAGACGTTTTTACGGAGCGGTGGACAGCGCGTTTTGATTATTGCAGGTGAGCAGGAGCCTATCGCTGAAGTCATTATGGAATTCTGAAACAAGTCACTCGGGCCACATGCAGACCATGCACGGTCATGTGACTGCCTGACTAGGTTTGATTGGTCAAATGGAAACAAAGTCAAGGATGGCCGAGTGGTCTAAGGCGCCGCGTTCAGGACCCAGTCTCCCCAGGAGACTTGGGTTCGAATCTCGAATTTCCCCATTGTGGGACTAATAAAGGGCATCTTATCTTAACTCACAGTCCCGTTGGATCGGTGAAATAGAGTCACGTGATACTCGTCTTTCTGACAAGCCAAAGAAGATTGCGCAAGCCATTAAAGAACTACAAGAACACAGAATAAGCTACAAGCACCTATTTTCTCTGGTTCTAAGATCTAAAAGTTTAAATAAAATTGACAAAATAAAGTGTCGATAATTTCCTTTGACTGACTAGTGTGAACGATACAGAGAGGCATTAGAACGCCATGGAAAAGGAGCATTTCCGCACTCTGCTCAAAAGTGCAAATAGTGAACGTTACATTCATCATGGCAGCGTCAGAAGTGTTCTGCTTCTTCTCGACCGTGCAGGGATGTCACGCTTTGGTGGAACGACTGCCGGAGCGCTGCGCTTCCTCAAAAGTCATTTCCCTCCACGCCGACTCCATTTTGCGCTCGGGGGAGGATTTAAACGAGCGGCCGGGGCAACAACAATACCTACTGCAGCGGCGGCGGTGACGGCGGCGGCGGAAGCGCTCATCACTGTTAAAGCAATGAGGCGTTTGAAATGGATGTTGGCTGGCTGGCTGGCTGCCGTTAGCTCTGTTTCAAGTTTGAAAAGGATTTGGATGATTCCAGGTGAAATGTGCAAAGCGGGACGCGGCAAAACTCCCACACACTCGGGGGTGTCAAGCTCCTCATCAAGATGCGGTTAGTGATTGAAATTAAGGCTTGAAGCTTGCGTTAGAGTTTCCAATTAGGGTTTTAAGGCGAGGTGAATGTTTCATACCAGAAAGTTGGAATCTGGAGCTAAAGTTAGCATATTAAATGAAGTTTTCAAGGTTGGCTTCAAATTAGGGTTTCAGGCAAAAAGTGGGGTTTCGGGCGTGGTGTTGGGTTTCGAGTTAGGGTTAAAGGAAAGGATAGCGGCTTCAAATAAGCCCTTCAAGTCAAGTTTAGGGTTTCATTTATGGCTTCATTTCAACAAGGGTTAGGGGTTTCAAATTAGGGTTTAGAGCAGGCGTGGGCAAACTATGGGCCGGGGGCCACATGCGGCCCGTTAAACTTTTTAATCCGGCCCGCCGACTTGAAAAATTTTTTTTATTAATAAACCTTGGTCAAGTTTTATTTCCTAAATACTGTGGCGTGTCAAAGACATATATTTTGTTGTAATGCTTTTGTGCATTTTCATTTAAAATTAAATTTTTTTTTTTTTTCTCTGATGAGGTGAGGTTAGCAAAACACTCCATCCATCTGCTCCGGTCCGCCCCCCTTGTCAAATTTTAGAACCCAGTGTGGCCCGCCAATCAAAAAGTTTGCCCACCCCTGGTTTAGAGCCAAAATCAAGGTATGAATTTGGGATTATAAGGCTGGCTGCCTACTTGCTAGTTACTGATCTACTTATATATAGTACCTCTTTACTGTTCCTATCTACCTACATACATAGAAATCTACTTACTTAATTACTTAGCTACCTTTGTTAGCTACCTGCCAGCCTACTAACCTACCAATCTGCTCTACCTACCTACTGACTTTCTTGCTTACCAACCCATCTACCTACCTATTTAACTACCTGCCTACCTTCTTATCTACTGACCTACAAATCGACCTACCTTTGAAATATCAGTAGTGCCTTACATTATTGCACAACACCAACCATTTCTTAACTTCTGCAGTCCAAAGACAAGACACGCTGTGGTCATCCCCAAGTTTCCGTTAACCACCCCAACTGGCCTCACAAACACATATGAAACATGAATATCATTTCTGCACTGTGAACGTGCAACTCATTCAAGCCATGCAAACAATAGCCAAACGCTTCCTGAGCACATGAAAGTACATTAGCGGCGCTCAGCTGTACTTCAAACCCCGCCCCAACCCCCGGACGGCCAAAATGAAGAGATCAAGGTTTGGTGCGGGTCAAAGCGCACACGCGCGCACACACACGCAGGCCCCCTCTGACAGTCTGCAGCGCTCTGCCAGGTCAGCACAGGCCTTGTATTCCATTACAGCAACAACAAATAGCCGCTCATCAGTTATTCATTAGCCATTAATCAGAAGTGAAATGACCGGTGTTCCCGTAAGTACTTTGAAAAACATTTTACATGTGCAGGAAGAGTCAAGATTTGGTCATAAAATAATAGAAATCATGATTAAGTCAGTGAATGAGAGCGATAAGTATTGTTTTTTTTTTTGTAATGTAATGCCACCGAGGTCGTATAAAAAAAAAAATCAGAGAAAGTAATACAGAGCTCTAGGGTGGACCCAATTTGGGAGCACAGGCACCCTAATTCCACAATGGTGCAACTAAAAAAAAATAAAAAAAAAAAGAAATCAGAGGTTGCACCATGTGCAACCTGCCGATGGAGGATGGAAAAAGTCTCTTCGACTATAAAGCCTCACTCAACAGACGCACATATCATGGTCTCATCCAATCAGAGATAGTGAAGGGTTGGACCCTTCTCAGATTGGCTTCGGTCGGTCCAGATATTCTTGTACTTTTGAAATAACGTTTGAATGAATTGGAAAAAAATCTGCGAAACATTGAAGCCGCGGAAAGTGAAGCATGAAGTGGCGAGGGATTACTACATATACGTATTAGGGTTACGGTGATCAACTAACCCCTTCTTAGAAGCGTGAGTGGAGGAAGTGTGGCATGAAAGAGGAAGAGCGAGGGAGTAGAGTCAGGGAGGGAAAGTGAGGGGCCGCCTCTCTCCTGGCTATTGTTTGGACACAGTTACTCTCACGCTGCGTTGACCACAGATGGGGCGTGGCTAGCAGAGGCCATGCAGGGAATACGACAGCGTAGGTGACGCACGATCAAGTATCAGAAGAACCCGTAGGGGAGCTCCAAGTGCAGTGCATACCTTCTTTTGCATGGGAGCGGGCGCTCCCAGGAGAGCTTTGGGATAATAAAAAGAGTGACAACGGCGTTGGCGGGACGGCAGTGGGTTCCAGCTTGTGTACATAGAGAAGTAACAAGAGACGCTGGGCCTCCTGAAAAACTCAGCCCACATGGGGAGAGAAGGAAGAAGATTGGTCGCCGCAATGACTGTGGAGCCGAGTGCATTAACGGCACTTTGGCGTCTCTGCTGCAGAGATGATCACAGTGTTAAGAGGAGGACACTTCATCAACACTCTTTTACTGCACAGGGTTTTAAACGCTCACACTTCATCATCCGCTTAGATCCGTCAGGAGCATGGGACATACAGCTGCTGTAAAAGTTGGAGCTGCAAACGAGTAATGTACAAAAGAACTCTGGCGTGTGGAACTGGTGATAAGAACATCACTACTGAGCGATCTCGTAGTAACATAAATCATCATAATTGCTTGAATGTTTGCCCAATATTTGAATTTGCGAAGGCCAAACTGTGAGTACTCAAGGATTCACTGTATGTAATGAATCCAATTCAAAGGAATCTTTTTTTTTTTTACTTCATTCAAAATGTTGAAATGCCAGGTTAATTAAACTAAATTGAAAATACAAAATAAACTCATTTATTCATTAAAATTAATTGCGCATGGGCAGAGGCCCGGTTGTTAAATGTATTTAATTTCATTTAAACATATTAAGGACGTAGGAAATAGCTGCCTTCAAATAAATAATGTAACTTTTTTTAATGAGAAACTTTTATTTTATTTTATCTAAATTAAAATGTGGAAGCCCTTTTCTTTAAGTTCAATTTAACTATTTAATTTTTTATTGTTATTATTTTTTTTAAACCATACTTCATCCTTGTGAGCTCAGTCCTCCCGCAAATCCTCCCTGGTGTCCTTCCTTGACCTCCAGCAACCTTGAGAGGACCCCCCCCCCCAAAAAAAACATTGTGACCTAAAATGACATCTTCAATCCGTTCCCAGTCAAATGTTTGTCTGCATTGCTCAGGTAAAAGCATCCTTGGGTAATCTCTGGCCCACTAGCGCGGGGTCGGTCACAAACAGATCAATCATTGCAATGACTCATCCGAGCCATTGTCTCAGCATCCCAACACTTATCTGGCAGCAGTCGACACGTGGTGATATCCCACCGGGAAAGCTCACGTTTTCGCACACACCTCCGATGCTCATTAGGTATGGCAGCTATGCACTCCACTGGCTGCTGAAGCATCTGAGTCATTTAGGAATATTAAACAAGGCCTTGACATCCCTATGATGGATTCACAGTGAGGAGCCAATGGAGAGGATGAGAGGTGAATTCATTACTGAATGCGCTCACCTATAAAATGCACCTTGTAAATTAGCTCGTCACTGAGGTGGTACCCTCAAAGGTTCTGCTTTTATACCCTTGACATTTCACTTATCGCTTGGGAAACATACCTGTGCTTTTTACAGCCAGCGAGAAGTTACAAGGGGTTACCTGGGAGATCAATAATTAGTTCTCCGAGCTACTGCACGGACACGCCCCCCCCATCACAAAACGAGGTCTGCTGAAAACGAAAGATCATCGGATACCTGATGATAATAGTTGCATAACTGTTTTTATTCTCCCCTTCTTCCTGTCAGGTGAATAATATCTGTTGGCAAAGATTTTGAATATCGACATATATCGACTAAAATGTGTGGTTTTGAGAATATTCTCCTATTTCCTGAGCTAAATAAAGGACTTGAAAAATTTTCTAGAGGATCATTAGCTAACAAGTGAATTATCGCAACACTTTTAAATAATTGATATCAAATGAATGAAGATTTATCAACATTTAATATGGCTTAGACCCCTTTAATACTCACGTCTTCATGATGAAATGCTCTACACTGCATGCTCATTGGCTGACACCGACAGCAGTGCTATAAAGTATATTCTCACGTCTGGCTCCAGATAGTTTTGACTAAAAAAAAAAGAAAAAAAAAAATCTTTCTTAAAACAATTTGGGGTTTGAACAATAGATCCCAATCTCCTCTTCCTTATTAAAATTGTCACCTTATTTTACTGAGCAGTCAGGACAAATCTGCATCTACATCTTTTAGCCAGCGCTACATTGCGATAATCTTAATCGCAATAAATTTCTTGTACTATGATGAAAATTGCAAGTCCCCTTTTATGTTGACAACATTAAAAAAAAAAGAAAAAGAAATTAATTGTTTCCATGGTCACTGAGATGAAGTCTCACAATATACATGATGCATCATATTCTCAGATTCCGCTGTAGCTGCAGCTTATCCAGGAAGAGGCAGTCAAAGGAAGAGGGGGAGAAAGTGCGTAAAAAGTGGCGCTGTAGTTAATCCCGATGAAGGGTGAAATTTCGGGGAAGCGATTTAATCCGCCGTCCCCCGTGATGAGTTCAGCAAGCAGACCGAAGGCAATGCGGGGTCAGAGAATCTTCTGGGCATCTGTCATGGATGTTAAGGGGAAACGAAACATGGCACAAAAGCCAGACATTTTGGCAAAGGTGTTCAGAATCAAGTCATGCATATTAAAGAAGCCGTTTGATGAGAGACAACAAATGGACTAACAAATGCGCCTGGACTCACGAAGGCATGCATGATCTTTCTAAGCCGGTGGACTCATCATATCATAAGCCAGTGGTGTCCAAACCACGGCCCGGGGGCCATTTGCGGCCCGCCATCCATTTTTTTAGCGGTTCATACCATGTACTAAGAGGGTGTCAAAAAATATGTGTTGCTACTACTAATAAATTTGTTTATACACAATAGAGCTTTTCTAGACAAGCAAAGAGACAAAAATTATTTATGACTAAATTAATAATACAACTTCTCTTCAAAACATTGTGGTGAATAAAAATTCAATTTGGAAGCCCAAATCGTTTCTTCCACTTTTTTGCTCCGTTTCAAGGTCCAACTCATAATGACCCTCGAGAAACTGTTTGAAACGGAAATCAGACGGCTTACTCTTGTTTTGGTTCTGAATATGGAGGTGGGATGCAGTCGCTTTTAGTGTTGGGGTGGATCGAGTCTAATAAGATACGTGGCCAAGATCACCCAAAAATCTGCCGAAAGCTGTTATGCATCAATTTTTCTTCTCGTTTTTATTTGTGGCTCTCAAATGAAAAGGTTTGGCCACCCCTGGTTTGAGGTCATGTGTCAGCAATTCTCACTTGATATAAATTAAACAAGAACTCCTTCATGAGGGATAAAAATGCAAATGCCCTTTTGCATAATTGTCTTTAGTTTAAAGGGGACATACAATACTCGGGAAAATTGACTTCATCAATGTCTTGTGTACAAACAATTGGGTGTCTGGAATGTTTGCCTACACATCAAATTGAAATGAAATTAAACAACCAAATGAATTGCGTACGTAACCACAGCACATTTCTCCTCCCATGAAATGAACTGCTATGTGTTTGTGCATACCTAAAAATATAGCGTGTGAAGTGCTGTCTCAGTGAATGAAAATGCTTACTGTCTAGTGAGCACTTTTACTCCCCAGATTCTAGCGCTGCTCCGGCCTGTTCAATCACCTCACTCCACCCCCAGGCGTCATGGTAACAAAAGACAGGCTCAACATTGGCCCTGTATAAATAATGTCTAATTATTGGGTATTCCCAAATAATGTCCATGGTCTATGAAAACATTATGTAAAAAAAAAGGGAAAAGTGCAGCTCATCCATGAGATAAAAATAATTATTTTTATTATTATTTTTTTTTTACAAACAAGGCAAAAGTGTTTCCAACGTGTCTTGCCAACTCAGGCCTGTGTCACTGTGATCACCACAAGAGTACAACTGGGTTTGTTTGGCTCCAGTCACCTGACCGCTGGCCCTCGCGTCTGGGAACAGGAAGTGTGACATCACCGGCATGACATTCAGGAATGTGGGAATGTCAGGCTCTCACAACAGCGAGAGAATGGAGGAACGCCGACAGCGGGGTGGACACAACACAGAGGATCGTCTGGAATCAAGCATGGAGTGACTTTTTTTTTTTTTTTTTAAGCATTAGCCTTTGTGATCATAGCTCCGAACAGAAACATGTCAGAGTTGTGTGTACCTGCTGCGCAAATGAAGTCTTAGTTCATCCGTATAACCGACGCTGAACTCAAAGACGACAACACCACAGAACACCACAAGATGAGTCAGCAATGACAAACATCTTTATCTTCTCACATGACATGTCCAACCCTCAACGGGACTTTTACATGGATGGCAACAAGCAAAGGGGACCTCAGAGACTCGCTGAACAAATTTGGTACATTATGTCTTGGCGTGCAATCAATATTGAAATTATAATCAGGATACAATGCTGTTTCAGTCCAGGGTGTCTAATGCCCACATGTGCTGTCCTAGCTGAAAAATAACTGATAAAAACATCGCCGATTAGATGTCCGCACTTTATAAAAAAAAAAAAACAAAAAAAAAAAAACATCCTTCCTCATGAAAGCATTGCTGTGGTCTATTGCAATGTTTGATTGCGATTAGGGTTAGGGTTAAAAGTCCCATTGTAACCTTTCTTTCCCAAATCTGTTTTTAAGTATCGGTATCCACCTATTTTACTCGTGTTGGTATGTGAAAGCACAGATTTCGCAGAACACTGGGGTTCACTTGTATGTCGTTCTATTTCAAATAAAGACGTCTGCTTTTACTCAAAGAGTTTGTTTTCTTTTCTTCAGGACGACTGATATTGTGAATCATCACTGAACGGCTGTATCGTGATGCCATCGCTGTGGTTGGATGCATTGGAATTTGGTCACACAAACGCCGCTCCACTTTGAACGAACATGTCTTTTTGTTGTAAATGTTCCTGCATCAATTATTGCACAATCGCTATTTGGTGAAATGATAATCAATTAAGCAACATCATCTGAGATGACCTTTTAGAAACTAATTCAGTTCGTGGTTTGCTCATTGTTTTTTAAAAGTAAAAGTAAATCTTTGCAAATGTCTTATTTAGAAAAAGAACACAATTTCTGATGATTTAGGTTTGAGAGCACTTTTTAACTAATTTTTAGGTCCAGAATCCAAAGCTCACGTCAGGTTTTTGAGCCATAGGCTCCCCGTTTTCTTAAAACATGAAATAAATGTGAATGCACTATATGTAAATGAGACACTAAATTGGAAGAGTTGCAGGCTTTGAAAACAAACAACAACAAACAAAATACAGAACACAACAAAATGGAATTTACAATGGAATGCCCACAGTGACAAAATTAAGAGAAAAGCTATCACTAATCCTCTTTGCACATATTGATAGTACTGACCTAATGGGCGCTGCACACACCTCTCACTGCACTGCCTCAATTGTCACTGCACTAACAAGTTGTCACGTAGCAGAAAATGAGTCCCATTGTAATAAACAGCCAAGTTTTACAACAGCTAATCAGTAAAATATTGCTGCAGAGAAAAAAAACTTGACATTTGAGAAAAAAAACAAACTGACTGCAATTTTGAAATCGCCTTGCCAATTTTAGTTTTAATCAGCAATAATTTCTATCCGGACAGATTTTCTTGTGTATGCAAGTGATCAGTCTGCTTTCATTGAGGACTACAGAAATCAGAATATAAATAATGCGAAGAGGCTGAGATCAGAGGATTTGGACAATTTTAAGTTTAACAATAGTTGTAAATGATTACTCAATGACTAAAACAGCTCATGATTAATTTCATACTCGTTTGGTTGTCCATTAATTGACCTCTAATCTCAAGTGTCAGATTTAATACCGCATAAATAAATGCAGCATTATAGTCGACAGTCTGAACTTTGCTGCGGCAGCCCTCAATCTCAGTCGTTTGAGCGATGCGTTCACTCCGCCGTGTGTATTTTTTTGTACACTGGTTTGAAGTGTGTTCAAACCAGGGCGAGCCGGTAGTGGAAAAGCAGAATGACTGCCCATTTGCACAGCATGGTCGACTCACTTTTGTTGCTTTTCCTTTGGAATCCACTGATTGTAAATGCCCTGCAGGTTACTCATAGGTCATGCAGATTTGACATCACCTGAATTAACTATTATCCTGGCCACTTTGCGGCAGCAGCCACACTACCTGTTGCCCTTTGTCTTCACTTGGATGCAATTTGTCTCGCTTATCATGACCAACACATCGTCTCATTCTGCTTCATTATGACACTTTTTAGCATGTCTCACTTTGAAATGCCCCCAAAGGAAAATGAATGGACGGCAGTGAGACCAAAGCGGTAGGTATCGATTGAAGCAGCCAAAACTATTCCATAGACGACTTTGGCTCAACTTCCCGAAGCTGTTTGAGATTCCAGAGGGATGCAAGCCCAGCAGTGGCCTGGGAAAGCCAACCCCCAAAAACCGGCGCGAGTCCAGCTCATCCCCTCCCAATAAAATCTGTTCCCCTTTAGCCTTCCATGCAGTGGAATAATACTAGCAGCATTCCCAAAATGCTTCCCAGGTCCCTCCAAAGACAGACACATGTTCTCACTGTGACACAAGCGGCAGGAGACACCAGAGCTGAGCTCTCACTCACCCCGGTAGCGGAGGCTGTCAGCGTGGTGCTTGTGCTGCCGGTGGTGGTTGTTCTCCAAGGCGGTCGTGCTGCCGGCTCCCAGGCCGGCCAGCCTGCAGTTGGTGGCCGTCAGCTCCGAGCGCAGGTTGCTGACTTCGCGGCCGGCCGAGCGGATGGCCCCGTCGATGCGGCGGGCCAGCTGCTTGTTGTCCTCCATCATTTTGAGGATTTTCCCCTGAGGAGAGGATCCACACAGAGGAGCGGCATGTTGTTAAAGTTGATAAGAGGATACCGGTGGCAACTGCTCCACCTGCGCCTCCACCTCTTTGCTGATAACTTAAAAGAAAGAAAAGCCGCTGTCCGCCCAGGGAAGGCGTCTACGCGCTACTGCATCATTGGCACGTGAGGGCAAAGAAAAGAAGGAGAATGAGAAGAAGAAGGAGACGGAGGAGAACGTGCTGTGAGCAGCTGCTCTCAGAGAAGGAGGGAGTGAGATGACATGCAGCCTTTGAGCGGACTGTACCATGTGCTGCAGGACCGGGGGGAGGGAAAGTGTGCGAGAGAGCGAGCGAGCAATACAAAGGTGGGGCGGGACGAGGGGTGCACTGTAAAAACTAAAATTGAACCAAGATTATCTCAAATCAAGGCAAAATATGCTTGTTCTTTGCCAAGATATTTCTTGACAAGCATATTAAAGATCTAATTACTGGTTATGAGTATGTTTATCTGAAAACAACACATGCCACAATTCTATCGGTGCAGTTTTAACACGAGTTGAGAGCAATGTTCAATTGTTTTAAGAAAGCTTGCCAAATTGAATTCTCCTTTTTTATAGGCTGCTATTTTTTCTGAAATCTACTAATCTATTCCTAATGTCATTATTTTAAGAACCCCCCACCCCCTTTTTTTTTGCAGTGATGCATTCACTGTGTGGAATTAAAGTGTGCTGTGTCTCCCACACGCTTGTGGCGTCTGTTACCAGTTAGTGAGTTCGCTCTGTGGGTTAAAAAAAAAAAAAAAAAAGTTTCTTCTCACTCAGTCCCACTCTCTATGAGCCCCCTTTGACGAGCACTCTCCCACCCCGCTGTCTTTGGGTCTCTCACGCCCCCACCCACTCTCGCCATCCACTCCACCCACGTCCAGTTCATTCCATTATATATTCATCTCTTTTGTCCTGGGAAAAGTGCCCCCCCCCCGCCCCTCCCCCTCCCATGTCGGTGGGAGAGGAAAGGCACGGGAAGGGAGGGGGGCTGAAGGCGCCCAAGGGGGAAACTTTTCAACTGTGAGTGTAAGAAAGAGTGAATGAGGCCCATTGAAGCGCAATGGAGAACAGTCAGACGGATTACATTCCAGCGAGCGAACAGAAAGTGTCGCCATCAGTCTGCGTGGACGTAAAGTTCCATCAAACACGCAAACAAACAGACTGATGGATAGAAAGACGTTTTGCGGGGACGTGGTCATTTGACGCTTCGTTTACAATGTATGACGATGCACAGGCTGTGAGGCTTCGCTGAGGAGGAGTAAACGTAATGATAAGCGGGTCAATTCTGAGCATTTTCGTCAATTAATAGAAGGTCGCTTCTAAAAGGTCATCCTGGGTGATTATCCTGTGGTGTAGCGTGTGTAAATATTGAAGGCAAATTTGAGCTAAATTTGAGCATTTTTGTTCTTTCCCATCAAGGTCAGCAAAAGGCCTGATTATCAATTTCTCTAAAAGATCATCCGGAGTGACTGTCACGTGGTGTAGGGAGTGTTTGGAATAATTTCCCCTCTGTGATCTGATAGCAAAAGACAAAAAAATAATAACAAATATGATGAAAATCTAGCCAAATTCAAGCAGATTGCATTAAAAAAAATCCTGTGATTGATCGTTACCTGAACAAGTGGCAAAATTGCCACCCATTGTGATGAAAAAGGTGGCGGATTTAGTTGCTTAATCCATATTGTAATGTCAACCAAGGCGAGCCTTCATCGGACTCAAAATGCGGCGGCGGCGGCGGCAGGGAATGAACAAGCTGTGATGAAGCATCAAGGCCTCGATTTAACTTTGTTCGGCGAACACACGAGAGCCTCCCGCAAGGCTTCAACACCTGCGCTATGTGTCAACAATTATCAAGAATCTCAATGACTCAAAGTGTTCAGGACGTTAGAAGATCTTTAGTCAGCGCAACTTGAATTGATGAGATTTGACAGTTGTGTTAAATGGGATGGGAAATGGGATGTCTACCACTTGGCTGAGATATTAATCTTAAAGCCTCAATCGGGTTTTTATAAATTGCAGACAATCAAGATCCATTTGTGATTTATTAGAAAACCTTTTCTAAGCCTTTCTCGGTGGAGTTCTCCTGCTCTCCTGGAACATTCATTTTCTATATAATACAGAAGCAAGTATCAGATAGTCCTACAGACAGGTGACAGTTTTTCCTTTTTAATTGGGCTTAGAGAGTGTATGTCGTTGGGCGTCACTGATTCGGCCTCACAATAGGTGGCCATGCAAGTGTGGTGCAACCATAACAGAAATAAGATGCTGATTAACGTCAAAAGTCAAAAATGTATTATTGCTTCAGTTGCTGTGTCGTTTGCATGTCTGATCCCATCCCATGTCAGCGGATCATTATCAAAAGTCTAGACAGCGTCTGCTTGGTGGCGCATTGGTGATACAGGACACAATGCGCTGTCCCGCTTCAAACACTGATGATGTTATTTCCAAGCAAACAAGTTCAGTTGGAGCCACGTGAGGCGGTGCCCCCCCCCACTGCGGAACGTTCGGAAATGAACGATCGGAGCGGGTGAAAGGTCGCAGCCTGTCCCAGATACACGTCAATAAGCGGACAGGCACTTTAAAAAACGCGTCATGACCGGCGCAAAGTCACGCATTGTCTCCTTCGACAGTGCCACTCACTTTCTCTGCACGTGTTGGCACTTTGTTAACGGCTTGAGTTTAATTAAGTGTATGGAGGGGAGGGAGGGGTGAATGTGGCGTTAACAAGGGCTATTGAGAAACAGTCACTATGAACGTCTGCTTGGCTTAATTGAATATCGACTCAACCTCCATAGCAACGGGACGCTTTCCATTTTTAATCCAATAGCAAAAAAGTGATGTCATGCCATGCTCAATGAGTTACACTGCGTAGAAATCCCATATGCTTAACATGACTTTATCTTCAATATTACAGGAATACGTGAGTACAAGTATGAATATATTTATCTATACAGGACGAAAAAACGGGCAGGTTAATCCTTATTAAGAATATTTTATTTAAAATGTCCTCTTATATATTACTGAGGATGCGGCTGTGTTCAGAAATCACCAATCAAATTCAACCTTATGCTAAATGCCTGTCAGCACACACCTGCCACTATTTTTAAGTGCTCAGCTAGCGGATTGGGTGGCAAGACGCAAGCCTTATTTCACCAAGACTGGCTGCAATTTGCAAAAAAACACTTGAAATCTCCCAAAGACGTGCGGGAAAATGTGTTAGGGTTCGATGAAAGCGAGGGTAAACTTTATGGCCAAAATTCCAAAATGTTTGCAGCATCATATCTACCTAGTGAAGCGTGATCATGGCAACATCATGCTTTGTGTCTGTGTGGACTTATGAACAGTTCAGAAATTAGAAAGGAAATGTCAGGAAAAGCCTACTATAACAACTGAATTACATTTAGCGTTCATCATTGGGTTTTTAAATTAGTTGTGTGCTGAATGACGTTTGTTTGGATGGGTTTGGTTAATTCTGAAAAGCACCCTATTTCTGTTGTAGGAGGGTGTGTACACTTGTGCAACCACATTATTCCAGTGTATTTTTTACTTTCCCCCTCCCAAACTTTTTTTCCCAACTGACTTGTACGGGTTATCATCATCATTATTATCATTATTATTATTATTATTATTATTTTATATCACAATAACCTGACATTAGAACGGTCATGTGCAGATTATTTTATATCCAGAGAATATACATTGGTCTTTCAAACCAGTGCATGTGGTTGGTGGATTAAGTCGATGTTCCAAAGTGTAAATGAAATATTCGTAAGGCTTCCCATCTTAAAGTGTAGCAGACAATCCCTGTGGCGGCTGTGAGATAAGTCGCAGACGCAATCATCAGCTGTCAAACATGCAGCAGCGACTTGCACCCAATTTCCCTTCCCAATGCTTGCAAGTGGTGTGGTGCCCAGCCCGGTCACAACAAACACTTACTGCTGCATCTATGCTTGGAGATAACAGTGCTAGGTGCTTTGCAATGAAACACGATGAGGCGCAAGATAAAGGCTTGACTGCAGGCCCGAGGGATGGAATGGAAGACAAGCTCCAGACAAGGAGGGGGAGGGAGGGAAAAGACTGCTCTAAAGACCTCCAGGAGGAAATCTGCTCATCTTTCCTGCCTCATTTCACTCGGTTCTCACTTGTGGCCCCTGCTGGCTAAGCTGTGGAATATCTGAAGACATTGTGATCCGGTCTCAAGCTGCCTTCCATTGGAAAAAAATCATTTGTCAAACAGCATTTTTTGTCCGATCAAGATTTCTATTGTCGTTAACTACAAATATGACCCATAAAAATGGGGTTTCAGTCTCAAAACATAGTTTTTTTTGTTTTTGACATGGACATGGACACTGACACTCATCAATACACTAGAAGCACAATCCTGAAAATACTGTAGGGCTTTTTTAAAAATATTTTATAAATACTTAAAAATATTATTGCATATTTTATTTATTAATTTAGAAGGTGTAAAGAAAATATGGATCTAGATTAGTTACTCATTTGAACTCAACTCTATTCCCACAAATACAAATACACTAGCCCCCCCCAAAAAAATAATTCAAACACTTGGATAATGATACGCTACATAAAATTGATCAGTAGCTCACTGAACAAAATTTCTATATAATCTATCACTATTTGCACGACTTACAACCTAACATTTTTAACATACGTGACCTTTGTATGTATACACTGGCAGGTATGTTCAATGTTGTATACCATTTCTTTGTATATTTCTACTTCTGAATACTAAAACATTTTTTAAATTTTTTTTTAAATTGCCAAGTTGGGAAAAAAATGGCCGAGCAAAAAGGTCGTAACGTGATAATCACCAATATATTTGAGTGAATAATTTTGAGAAAATCTCCCCCCATATAAATTACTGCACACTTTCTTGTGAAAATAGAACTACTGGTATTCAAAAATATGTTTTACTCATTAAAATATAGATCCTTCCAAGACTGATCTTTTAAAATATTTGTGTTGTCTGCATTATTTATAAGTAACTGAATAACAAAAAAAAGTAAATACAGTACAAGTCAATACTTCTAGTATGTACCGTACTGCAGTTTTAAAAGTGCACATCAGCAAGTGAGAGTGCTGAACTTGCCACTCCTAGCTCGAGGTAATAATGGGACTTGATTTCTCCTTGCAATCTGCTTTTTTGTTGGGGAGCATAATCATCATCTCAGCTGGGTTTTTTTTATTTTGGAGCACTTTCTATTGAGGGTGGCTCCAAATCAATAGTTGTTGCCTTGACACACACGCACACACATTGAAGGTGATGAACTCCTCATCAATACACTAGAAGCACACATCCCTTTGACACATACAAATGACTGTGTCTTTGCTACGACCACAATGTCCTCATGAGGAAACATGATGCGCTGTGCAAAATCAATGCTGCCACATAACGGTGCGCAGTACAATCAAGTGAGAGGTGAGGGAGGTTTTTTTTTTTTTCTTTGCACTATTGAATGACAATCTCTAATCATCAGGCTTTCTCGTTGAAAAGAGTGGCTGTAAGCTATTACCTGCTGATTTTATGGCCTTCATGATCAGGATATGCGTCAGCTACAGCTAACTACTTCAATTACCATTCATTAAAACCGTTGCCATGTAAATACTTTTTGTGGACGGGCCACATCGTAGTTATGACTGTGAGCCCATTTCAAAATGCATGATCACGTACAACAAAGTAATTGTCTGTTGAACATTTTTTCCAATTCATTTTAAAAGGCGAAGATTTGTAACAAATAAATGGCAATATCCCATATTTCAATGTTTTTAAAAATGAACAGAAAGATGACACACATGATTTGCAGGCCACGTAAAATGAGGTCGGGGGCCAGATTCAGCCCCTGGGCCTTGAGTTTGACACCTGTGACACAAAGGTTGGATCAAATAGTTAGGGAATTGTTTAACTTAGCTTGGATTTAGCCATTATCTATAGTGCACCTCGTCAATCGGGTTGTGGCCGAGCTGGCGCCGCCTGTCCCTGTAGACTTTGGAGAGGCGGGGCACACCCCGGACTGGTTGCCAGCCCATCGCAGTTTAGACCCATGGCACACCAAGCGACGCAGATGAACGTCAATGAACTGGACACTCAAATGAGTCCGTGAGTCTGACCCACAAGCTGATTGACCGTCAAAATCAGGCTCACGATTTTCACTCACTCCTATTAGCGTTAATCAAAACTCAGCTGAAGCAGGGTACACGCGTACCGATAATCAGGCTGAACTTGAGGATTTCCTTCACTTCCAATCAAAGTCAGCAGCAGCCTGATTGTCAGGTGTATCGACCTTATTATCCTGAGCCATTAAAATGTGGCGTGAGATGTGTTAATTTTACTTGTACAAGTAGTTTCTGACAGTCCTGATGTTGTGTGGCACCTTTCAGTGTTGGTACTATAGCAGACTTCTGGTTCAGATGTTTAATAGCTTAGCCTTGATCAAAGATCGAAAACAAGTCGCTAAAATGGACTTTTTAAAGGCCCAAAAAAATAAATAAATAAAAAATCTGCATTCTAAGATGTATTTTACAACATCCTCTAATCCAGTATTAATAAAATGTGAATTAATGATGAGTACTGCTCAAAATTAGGCTAATATTTTCAAGCTCCTGTTAGCTTTTATGCAAAACTAAGCTAATAAGCCATTCGGGGTAGCCACTTGTCCTTGATTAGCACATGAAAAATGGAAATGATATTGAACTCCTCGACTAAGTTGTCCACATAAATCCACGGAGGCACATTCACTAAAATGTCAAAGTACAACTTTGCATTCATTACGCAAATTGTGTGACCTTGAAGATTGGCCAAACTGCGTAATTAGCACAGAGGACACTGGACGGCATCCTAATGTTTTCATCTGGCTCGCCAAGTGTCCGACCAATTACCTCTCAAAAGCTGTTCACAAGTCAAAACACAAGTAAACATACATCGCAAATTAATGTAGTCTTTTGTACAGAAAGACAAAACAAATGGGATTGATTTTAGAAGGTGAGCCTCTTGGGGCAGAGGCAGCCTCTCTAGACCACTTTTTTTCAGAGGTAATTAGTTTTTCAACGCAATGAAGCCGCAAAACTTGTAATAGGATCGATTGAAGTGACTACTTAATTGTATCAATGAGCAAACCACAGTCAGTGGTTGCGGTGCAGCAACTTAAGTGCCGCAGAACACTTTGCACAACCCCCTGAGTGGTCGTCGCTACCAAGTGAACACTAAAAAAAAGAATGTGTGACATGCTTTGGTCAAAATACCCCGTGCATTCAGAATTACATCAGATGAATTGTGTAACAGCCATGTTCACAATAACTGCTTGGGGTCCTGTATGCAAATTAGCCACTGCTCACCCCGCCCCCTCTTCCAACATGACTATGGATTTGAATCCTGGGAGGAACATGGAGTGACTAACAGGAGGAAAACAGTTTTCCATATCAAATTAAGGAGAACAGTGGCCCAATCGAAAAAAAAAAAAAAAAAAACCTGAGGTTGACTTTGAAGTCAGTTTCAGTCGACCCCCAGACGGCAATATTAGGTCAAAATGGCATCCCGTTATGATGAATAAAACAGGTGGATTACGCTGTTTAATTTTCATTCCAACAACGATATATTAATCAGGACATGTTTAGACTAGTGTGAGCACACCCAACATTTGATTGCAAAGACAATCTAAAAATATGAAATAAAATGATATTTTTGACCGAATAAAGTGGTTAGAAAAAAAGGGCACCCCAAGCCATTTTCAACACCAATTATCTTCACAATAAAAAAAAAGAACAAAGATTGTTTTTACGTAGACTGATACCTTGAAATGTCATTAAATCCAGTACATAAAAATTTAAAACCAAATCGACAACACCTTAAAGCCTGCATCTGTACCAATTGTTTTTGGCATAATATTTTGACTACTTTTGCATTTTGTAAGAAAGTAAAGCTGTAGTTTTGATGAGATAAGAGCAATATGACCAAAGATAAAATATTGAAATAGGAGCAGTTACATGAGGTTTCTATCAAAAATGCAAAATAGTACTTAAATTAAGTCCGATTTTTAAGTCATAATCCCGCAATAACACAAGTCAGAATAGTTTAATAATAGTCAGATTGATGTAAAAAAAAAACTGAGAAAGTGTATATTTGACAGAATAAAGAAAAAGAGAGAGAGAGAGGAAAAAACTCATTATTTATTATCTTAAACTTCTACTATAACAACAGCAAAGTGTGATTGCTTAAAAGACAATATTTGGAGACGTCAATATGGTCACAAAAAAAAAACACTCTTGTTTTGATTACACTTTGTCCTGTTTGAGCAGGATTGCAATTGGAAGCTTTTTTTTTTTTTTTTCTCATCCTCCACTTTCCTGCCTTGCTCCCTTGTTACCTCTTGTATAACAACACACCCAATTTGTCAGGCTACATGACAAAATCAAACATTCCCTATGCAAGGGATCATTTTTGCAAGGTTACTGGAGAGCGTGCTGAATTATTCATGGTGACTGTCAAAATGTTATATGCTAATTAGTTTGCGCACATGCAAACTGTGTTAAAAAAAATAAATAAAAGTAGAGGAACATTATATTAGATGATTTTGTTTCGCATGGTGCTTAGTGTAAACGCTGCCTCCTAATCCCTCACAACTCCCCGAGCCAGACGCGGTTGGGACTAATTTGGCATGCAGATGAATTCAATCCCCAGTCCTTATTATTTAACACTTTTAAGTCGTTTACAATACGAATAAATTGGAGCCATTAGATTCAAAAACACACACACAATAGAAATTTGGCTCATCAGCACAGCAAGCATTTGCATAACTGTTCCGCTATGTGCGAATATTTAAAGAGGCGCTGCCCTCTAACTTGAGGCAGAAACTTCCAGTACAACTTCAATTACATTGGTGCACCGAGCAGCCATATTGCTCTAATTAAAATAATCAAAGTCCTGCTGTCAGGTTGGCACTTCTTCAGCGCTGTTGTGGCTCGGGCTTAATTGCTTTTGCATTTTAATGTGCCGGTTATCTGACTCGGTGTGTGTGTGCAAGAGAGTGCAGGTGTGTGTGCGTGTGTGTTGTGGCTATGAAAGACACCAGCAGCCCAGCAGAAAATGTCGTTTCTTTCTTTTTTGCTGAGTGTGGTCATCACCGCTGCTTTTATTGCACGCTTGAATGTCTTTCAATTTGGTCCTTCCGATAAGTCGACATGTTTGAACGCGCTCAAAGGCCGCGCTTGTGCCATTCTTTACACAACCAAGTACATTTTCTGCGGTCGGAAGCCGCTCACATTTTATAGCGCCAAAACTTCCAATTTCTCCAACCATAACTTGGCAGTGACCTGGGCCAAGATATGACATTTTCATTTCTCTATTACTCTAATGTCAAAGCCAAAAGCCAAACATCCAGAACAGGAATCGGGATGAACGTGAGAATTTTCCCTCCCCCTTATAATCAAATCAGCCAAAGCTTGATTATGCGATATGTCTAAAAAATTATATTGAGTGATTATCTTATGATTTGTTAAAGGTCGAGTTGACAGTGATTACTCAGTTTTCGGGGAAAGAATTTTATTCGAGCCGTATTCAAACCTTCCAAAATGAATTCAATTTTTATTGCAGAATCATACTCTTATAGTGTAAATTGTAGAAATGTCTCACCAGAATGAATCAAGATCCTGTTCTGGGCATCTCAGTCCCCAGACCTCAACCCCATTGAAAACCTTTGCTGGGTCAAAAGGGTTGAGTGCGTTCGAGAGGACCCAGGTCGCTGGATGATTTAGAGACGAATGGTCGAAGATCCCTCATTCTGTATTCTCCCATATTGTAAAACATTATAGGGGAAGATGAGTTGCAGTTTTATTTGCAAAAGGGGGTTGTATAAAGTATTATCATCTGGGGTGAATAATGATGATGACGTAAAAGTATTTTATTGCGGGATCTCAAATGTGATATTGAATTATTTAAAGGGTGGATTTTCCTTTTTTTTAATTGTTTTTTACATCAGTCCTACACTGTAAAAAATGGGGAGTGATTTTTACTTGAAAACTCCCAGTTATGTTTTTTTGACGTAAATTTTACAAGAAGACTTTTTGAGTAAATTTTACAAGTTCATTAAATAAAAAAAAAAGTCACAGAAGTAAATATCACCCCCCATTTTTTTACAGTATATTTAAAAAAAAAAAAAAAGACTTAACATCTCACCCGGAGGTGCAAATTATTATAGAGGGTGTATGTAGTAAATGCAACAGATACCCAAGAGTGATTTACATTTAACACTGAAATCAGCAAAATAAACAGTTTAATGGCCAATTTCGGTGCCAATTTTCCTCAAGGCTAATCAGTGAAGCAGACCCAGTATTTTTGTCAAAACTGAAAATCTTCAAGTGTCTCCGATCAAGTCTACTTGCTTATGATTCTTCTCGACTACTCGCACAGATGTTCCACTCTTCACCATTCCTACTTTTAATCATTTTTACAAGGCTTGCAGGTTGACTCAAAATGCACAGCAACTGTGCGAGTCTCCGTGCAAACTTTGCAAAAGGACACACATCAATCTTTGGAGGATTTCATTTAAAAAAAATAAAATAAAAACAAAAACACCATCTGCCGCTGCTGGCATACTCAACATCTCCACGAGATTCATGATAGAGCAGAATGGCTCGACGCTGACTTGGAAAAAGATTTGAGGGTTTTGTATAAGCAGGCAGAGGCAGTCGATGCGCTATTACGCATAATTCCCAGGAAGGCGTCGCTAACAAGGACAGTATACGAGCGCAACCGGTCGACGTGCCTAAAGAGCGCTGATGGGCGGAGTTATTGTAATCACGTCTAAGGAGACAGGGGAGGAGTCAAGACGCAGATTGGGGATGTGTCATTAAATACAAAAAAGCTTGTGTTCAAGGGGAAGTCTTAACAAGAATATGTTCAAGGCATCCCCACTCGTCGAAACACGGCATTCTGATTAATATTACATTTGCGGAATATGAGTTAAGCAGCTAATAGACCTGTTTTGCCATCGCGTGGTGGCCATTTTGTCTTATTTGACAAAATGAGTTAGGGCTCAGCTAACGACCAATCATGGCTCAGCTTCACAGGTGAGCCATGATTGGTCATTAACTGAGCTACTGTGATGTAATTTTCAGTCGACAGAAGTGACAAAATAGCCGCCCCTGAGATGGCTAAAAAGGGGTAAATTTTGCTGAATAACTCATATTCCGCAAACGCAACATGAATCAGAATGTCGACTTTATTGAAAGTACGTAAAACATATTATTGCAAAGAATTTTGGGGCTGTTGACTTTACTTTTAAGAACAATTAATATTGTATTTAAAGGAGACGTTCAAAAGATGAAAAAAATCAAATCAAATCAAAAAGTATGTAAAATAACTTCAAAATTGTGACAAATCAAGCCTTTCTCTCCGCTCTCAATCGCTATGGGAGCCACAATCAACTGTCGATCAACAACCCCTTCTATTACCTGGAAAAATGGGTTTCTTTGTCTAGCATTTTTTTTTTTTTTTTTTTAGGCCTGCACATAATTACTTACATAACTACACACACACACATACACACACACAAACACACAAAACAGTTTTTTTTCCTCTTTAAGTTGTTTTTTTTAACAACTGCATGGAGAATATTGACTTTGGGCACCAGTTAACTGCTATTCCAGGTCTCGACCGTTGATAAGCGTGGGTGGATCGATCGATACAAATATCAATAATATCCATCCACGGGGTCCTGCGTTTACGATATGAGGTTTTGCGGTTACAAGTGGCACACAATGAACTGGGTCATGTTCAAGTGGCAGTCAGGGGGTTTCAAACCTGAGGCCACATTCTTTAGCAGCAGTCCAGAGTCTGCCCTGCCGTGCGACAGCAAGATGGCAGACGGTCTGCACGCGTGCAAGGTCAAAGCAAAGATGATGTGTGGAGCAGCTCGGCGGGCCCGATGCCGTCCTGGCGTGACGACTTGAAATGTTTGTTGTCAGATAAAAGTCAATTTCTATTTGCTGCACTCCCTCGCAAGCCGTGGACGCATTCAAATCGGAGGTCAACAGGGAACTGAAAGGGCTCTGATAACAACAATCCCATCTTCGATCCCGCGCTCGTCTGAACATTGGCGTTTTCGAGAGGCCTTAAAGCCAAACGAGAAGACGAGAAGTTTTTCCACGCGGGAATGATAAGCCGCACCGGCATGTCTCGTTTAATGTCGCCCCTCACACCCGCTGCCAACACAGCGGATGAGTCTTCTTGTGAATTATTTCGAATTCTGTCATGTGGAGGCGGCGGCCAGCGCAATAAAATCTGGACGACTGTGTGTTGCATGCTCTCTGCATGAGGAGGCCCTGAAGTCGACATCACGTGTGAAAGCTCAACAGGAAGTATATTTTGCTCGGGTTGACTCAGTACACAAAAGAAAGCGACAAAGTCTCACGGTCGACACAAAAACATTTTAATACAAAAAACTTACTTTTTAATTGCTGTTATGCGTCTATTTGAGCGTCTGAAGTGCCTTAATGCAACACAAAGTTTCTCCACTCATGACTGGAAGCTACCATGGTGAAGCTCCAAAATTTTTCTAGATCTTACACTGTGCCTCTTCACTCACCCACTAATGACAGCATCATCTTGCCCAACGATACTTTAATATGTTCACAATGGCTGTGACTGTGACAGCCAGTCCACCACTGAGCCATCCCGCCCCATAACGTCACGCCCCAATCCCAACCGCAACCGGAGTCCAGACTTCTCCGACAAGACCTCTTCTGGAGCCACCAGAAAGATCACATCCAGAACATCTCCAACCAGACTGCACATCTATACTGGTAGTCCAAAAAAAATGCTCAGATACTACAAAGCCGATAGCACATTACAAGCCTGACATCAACCTTCAGTACATGCTCGTAGCCATGTCAAACGTGGAAATACAACACTACACAACCACACTAAGCCAAGTACAAATTATGTTGCGCAAGGTGAACAAGGAACTCAGCTGCGACGATGAAAGAGTCAGCAACCAAGTAGCGGCACACGATAACTGGTCGGAAGAATTCAGGTCAGGAGAGCGACACACTGCGATTACATCTGGTAAAAAGAAGGAAGTGATTGAGTGAACAAGTCTCACTTCAGTTGTCTAGTCCTTTCATTTTATACTCAACAAGCATTCTTGTATCTCTGTCTTCAACATGCAATAACACGAACTGAAATGTAAGTATATGTAGTGGATCTAAAAAGAAAGTGGTTTTGGTGCCTGAGTGCATCTAAAGGCAACCAAGAGATTAATAGTCATCCCTATGTCAACAACTTCTCGACAATCGATCTCGCCCTCGCATTTGAGTGCATCGATTTGTTCTCCTTGACACAAAGGAGCACTGACTGACAATGACTCGTATGTTATCTTTTCGCACAACCTGCAATGTTTGTTCAATGTCAGAAAGCAAAACCTTTGTAGATCTTGGTGCATACGGTCCAGATGTGTGTCACTTAGCATCCAAAGAGCAAAGAAGACTCTTTCGTATCATCTAAATTCTCTCGGAGAGCCCAGACATCATAACGATCAGCATTGTGACAAGCAAACTGGTTTCCGTGGCAACACCATGGAAACCCAACCACGCCCATTGCAATAAACATACTAAACGGCATCAAGTATCTGTTTTTTTTTTATAGCTGAAATGTCAAAAGTTTGGCATCACAGGACGTGTTCACATTAAAAGCCACATTCAACGTTTGATTGACTGGAAAACGAATTGTTGGATTGATTCAACGGCAGCGGGGAAAATGTAGGGTAATAACTTGCGCATGTTTCCTCTAAATTCCTCCCCCTCTCTTTTTCTTCACTTTATCTCCTTCCTAACTCGTTCATTTTCTCATCATTTCTGAAGGAACCGAATGGAATAATTGTCCCCGCAAAATAGCCTGCGGACGTCTCAGACCTCCCTGGATCATTAGTCGCCCCAATCTATTTTGTTTTTCTTTTGGCCCAGACTCAAACCCTAACTTTAATTATTTCATGATCAATAATGAATTAAGCTGGATCTAGCAGCTTTTTAATTGAAATGACGACATTGGTAAGATTAAGGCTCAGTCATCGCAAACTTTAAACAACCCTTTGGAAAGTTTATCCCGTGTTAAACTAAAAAATAAGCACAAATAAAAAATAAATAAATAAATGTGATTCAACAGGGATGTTCCTTGTGAGGGGCATTTATACATTTTGACCTATGTAAAAAAATAAATAAATAAATAAATAAATAAAAAGAAATAAATGTAAAAAAAAAGGCTTGCTAGAATTGTGAAATCAAACATAATTTAACGTTTTTGTTTTTTTTCCCCACTTTGCTGCTACTTACCTCATCTTGACCACAAAACCTAGGCGGTCGCCAAGTGCCCATTTCACGGCACGGAGGTGCTGGCCACATTTTTAAGAGTCTACTGTTGCGTGTGACTATCGCACGACAATTTAAAAGAATGATTGTGTCTTTCGTTAGTGAGTGTGAACAACCTTTGTTGGCTGTCGGCATAGCAACAGCCAGCCTCCCCGTCGACGGCATCTTTTGCCGTGTGTGGACTATTTAAATCTTTCTGACAGAGCCATCTAATTTGTCCACTTTGAAAGGAAGCGATGAAGAGCGCATACACACAAATCATCGCTCCATCAGCCACCAAAGCTCCTCGTCATCCATCAGCCCGCCGAGTCTTTAGTCCTCAATAACAGCGTAACAAAGTGCGGGCTAGCCGCGGTTGACCTCGGTTTGCAGGTGAGCGCAGTCAAGTCAACGACTCTGAGGATGAATGCGCCGGAGAACGACGAGCGGCTAACATTCATCATAAAGTGCACGGGAACGTATTGAAAGAGGAAAGATGGGAGGAACGCGATGGCTTGGGATGACTTATCGTTCCAGAGGAGAAAGGGTCATATTGATATTATACGATATTTGATAAAATAACAATTGAGGAAAATTCATAAAGGTAAAGATCATCATAATAGATTAATGCAAGAAATAATGGGAAGAATAATTATGATATTAATCGTATATTAATACTTTTAAAATTAAGTACAGGTATTGCGATATAAATAACATTTTAGCATTAATTAATTAGATATAATAATAAAAAAAAAATAGTTACACCCTATTTTCATGAGCAAAATACAGTTGTGCCACAGCATCAAATGTTTAATATGTCTGTGTTGAAGGTGTCAATTTGAGGCGTGACTATGAAAAAGAATTGAAACTTCCTCCTTTTAAAGCCGCGATGAAAAAGTGTGTTTTTTTTAAAGAGATTTTACTAATTTAGTGTTGTTAGGATCATTTCAATTTTGCCCATGTTGAGGCCTTAATGTTCTTGAAATAAACACAACTGCACAATAGGTACTGCAAATTGGATGAAAAAAAAAAAAAAAATCAGATGAACAAAAAGTGTCAATGTCGCTGTTACCTGCGCATCCATGAGCAGGTGTCTCATAAGATTCATGGACTTGGCCAAGGGGTCCCCCTCCTGCTCCCCGCTCAGGAAGTCGTGCTCGTCATGACTCAGGCTCCACGGCCGGCTCACCATGAACTGAGCGATCTGGTCGTTGAGGCTGTTGAGGGACTGGACGGCTGCGTGCCAGAAAAAAAGGAGTCATTTACAGCACAAACGTCTTATCTTCTGCGCACGGCGAGCTTTTGGTTTGTCTGCCGGCTAATAATGAGAAGCCTCCCAATGAAGTCGCTGTGATCCTTCCTCAGCGAATGAAACTCTCGTTTTGGACAACGGGGGAACCATTAGGATAAATCCATTAGCGAGACACAGAAACCCACATTTGCTCCATTATATGATATGATTCTTCCCGGGGACCGCCGCCGTAATAATGCCATTATGTCTTGTAGCAGTTAATGGCCGTTTCAGCACCATTTTGCACCGCTTTGTCTCACTGGGCTGGTGCAAAATTTGGTCCTTTTGTGCTTTCAAGACTCTGCGTCAGAATTGTCTCCTCAATTCAAAGTCACATTTCACAGCAGGGACGCATGCACAAAGTCGGCGCGAGATCATCAGAGCGAGCAAACACGCGGCACTTCAACAGAACTTATCTCTGTTTTTAATCAATTAATTAAAATGAGCTCGACTGTGCGCGTGCGTGTGCCTTTTTAACGCAAAAACTGAAGTTTCACAGTATTGAGATGAGTAAAAAGACGGAGTGGGAGCGTTGCGGGATTAATCGGCAGCAATACACTTGTGGTGCGTCCATGAATGAAGGTGTGTTGTAATCCCACAATTTGTGAACAATGTTTTCGCGGCAGGGAAGCGTGCATTGCATTTTAATGAACACGATTACATCGGCTACATACTCATTAGGTACACCTGAATAAGATGTATCAAAAATAAGGTTTGGTTTTGATCATTAATGCAGGGTTTTTTTTTTTTTTTCGGACAGTATTTTGTCTTATTATTTAGCTAAATGAGAGACGTGATATCAGAAACAAATATACAAGGAACATTTAAAGTCACTGTAAAGTGAAAATTCATGTCTACTAGTGAAATGATAAGTTTGTATTGTTTGTCAAATTTCCCCATTGTGGGACAAATAAAGGACATCTTTATCTTTATCTTTTTTTTATGTTTCATAATGTTGTGTATGGGGGGGAAAAAAGCAGTCGTGTGCGTGTGTCTTTTCAAGACAAACGACATAACTCAGAAACCTGGTATCTAAAATAACCAGATTCATTTTTAGAAAAGAAAAAAAAATTGATTTTAACATCGCATTGTCAAAGAGTAAGCCATTTTCAACACAAGTGGAAAATGACCGAAAGTATAAACTGAAAACAAAATTGGACTTCAGCGCAAGTACTTTCTCTTAGAAATTCCACACTGTATCTTGATTTCAAACTAGTTTGAAAGTAAATCAAATCCCCCCAATAAATAAAATGTATATATCAGGCTCATGTACATTCAAAATATTTATTCATTTAAAATGGGAAAATGTATTTACATTTAGTATTATTGAAGCAATTTTGGGGACGGAATTTAAAATCAGTTCCACATGAACGAAAACTTTTTATTTTCCAATACAGTCAAATTTCTATATTGTCTGTCGGGTTGTAAAATAAAAAGAGATTAAAAGGGCCAACAATATATTAGCAGCTATAGACTCGCAGAATACAACAGCCAAGGTTAACTTCTCACCAGAAGCATCAAAGATTTACGGGCACTCCTTGCCAGCCTTGTCTTGTATTCCAGTGAAGACTTTTTACGAGGGCGCGGCACAGCTAGCAGGCATCAAATCAGCCAAGGATAAAGGCGGATAAAATGTTTATGACAAGAGACTGACAACTGAATTCCAATCTCGCCTTCGATGTTTACAAGGTGCGTGAGGGAGGTGGGGGCAGCGAAGATTTGGATTGTTTTCGAGGTCGGGCTGTTAGGGTTAGAGTCAAAAGGACAATCTAAGTCAACACCTTTTAGGAGGTTAGGCGTTGGGTTTCACGTTCAGGTGTGGTTTGAGGATTTGGTTTAGGGTTATAATTTGGTGATTACTGTCCGACAATAATTTCATTCCACACCAGTTATGGTTAAGGTATTAGAGAAGCGTGTTGGCGCCAAAAAGGACACTGCCAGTCAACACCATTTAGGGTTACGGTCAGTAACAAAAAGCACAGAGAAGAGGGGAATCACATGTATGGACTAACATTGGCACTTAGTTAATAGGTTTGCATGTAAAAATGACACCAGTACTAAAATGTTCCCCTGAAAAGACTGCCGTGATTTACGGGCTTTTTTTTTTTTTTTTTGGGACGAGATTACAACACATGCGTGCGCCCCCTTTTAGAGCTCGGCTTGTTATTTTCTTCCGGTTTAAGCGTCGACGTCACAGATGGGAGGCAAGCGAGGTAATATTGCTCAAACTGTCTGAAACGGCGACCGATCGCCGCCAAAATGCAAATACACATTACTACTCTTGTCCACTTCAACCTGTGAAAGTATAAAAGTCTTCTGCACAATAGTTTGGATTTATTGTGATCAAACGTGAGCTCATGTGATCACCTCCACAAAATAAAGAATACTGTGCCAATTGATTCTCCACTTACACAGGTTGAAACGGACAAGAGCAAGAATACACAACCCCCGACTGGTTATATTCTGGACAATTAGCTACGCTAAAGTTGTGTCAACTCTCAGGAGGCAAACGTCAGTTTACAGCCGCCGGCGGGCGGGCATGGATCTTAAGCTCCCTGGTGTCCCTTCAAAGGGATGCCACAGGGCTCCCAAGTAAGGCCTATCCTTTTCTTAAAACAATACAATAGACTTCAATTGGATTATTGGCCTCAGTGATGATTCTTTTCGGAAATATGTACTACACAGAGAACAACTGGGGTTTACTCTGAGTCCATATGTGTCGTTTTAGGTAATCACGAGTCAAATGTCGCCACCAAAAAAAAAAAAAAAAAAAAGATTCCAGGAGAAAAAAGGTACAGATACTCTCCACGTGGCCTGGTATTCCATGTGAAATGTGTACGGCCCATTACATTCTTTGTAGACACCCACGGGAGCAAAGCTACATCAACAATAATCTCTAATGAGGCATGTGAGCCCATACCCGTCTCGGGAAGAAGCAATAGAAAGGGTATATGAAAACAAAGTATGATCAGAGGAGTGTATTTACGAAAGACCTTAACCTCCACTATTATGCTGTCCAACATAAAACGGCATTAAAAAGTCTCTTTTTGCCTCAGTATGCTTGGGGCACCATCGCTTGTGTGTCAGACAGCCTCTGCCAAGGCAATTTGACGAGGCTCCAAGAGCTGCATTTGGAGCCAAAAGGTCCAGAAGAGTGGGAATGAACAATATGAGGCAATCGCACACCAGAGCGCTGGGCTTCATTTCCGAGATGATGGTGCCAGAACAAATACCCTGCGCAGTTTTAGCGGGGCCAAAAGAGTCCACACTGGATTGCAACCAGAGCAATAACACTACCTTCAACTGTCACATACAAGAAGACTGATTTTTTTTAGAACTTTTAATGTGCGGGGTTTGAACGTATCAATTAGGGCTGAGCAATGTTGGCTCTTTGTGACCGCCTGCAATAGTTGGTCAGCATGTGGGTCCAATTTAACAAATCCTCTTGAATAATTGGACACGTCACTTTAGTCAGATTCAAGTTATTCCGGTAATCATTGCAGGTTTTTCTTTCTTGAACGGAAAGGTACCAACAATTCTGTCCAATTATGTGTATAGATTTTTAAAAAAGCACATCTGATACGAGGGGTTTATTTTCAAAACAATTTTAAATTGGAAGGCATCCACTGGAAATGTGCAGCCGCCTAGCATCTTTGCCTTGATTGATGTAAGTACAGACTCGTTCTGATGTTCATAGGATGGAAATATATGAAAACAAAAGTAACAAACACATTTAAAAATATACCGTTTAATCATAATTTTAAAAAAAGAGTTTGAACGAAAAAAAAAAACCAATTACATTTCTCTAAAGATTGAACATTAACACACACAAAAACACAGAATTTCTCTCTCTCTCGCTCTCTAATTTCCATCAAAGAATGTCTCGGCCAAAAAAGACTGAAAACAGTCCAAAACGGGTTCGCAGGACTACATCAAACATTAAATAATAAACAATAAATAAATATGACTGCAGTTTACAAGTGACTCTAATGAGGATAATATTTACAGGGAAAATTTTTTATACATAGCTAATAAGATCAGACACATAATGGGTCGGCTCCAGCACCCCTGCGACCCTCGTGAGGAGAAGCGGTTTGGATAATGGATGGACATAGTGGGTAATCATGCAAGAACAATTTTAGTTTGCTAGTTAAATTATCTAAGTAGCATGATTACACAAAAGGGGCATTAGTGCCGCAAAAAATATTTTGGCAGAAACAAATAACGCAAAAAAAAGTTATCCAAAACAAGTTTGATTTTAAGATTTCACAAAAATTGGTTTACAAGCTGCAAAAAAATGTTAAATGCAAAGAATAATTTCCTGCCCAGCTAGTTTGCAGGATTATCCAAAAACTAGCTAATTAGATTACAAAAATAAATTACGGAATGACTAGTTGTTTGGCAACCTGGCTAGTTAACAGGACTACTAATAAAGAACTGTTAGCTTAGGTGGTAGCCGTTTAGAATACATGAGCTATACAACAGTTTACAAACAAACGCAAAACATCTAATTTATCAGGGGAGTTTAGTATGTATGAACTTGATTTTTCATCCAACTGACACCCTTAGGATAGACTAAAACAGAAGGTCCATATTTTCTTCCACTTCCCCTTCCAGTAACTGTCTGATTACTTGTGTCCATACTTTGACACTCCAAACTAATGGTCAGATTTCTGCTGCTCATTAAATGTAATAAGTGCAAGACGAGTCAGAAACCGCATGGGGCAGGAAACCTCTGGTGGATAACTATATTAGATTCTCCAAATGTATGAATAAAAAATGAGAATTTTAAATAAGACACGCACTCGGGTAATCCTTTCATAATGAAGCCAAATCATTCTTGCAAATGTTTCACTGCTTCAGTTGATACAGATGTAGCAGCTAATTGCTTGCAGATATAAACATACGCACCCCCATGCCACATATGTTCTCTGCAGGAGATGAAAACCTTCGTCGTGTCGCCTTTTTTTGTGTGATAAGTCACAGAAAAAAAGTGTCTTGGAGTCTTTCGGGGATGACATGACTCGTGTTGGAAGGTGCAGCTCTGACTTGCAGAAGAGGCAACACTGCCCCCATCTGGTCACTTGCAGACACTTTCGCATGACGTCATGTTTTTCTCAGCAATCAATTTATTACAACCTAAGATTATTGACTGGGTCACAGACGGTGTGGGTGATCAGTCATGGGTGTAGTTCGTCTTTCCCTTCAAATTAGATGGGATAGGCTGCGGCTATTGAAGACCATGAACGGGATTAAGCGCTACAGAAAATGGATAGATGGATATTTAATTGAAACCCCTGGGCCTGTGAATAGGCACAAGTCTACGGTACTTGGTCTAGCCAGAGTTGCTCACTGGCTTCCACGTTCCGAATATTGATGGACGCATGGATGGATCCTTCCACCTTAGTTAAAAAAATGTGCTAAAAGCAATCCAGTGAAGGTTAATGTGTTCATTCTATTCAATTACAACATATGCCAAGATGTTAAATATATTGAAAGAGACATTCAGTTTTTTTTTTCTACAAGAACACTTTCATGGTGCTTTGATCGAATGTCTCTGATATTCTTCTGTTAAAATACACAAACAACCACATCACACTTTACATCCACTTTTAACACTCTATTTCAGTCTCGTGCAAATGAGCCACCGCTGCATTTGAAATTCTTCGTTTTTTAAATGTGTCTGCGGTGTAAAAAAAAGAAAAAAAAGTTGAGGACCATTGTAGTGTGCTGAAAATAATATCAGTGATGTCATTGACTAGGAAACATCGTCATCCAACCCCTAATTTACAAGCACTTCAAGTCAATTTTATAGTATATACCCCCATTAAAGTAAAAAAAAATAAAAATCCTGCTTTCATGCTCACAAGTGTCTTATCAATCGACAATCCAGGCTGAGTTCAGACTACAGGTTGCGCCGAAGCTCATTAACACGCTTGTGTGCAGCTCACCAAAGCAGCGAGTTCAAAGACGCTTCGGCTCGACAAAATTTTTGTGCCGCTCACTTCAAACGGCGCTCATCGCAATGTCTGCGTTGTCACATGACCTCCATCCGTCTATGTTTTGAAGCACTTACGCTGTTGAGACTTGCGAGGAGATGCAGACAGCTTCTGTAGTTCAAAGCGGGTCTCCGTTGACGTGCGCTGCTTTCACTAACAGTGAGCTTGTTTACAAAAGCATAGTCAGCATTGCCATATTTCGCAACTTTTCTGACACCACTAGTGATTATTTGAAGAAAAAAAAATAAAAAATTTCCGACATTTTGGACCACCTCACTTATGGATGTGCTTCCAAGCCTCAAATTTTCTGCCACGTTCAGCTTGCATTAGAAAGTTGCAATGAAGCTTGACCGTTCATTCTATGAGGTTAAATTGATGGACATATTTTACATGTTTTTGCAAACGGGACACTTTTTCTAAAAGAAATACTAAATAATTTTCTTCGTTATCTTCTATTATACAATTTAAAAACAAACATGGATTTTTTTGGGGGGAGAGAGCGTGAGACTATAATGGATTAAAAATGCATTTCCAACCATTTCAATGGGAAACGATGATGTGAAATACAATTTTTTTATAATTTTTTTGCATACTCGTAAAAAAAAAAAAATCATAATTTCTATCATTTTTGTGGAGGGTAACGCTCAAAGGAAAATATTTTCAAAGGCATCAGGAGGAAACAATTTCTTTTAGAGATTTTATTTTCTGGCCACATCACCCAGCCGTAATTGGCGACCCCACCGGACGCCCAAGATGACGTGACAAACAGGACGCGAAGCGCGGATAGACACCGCAAGGTCAAACAGAACGCACAAATGTCACAGCCATGATGAAATCTTTTCGTCACGCTTGGCAGTGAGCGTTCTGCTTTCAAGTGCGGCTTAGTCGGATTCAACGCGCTGCTCATCCAGCCACTTCAATTACATCAACTTCTCGTCTGACAACTGCACGCCCACACACACGCGCGCGGGCTCTCACACACACACACACACACTTAGTGTGCTCATTAGCTCTTCCACTTTTAAAACCTGACTGAACTTTGTTCTTGGAACTTCTTGACACCACCAACATGCACTAAAAAAATGCTGGGCTGTTTTCCTCGCCCAGCTTCTGCGTAGCTGAGGATTTTGAGCGGATTGGGTTACTTTTGCCCATGGTTGAGTTAATTACTTTGACCCAACAGATTGGGTCCAAGATTGGGTTTGTGCAGGCTGAGGAGCTGAAGATGGCCGCCATTTTGGGACAGTTTTGCTGCGTACTGACGTTGAAGTAAATTTAACAAAAACATTAGAATTATTTGTAACCAGTGCGCGACTGATGAAGGTTTGTAATAGTTGTGTGTTTTTCATTATTGTTCATTTTTATTTTAGACTTTTTTTTTCATAATTCATTTTGTTTTAATTAGTTTATACAGCAAGTGTGTTAGTCATTCGTTATTTTGTTGAAATTGCTTAATTTCAATTGAGTTTTTATTAGTTTAAATTTTTTTTAAATAAATGTCATTTGCCGAGTGCGCAATGTTGTGGAGAGAGTGAAAAGTATTGTGTAATTTAGTACAGCAAAGGCAAAAAATATATATATATTTTTTTTAAACGAACTCCAAAAGCTCATGGATAATTTTAATTGACAAAGACAAAAATGAAGGACAGATTTTCAGAAAATTATTGTTTGTTTTAGTTGCTTTTATAAATATTTAGTTATTATTAATTTTTTGAATTTTATTTTGTTCATTAAAAAGTTAGTTTTGGTTATTTTGTTAGTTTTCGTTAACTATACTAACCTTGTCACCTTGTGACTGATATCGTTTAACTACTAATGAGTGTGGGTAGTTTTTACCCATGCATGTTGAGTCAAATCCTCAACCCAATGTGCTCGATATAAATAACGCAGTGTTTTCGTGTTCATATTTTTGCGAGAAAAAAAACTTCAAATCAGTAGTTTTCAGGAAATTGGGGTACAATTCCGTAGATACGTACATGCCATATTTTGTGTTAAAGACGCATCCTTTGAGGCGTTCACCATGCGGGCGAGTGTGCCTTGCATGTTAAAAAGAAGCACCCAAGAGAATGAGCTACATTTCATCACCACAGGGGCGACTGATGCATATTTATACGGGCGACGGGGAGGGAGCCGACAAAACATCTCCTCGGGAACGTGCTCGCTGTGCCTCACAACAGTCAGGATGTGCGAGGGCACGGCCATGACGCTCGTGCTGAGCTTTGACGACAATATAGATGCATGGAACGTGTAGTCATGCGTCCTACAATGATTACACAGCCATTTAGAGGGAAATTTTAATCGAAGCCACGTACAAAAAGGTATGAAGTCACGAAAATGTATAATGTCACAAGAATAACGTTGTAAACAACGTGATTTTTTTTTTTAAACCAAGCAGGAACAAGTCCAAAGTTTCCTTTTAAAATTCTGACTTGATTCATGTAAAATATTTTTTTTCAATATCAGAATGTTATTCTTCTAACAGTTGAATCATAAAAATGATAAATTATTTCACAATATTTGTTGTTTTAGAAACAACTTCTGTCATAAAAAAATTAAATATTTACGATGATTTCTTGTCAAGAAAATTACCATTTATTAATAATCGTCCTATTATTTTAGTAAAATAAATTAAAAAAATAACATAAAAAATAACTAAACTTTTTTCCATGTTATTATTCTGACTTCAATTAAAATAAAGAGTTATATAGGAATATTTTCCATTTGATGTATATATATTAATACTTTATTCTCATGGTCACTTCTTTTCCTAGTAATAATAGAATGAGATTCATGTAAAAATTTTAAAATTTGAATTTAAAAATCTATTATTTGCATAAAATAACAAAATTTTCTGGTAAATATTCTAAGTGAGTATTAGTCCTTTATTCTTGTAAAATGAAGACTTATTAGTCGCAATATTAGGACTTTATTGTCCTAAAATGGTAATGGATTTCATATCAAATGAATTATTGTAAAACAATCACTTCTTTCTCATAATATAGCTTTATTTTCATAAAGTCAGCTCTTTTTCTAATACTATGACCGTCCGAATTCTTAGTGGAATAATAAAAAATATTTCTTGAGAAATAGCGACTTTTCATTTCCCGTAATAAATGAACTTTCAAGAAAAAAAAACTTGTTTTTTCGTCGCAATTCAAATGTATTCTCTGAATAATCAAACAATACCCTTTCGGAGCAAAGGCCAGCAGTGATGGCCTTGCGTTTTTTTTTTTCCAAGTTTCTCCTGAAAAAAAAAACAAGTGCAAGATTTCTATTAATAATGCATCTCTTCTGCTACTTAATTGTGGTGAGGTGAGGCCGTGCAGGCTGGCAATGCGGCTGCAGAAAAGAGGTGAAGAGAGCGAGTGAGGAGTTTAAAGCAGAGAGTGGGCACTAGGAGGCCGATATGTGGAGTCAGCAGACATTCCGGCACACCACTCAATGATGCAGAAAACGCAGCTGTGACGGCAAACACGCAAACGGCTACCCTGACGTACAAATCCACTCTAGATATTTTAATAACAACGGCTTTTCACTATCTTCTCTGTTCGTGTCCAGCACCGGATTCCTGTCGTACGTGTTGTGCTATTCTGCGAAAGCTGCAGCCTCTCAAAAAGCTTTCAAGCAACGTGTGCGGAGTTGATGCAGCATCGAGCACATTCAGCTGCTTTTAAGTGTTGGAGATGTGAGGGCGTAAAATCCGAGGGAACACGTTCGCTGTAAGTGAACACACGAGTCGATTCAGCTAATGTGCAGCTACATGAAATGTGTGCACACGTTTCAATTTAAAACACTGTCCAAACATGAGGCACTTGAAACATGAATAGCATCACAACCACTGATATCATGGAAGTTTACCTTTAATGATCACAGGGGTGACGGCCTCCACCAATCTTCAAAATAACCTCGCAAGAGGACTATTTTATTGTCAATTTTTTATTATTATGGTTATTTAGTTAGTTACCAAAAAAATAGTGCCATTAAACAAAAAGGATTGTCATGAGTGATTAACAATAGTTAGCCATCTATCTAGTTAGTAAAATTACATAAAAGTAGTTCCGCAATAACTATTTGGCTCGTAAGGTTACAAAAAAAAAACAGTTAGCTAGCTAGCTATACAAAGCCTAGCCAACTGAGCTAAACCAAAAGTACTCAGTTCCACTTAAATTAGTTGTTAGGTTGTTAGTTCGGTAATCGTTAGCTGGTAACGTTACATATAAAGTAGTTTTGAAAAAACTTGTTAATTGGCTGAAACATTTTGCAAAAGATAGTTTCCGTGAACACAAAAAAAAAAAGTGTTACGCAGAACTTAGAATAACTACACAAAAACAAGCTAGTTAAATTACCGGTAGTTACAAGCTCGTTATTTTGCAAATTTTATCTTTATCTACTTAGGGTACACAAACAGTAGGAGATTATTTTGTTAGTTAGAATGATTTCGCAAAATAATTACAAGTTATGTTAAAAAAAACAAAAAAAAAGATGGAGAAAAACTAGTAAACTAGAGAACACTAAACGAGCTACCTAAAAGTTGGCTGGTTAGCAGAATTATAAAAAAACAAGTCAGCATTGTTACTTCGCCATGTAGATGGAGGCATTTGAGAAAAAAAAAAGCCACTTAAATATTTATCAAACTAGTAAATTAGCCAAATAGAAGTTAGCGACCAAATATTAAAAGCGCGTGTTGAAGTATTGTCACTGAACACAAACACCGTCAGCCAACTCCTCTCGCTTTATTGACCGCCGTGATGGAGCTGGTGGTCGGGAGCTAATGAAGAGGCATGCGTCTCGCCGCAAGCGAGGAAGTCGAGGAGCTTATGTAAATGGCGCTCGTTAAACACCTCATAAGTCAGCACGTTTGTATACGAGGCAAACAAGTGACACATACTCGCTGCGGCTGATTGGATTGGGCAGTAAATAAAACTGAGCAGCGTGTGGACTCAAGCTTTCGCCATTCGGATATTTGGACTAGGACCACCACCAGAAGCTCTGCTGGAGTTATTTAATAATTCTTCTGAACGGGATTGTTGTTATTGACCGATATTGTTATTTCCATCCATTCATTGTAACGATATCCACACTCAGATTTACAATATTGACCGTGCATGCTTTTTGAAACGTGCAAACTTTACAAAGGACGGCCTGAGATTCAAACCCAGACACTCCACTGCGAGGCAAATGAGCTCAGCACTAGTTACGCATGCAGCCATGACAACGATCAGCTACAAAGGTCAAAACAATAAATCGTCAGCCAATGACGATACAGTCAGGCCATCAAATAAGGACTTCATGAGAAACCCAAGCGGAGAAAAAAATGCCGACCAAGCCAATGGAAAGAGTCAAAAAAGCTTTTTTACGGTTGCAAAAATGAAATATCTGATCACCACAAGGTTAAAACGCATCACAACAGCTATAATATTATCAACATTGAACCTGTAATGCGTCATTCTGGTCGCCCAGGTGTCCCTAATGAAGTGTCCAGGGAACGTATGGCGTATAAAATCTAAAAATAGCGACGGTGCTCTGGCTTTGAACCTCCACACAGACGCCTCGCTTTGGCATCAACGGCAACGGATGCGTCATAAAGTCCTCATATGGGACCGATGCAACAGCTGAGAATTTCACCTAAGAGGCAATTCCTCCTCTTGGCTGCCCACACTTTTTTTTTTTTTTTTTTTTTTTTGACCGTGACATGACAATAACGTCTCTCAAGTGAAGCCTTTCAAGGTTGCTCCCAAAAACCTTGATAGCCTACACTTGTCAATAATTCAGCCTCTGCAGCAGTTCCCTGTGTACCTCCTCATATAGCTGCATTATGAATATGATGCGCACGTCGTGGGATGTGGACTCCTCATCAAACTGCTGATGTGGGGGGAAAAAACAGGCATAGAGGATCCATGTCCGAGTGGTGCAGAACATGGAAAATTTCGTAGCAATACTGGAGTTAGGTCTCTGAAATGCCTGCCCACCTCTCAATTGTGAAATTACGCAACCAATTTGGGAGAGTTGCCTGTGGAGGGGAAAAAAATGTCGTTTGATTGTGCTGTTGCAGTTGCGGGTGTGTCCGCTGAATTTGAGGAAACCGCGTTCTTCTCAACTGTCAATCATGAGCCACTACAAGTCCTGGAAATATAGATGCTCCTTCATCTAGCCTCTTACTTATCTCCGCACATAAATACTTATTTGAGACGTGAAAATATCTCAATATCTCTGTTTGAAGCCTCCGGTGGCTGGAATATATTCCACTAAATTGACGTGGGGCTTTTCCAAGTCAGGACAACGAAGCGCTCTAAAGTGGCCACCCCAGCCCAAAACCCTTATCGACACGCAGACTTTCAACTCTGACCAGTTTTAGCCCTCATCTTTTGCGTGACATGCGTGCACTCATGGCAGACAATGAGGCACTCTAAAACCTGCTGCACACAGAGCAATGGAGTCAAATGGCAACAAGCCACACAAATACAGTTTAAACAGGACACACATATACAACAATACTTACTGGGAAATAGATTGGGAATTTTACATGCACACATTTAAAAAAAAAAAAGGGTTCGATTAACACCGGCCGGAGGTTGATTTCAGTCCGGCCCACAAATTGGCCATCGTGCATGTGATGCGGTCGCAACCAAATGAGAAAGTGACATAAATTGCCTTGCAAGGCGTCAAAAGCGCCACAACTGCGCAATGGGTAATATTCGTTGAATTTTTGTTTTTTCCGTGTGGTCTCTGAAGTGCACACGAAGGTGATTGGCTCATGCAGCACGACGTGAGTGAGATTGGTTGACCTTATCAACATAAAACAAGACACATAGGGCACATTTGTGGAGAAGAAGAAGAAAAATGGGATGAGGAAGAAGGAGACGAAGAAGAAGGAGACGAAGAAGACCATAACAAGTTACGAGCATTTGAACAGAAAATTAGCCAATTAACGATCCTTAAATTAAATAAACCTCTGCGGTTAGCATCTCTCCCTCATCATGCACGGACCGGACGGCGGGGGACTGACTGGCAAAAACGGGTCAATTGCCCAGCTCTGCAAACAATTACATGTAAACATGCGTATGTCTTAATCGGTTAACTTATCTGGACGCTTTATACAGCTAAATAAATATCAAAATAAGCCTACCAACCGACCCAAATGAAGCTTTTTTTTTTTAAATTAGTCTTTTCTATTTGGAAATTGCATTCCTTTCTATTAAAATGTTGATATGAATTCGATTTATTGTTCAGCGTTAGTGAGCAGTGGCTCGTTTACCCACCGAAAAACTGCCGCTGTGCTGTTTAAAAAAATAACAAGTGTGCTATTTTGACCGATGAACGTTACACACGTTAAATCCCCTTAAAAAGAAAACATGCACTTTTGCAGCTTCGCCACACAATTAAACATTGCCCACACATGAATATTTGTACAACATCAACTCCTTAAAAAATGCCAGCCCCTCCTCCTTCTAGCATCAGTGATGGTTGAGAGGAATCTGTTGCATGAACTAAATGAGCAAAGAGCCTCCTGGGAAGGTTGGCGGGTGGACTTGTGCGCAGCCAAGCAGGAATGAAGAAACCATTTAGAAAGTCCTGCGAGGGCCGTGCAAAATTTATGAAAACATGATCCAACATGACACGACGAGCATTTGTGAGTTCAACATTTTTTTTTTTTTTTGGGCTTTTGTTTCCCCATTTCACGGCTAGCCGCGTCAAACCCGCCGTAGGATACACAGAAAGGGACGTCAACTCACTGGCTTGCATCAGCTGCCCCTGGCGCCCGAACACCTGAGAGAAGGTGGCGTCCTGGCTGCAGCAGGTGAGCGTATCCTCCATGGCGGCTGCGGTGGGTACGAGAGAGGGGCGTCACAGCGAGGATGGGCAAGGATGGAGGGAAGGACGGAAGGAAGGGGGCTTACCTTCCAAAACAAGGTCCGCTTGCTTCCTACCCGCTGCCGTTGAGGGAGCAGACGCAGCCCCGCTAGCTCGCAGCGATGTGAGCAAGAAGTGCTCGCTGTGCAGATGATGGGAATAGGGAGGGAGGGAGAAGGGTTGGCTGGGTGAGTTGTGGGCGAAGGGAGGGGCCGGGGAAGGTGGTGTCAGTGGGAAAGTGCGAAAGGCAATGACGCTTCAGGCAGCGTGCTCAAGGATGGGGAGGAATGTGTTTTCATGATTATTTAATACACGGTGTTAAGTTTCACATTTGTGTATAAACAACTAGCTAGGTTTGTCTGCTCTCTCGGCGTGGGAATTTTTTCTCTTCTTAACATAAATTTACATTTAATACAGATTCATAGTTCAGTAGCAAATTCTGAATGTGACGAAGCTTGACCTGAAAATAAATTTAATCAACAAAAAAAAAAAAAAGTGCTGATATTTAACTCATTTACTGCCATTGACGGCTAAAGACGTCAAAGATTATTATTATTTATTTATTTTACTCGGCTGGTAGTGGATGAGTTAATTCGTCAGTGTCTTGAGGGCAAGGAGCATCATGGCGACATTTTTCTGCCTGACGTGTTTTACATTTAATACTGAGAAGTGATTTTGTTGCAAGTCGCCGCTGATTAACAGGAATTTTGCATGTTCAAATTTATATACTGCGAAAAATGAGTGAAAATAGACTTGATACATTTGACTCGGTCTGTTTTGGTGAAAACTGATGGGTAATGCTTTGCTGAAGAAGGGTGGCTTTTGCTGCTCAACACATATTCCACAAACAAAATATTCATCAAAATGCCATGTTTCAACAACTAAAACAAATTCTTGGAAAGACATTTGTGGGGTTGACTTCCACTTTTAAAATGCTGTTTGATGTCATTTTTAAGGGCAACCTGGCAGCTAGGCATGTTAATTTCCTCAGAGTAGAATATTGTTTTATATTTCATACAGAGGTGCTGTGAACGAAATCTGGGCAATTCTTTTGATCTTCTGTACATGGTTTGCGGCCTACGCCGCCACTTCATCTACACACCTTCACCTCACTTCCTCCCCCTCGCATTCCACTTCATGCAAATCCCCTCCATCCATCTCATGGCTGGGCCGCCACCGGGAACCTCGAGAAGTTAATCTCCACCCTGTGATGACGACAGTAAAGAAAAAAAAAAAGAGGATGAGGAAGTGGAGAAAAGGTCTGAAAAGAAACTGATGAATTACTTGAAGTATGTCGTGAAAATTGAGTAATGAGTCAAAACAAATCTCACGCCGTGTGCAGCCCAAGGAGATCAAAGAGCACATGCTGGCGTCAAATTACATCAATATAAAATATTCTCCCGGGCCTCAGAGGCTGTGTTAGATTGGGATGCGGTTGGCATGGCAACCTCAGGCCAATTTGCCTTTTTCCCTTTTCTAGTAGTAGTGGGGGGAAAAAAAATCATGATGCTCAAGCTTCCACTCCTTGGTATTTTAATTCCGCTTGCAATATTGCGGAGTCAAACCGGGTGGCCAGCTGCACGGAATTGCATTTTCATGAAACGAGCGAGAGCACAGCGGTATGCCGCAACCAGAAGTATTTCACCATTTGACAGCACACGCAACACACACACTTGGTGCAAAATTCACTACAGCTATAAAGTGCACCATCGCAGGACTAGCACATACTTTATATGACATCCAAGCGAACTCTCACCACTGTGCCTGGCCCATTTAGTGCATTGTGAGAGATCAGGGAATTTACCTCATTTAATTGGGCTCAACAATTAAAGATATTAATCTTTGTTCATCTATCTGATGTACAGTCACCTCAGCAAGAATAACAAGTTCAATTTCTTTGTTTTTGTTGTATACAGAAGACAAGTTCAGTAATGCAATTTTTATGTCATGATGTATACATTTAGATGTGTTAAACAACTCTGGACAAAGCACTTTAGTTTGAAGCCACCCACTTTTCAAGTGAGCAGAAAGAAACCAGATGGGAGTTTGCAAAAAAAAAAAAAAATGCAGAGATGAGCCACAAAAGTTTGGAACAAAGTTTGACGGACCGACACGAGCAAGATTAACCTCAACCCAAGGATGTGCTCATGATGCAAAACACACAAGCTCATTTTGTGAAGCATGTCATGGCTCACTAGTCTTTATTGATGATGGAACTCATGATAGTAGCGACAATGAATTCTGAAGTCTGACTTTTGCAAATGGCTGGCGGCCAGTTCAGATGTGGACTGTCTTTCACCCGAAGTTAGCTGGGATAGGCTCCGTGACACTTACAGGAGAAGTGGTGTTGAAGAAGCCACATGACCTTAACAGCACAATAACTTTTAAAGGTGAACTTAATTTGACCTTGGGGAGAGGACTAATCTCATGAATGCACATATTCGACTGTTTGATGTTGCAGTCCACAACTTTCTCATCTCTATATGGAGCCGAATTCACAACAGGTGGTTTGATGATTGTAAATTACCTTGTTCAACTGGAATTGAAATTTCTACATTCCATCTTGCTGTGGCCTTTCATAAGACCGTAAATTATGACAAAGGAGGCTCGTGTCTTTCCACAGGTCTTTAATAGCGATCTCAGCCAACGTGCATTAACTACCACGCAGGACACCGCGATACCGAATTGCGATAAAGATCCAATTTAACCGCAAATACAAATTTGGTGTCATCAGCAGGTTGCAACTGCGAAAGTCACCCGTATAAAGCTAGACAATTGGACCTGAAATTTGCCGTTCAAGTTCTAAGTTGGAGCAAGTTGTGCTTAACGTTTAACGTAATAGCATTAACCGTTTGGCAGGTGCATTCAAATATTTACCTGTGTAGGTTATAGAGCATTTCTGGTAGATGTACATGCGAAATATCCCTAACTTTTTGCGTCGAGAGTATGTATTTCTTTGATGCATGTTGGGAATGTCAGGTATATATGTGACTTACCTCCATCTGGTTTAGAAGCAGCACGTCCTGTACAGTCACACGTTGGACGATGGCGGCTTGATGACGTAAGGGCATGTTCAAGACTCCATTGCACAGAAACAAACAATAAAAGGTCGTGTTGTCAGGAGCAACTTAGCAGATGCTCACCGGCCTTTGGAAGCGGACTATGAATAAATAAATTACACCGAAATACTGCATATAAAAATACAGGCTTATTTTTTTGGACAGCACACAAATGCAGATTTATCAATAAGCACCACTAGGTGGCAGTATCACACTGTTAAGGCTTAACTCGTCTATCCGTCATTTTCAAGTTGAGTACCGAATAGGTTGAAACTGATCACATCTTTCTCATTTGAATGTCAAACATCTCCAATGCTTTTGTCTACATAAGAGGCATAACAAAATCAAATGCGCCTCCACGAGATGACAGAAGGTACATAAATATACAACTTTTCTTAAGTGGTCTCCCGTGAGATTTTTTTCCTCGTGAAATATGTGCCTTGAGTCAATAAAGGTTGCAAAACACTGCATTAATGAAATGAATATCATTTGACTCACTTTCTCGTTCCAACAGTAAATTGTGATAGCTCTATCATCAACGACCTTGCTTTAGTTGTACAACAGACATTTACCACCCACTGTAGATTAACAAGCAAAATGTTAATTTAAAGGCACGTGCAAGGTCTCTTATGGCTCTGATTAGTGGAGCAAAATAATAAAAAAATACACTTGCAACTCCGTCAGTTCTGCTCAATATGAGTCTAAAAATGCCTTTACAAAGATTACCTTCATACTTGATTGAAAACTGTCCGTTTATTACAGAACTGCACTACATGGTGCTTCTTCGTGTCAATTAAAACGGATTATTTCATCTTGGTAAAGGCAGAATTTTTTGGGAGTATGCAAAAAAAAAAAAAAAAAGGACCATCTCAGGCATCAGCAGTCTCCAGTCCAAAATATGAAGCAGCACATTACTTCAGTTCTTTCTGTAAGAATGTAACCAAAGAACTCCAAGGCCACTGTAAGAAACAAATCACTTATTGGGTCAATTATAGCAATATTTTACTTGAGGTCATTCGGGATGTTTGTTCATCCTGAAACACAACTGTTCCATTAACGCTGCAAGGCAAAACACTTTGATTCATTGTGGAAATATAAATTAGCGTCCATTCATAGTGTTCAGTTGACTTTCCCATGTACATGCTACAAGTATTTTGAGTGGCGTCGGCATCGTCTGTGCTCGATTCAGGGAAACGTATTCATTAATAACGCATTTGGAAGGACACCGGCATCCATTTTGATACATTGTTGTACACGTTGGCATGGCTCGTGAACAAGAATTGCATTTGTAAAAGAAAAACACACAAAGAATGTGGCAACGAGAGAAACGGTGAACACTTAAATTTGTGCACCAAAAATGTTTCAATCATGCATTCTGAACATGACAAGTGACCAATTGACATGAAAAATAAACAACAAAAAAAAAACCCTACTGATGAATACATTCCATTGTTCAATTCATGAAGCCAATCTTTTTACACATTTTGGCAGTTGATTGTAAAGTGCTGCAGGGACGTGTGAGTGACGTTTAATGCTTTTTTTTTTTTTTTTAGACAAGGATCAATATCATAACATGTTGAGAGGACCACATTAATGTTGCCGCTGGCCTGCTAACGTCAGCGAAATAAACAGGTATGACAAGTAAAAACATGAGATGTCATTGAGATCGAGACTGGAGGAATTAAGTTGTCCATCCATCCACAAGCGCGCGCGCACGCACGCACACATACGTACACAGAATTCCTGAGGACCAATTGTTGCAGTCAACTGCCACATTTCATTTCCCCACACAAATGATAAGCCAATAGAACATTTTCTACAATAAGACCACGACAAAGTTTGCAGTCTGACATAAGTTTGCAAAACAAAACCAAAAAAAAAATACTAAAATGTATGTATTGAAGCCGTCGGCCACTGGAAGAAACTTGGAAATTTGTTGTCATCTCGATTATATACTACATTTCAACACATGCATTAGGACTCTTAGGGAAAATAAAATGTCCAAAAATAGCTTAAAACAACCAAAACGGAGACGTAGTAGTAAGCAAGTTTCCCTAACTGATGCATGATTGCCATTTGCAATAGGATCAGCTTTGACAGAGCCCTAACGTTACTGTTTTGGGTCAAGTAATGACACATATTGTACACATATTTATATATATTAACTCACTGCCATTTACAGTGTGTTTTTCTTTTTCTTTTTTTTTTTTTGCAAGGCTGGCTAAAAACCAAACGGAGGCTCAGTTTAGTTTGTATGACAAGTGGAAGAAAAAGAAAACAGTCCGGAAAGGCAGTCGAGATGTCCTCTTGTGTGGGACAACCAAGAGCCCACGTCCCAGGAACCCGATGAGGTCGACGTGGCTTACTTCATCAGGACCTCCTGGAACCACACGTGTGGGTTAATGAAAGACATCACAACAACATGTTCAAGCATTCGCGCAGACAAAATGGAGAACCACTCACCGGAGCGTCTTTAAGCTCAGGCGTCGGTGCATCCTCGGCTTTGGCCTCCGCAGCGGGAGCTGCCATCTGTGAGCTCCTGGTGACTGGACCGCCGAGCCTCTCTCTCATTCGGAGAGAGAAGCGCTCTTCTTTCTTGGGTTGCGGCGGTGATGACGACTTGGGCTCCACTAACTTCTTGGGCGGCGCTTTGCCCATACGCTGCATCCTCCCAGGCTGCTTTTGTGTTGCGGCATCACCGGGCGAGTGGGTGGGTGATGCCTGAGGCTGGCTCTTGGATTTTTTGCCGGCGCCGGGAGTCGCTGCTGGGAACGAAGCGGGTCGCTTCTGCACACTTTTGCCTTTAGCCGTCTGCGGTGGTTCAGGTTGCTCTGCTGCACCGGAGCTCCGAGCTCTTGTCTTTCCAAGGGGTTTGAGTTCCGGCTCCGTTTGTGCCGCTTCACATTCTTTCTTCCTCACATTTTTATCGGCGCCAGACACCGCTTCTTTTTTCTTTTCCTCTGCTTTTTTCTTGCCCTTTTTCACAACGGGCTTCATGGGGCAGCTCACGGCCATGTGCTTGCCGAGACTGGCCTGATAAGTAAACTCCCGGCTGCAGTGGGGGCAGACGTTCGTTTGGTCCTCTTCAACTTTAACGGCGGCCTTCTTTGCCGAGGTGGCGGCTTTATTCTTTTGTGAAATAGCCTTCTGGACCAGCTGGTTTTTCTTCTTGCTGAGGGCACTCATTCTTGTTTTGCTCACATCCTGATTAAAATTAAGTCTCTTTGGCTGGCCCATTCTTCGGAAGGCACTCTGGCCTGCTGAGGGTGACGCGACTCCGTTGGGAGACTTCACTATTTGCTTGAGGGGGATGGGGTTCTTTTTGGGAGTGTAGCGCTTCTTGTCGCTGGCATTGGCGCAAGCCAAAATGTGTTGGTGCAGCTCGGGCATGTTGTCAAAGCTGTTGCCACACTTTGTACAGCGAATGGCGGTGGTGAATGTCTGCGGTATATTGTGTGTGGTGAAGTTGGTTGCCGAGGCCATGGAGCCGGCGTGGGAACGGCTATGATACGGAAAGGGGGGCGGCTTGTAACTGGGGTAATGCTGGTTCTGACCGAGGCGGACGTCGGGGCCTTTGGGCTTTCCGCCCTCAGAGGCCATGATCTTTATAGTAGTGTAGAGCTCCTCATTGGGATCCTCCGTGCCCTCGTCCGCATGATTACCATTAACGTCAGGCTCATCCTTTGCAGGCTTTGCATCATTTTGTTCTAGCGCTTCCTCAGAAGTCTCTTGTGCCGGTGAGGAGATGCTGATTTCTTCTTTGGCTCTGGATGGATCGGTGTAGTTTTGTGGCCTGAGTTTTCCACTCTCCACGGAGGTATGTGTGCAGGTGTCATTTGGATGCAAATCTTTTTGGTGCTGTTGTAAATTGCAGAGGAAGGCAAACTCCTTGGAACAAACGGAACACACGAAGATGGTGCCCACCCCGTGTAGCGTGGTCCGGTGAGCGAGAAGGGCGTCTGCGTCGCCAAACAGCTGCAGGCAGAACTCGCATTTGAAGGGCCAATCGGATGCGTGCTCCGCAATATGCCTGCTGAGCTCCTTCATGGAGCTAAACGGGCCCTCGCAGACATTGCAAACAAAAGTCTTGGCGTAGGTTAAGTCGATTTTTTCGGCTGCGGGGATAGGATCGGGTTTCTTTTCGAGAGGCTGAGGTGAAGGGTCAACATCATCTCGAGGCACATGGTTTATGACAGAGGGCTCATCTGTGCAATTCTCAGGCTCCTCTTTTATCTTCGCATGTGGAAGGCTTTGTGGAAGCAGCAATGGGGCCGGGTCATGTGACTCTAGGAGACGCGGAGAAGTCGGCAAAGACTCTGGACAGGGTGAGAGAGCAGCCAAGTCGGAGTTTTCAGACTTCGGAGTTCCTGAGTTGAGGTCTCGGTTAGTTTCACCATTCAGAAGCGCGCTGCTTGCCTCAGTCGGAGATATGTCTTGTGTAGCGGACAGGTCGACTGAAGAAGGCTCATGAGGTGCAGGATGATCGAGGGGATCTTGGAGTGGAGTGTTCGGGGAGTCCAGTGTCTCAGAGTGTTGCTGCTCTTCCTCGTCTTTGTCATCACAGGCGAACAAAGTCTCCGCCTCTTCCGACGGTAGCGGTAGTGACCTTGGCGACATCTTTGGTGAAAGGACAGGAAGAGGCCGCTGGGCCAATGAGTCCGAGGGCTGAGAGAGAGGAGAGTTCGCCGTGACTGGTGGCGAGGGCATGGTGGGTAATACGGGGGGTGGCGGTGTTGTGGATGTCACGCTCGAGGTGCCGGGTGAGGAGGGGTTCATGGTGACGGGGGTTAAGGATGGAGGAGACGGGTGGGCAGACTCAACATTGGGAGACTGCGGTTGAAAATTGAGGTTGGCGAGTAGCGAGGGGCCCTCGTCAGTCGGCAAGGGCAAACCCACATACTCATTCATCAGTACCTTTTCAAGCATGCTGGTGTTTGGCTTCCTCTTTTTTACTTGCAGCTGTGGTGCCGCGCTTCCCTTTAAGTCCGGATCAGCACCACTCTTCCGATGCAAGCTCAAATCAAGCGCAGAATCGCTGAGAATCTTGTTGGAGGTGTCGCTTCTTCTACAGACAGTGTTTGACAGGTCCAAGGGTTGTTGATTGCAAGCGTTGCCTCCGTTGCCAGTGGGACTTTGCCCAGGGTTACTTCCACAAGGGTTCAAGACTGCAATGTCATCCTTGTCCGGAGAGTTTCCGAGAGGGAAGACACTGAGGTTCTCCAGCTTTGGCACCTTGAGGGTGTACGAGCTCACCGCGTCGGGTTGGCATCCCTCTGCTCTGAACGGCGGACTGAGCTGCGGTGACGACGGAGGTGAGGCCGTTCGCCTTTTAAACCGACCCGAGGGACCTTGCAGCGGTGTGACAGAAAGTGGCGACGCCAGCCTCTGGCTTTCTGTTATGAGCGTGATGGACTTTTGAACGTCTTGCGTCTGGAGGAGTTGCTTGAGCTTGGGCGACAGATAAACGGTTTTCTCCCGTTGAAATCCCGATGAATCCGCCGCTTGCTGAATAAGGCCGCCCACGAGCAAGTTAGGCGAGGACGACGCGGTGGATGATGAAGAGGCTGTGAACGACGCCGCTTCCGTTTCTACTTTGAGGCTCGGAACAAGAGGCGGTGTCGACGTTCTTCTTTTGGATGACGGCGGACAGAAGTTGGACACTTGCTTGGCAGTACCGGCTCGGGCCTCCACTTTAAGCGCCTGACTAAGCTGACTCGGGCTGATGATGACGGTGTCCAGACCGAACAAGGCAGCCGACCGAGTGTCCACCTCAATGACCTCACAGCTGCTCACCGTACTGGTGGATAGTATCTTGCCGTCAATGTAGAAACTCAAATTCTCAGAGATGTTTTTGGATATGTCCACAACGTAATCGTCCCGGTCAGCCTCGTCTTCCGTGTCAGCGCTGGGTACGTACACAAGGGCGGGGCTGGTATTGGCCGACGCTTCGGGTCGTGGCTGCGCTGACGCCTCCTGCAGCAGCATGCCTTTCCGACGAACGCCCTTCGGTAACAAGTGTCGTTCGTGTATCCTACGCTGGTGGCGTCGCATATTGGTGTGAGTGCCAAACGCTTTGTTACAGTATTTGCAGGGATGGAGCTCCTTGGAAGCTCCATTTTCGTCTAAAATGAAGGGAGGATCAGCATGAGGCCCTGACTCCTTCTTCGGCGTTTCGGAGTAGTGTGCAGGTCCTCCAGTAAACTGCGACCCCATGGAAGCATAATGACTCGATGGGCTGGTGCAGTTGGGACTGGAAATCTCCGTCTGCACCAACGGGCTAAGCAGATGAGCGGTTCCAGCCAACGAACCGGGCTTCTTCTTAAAGCTGCTCTCATGTCTCCTCTCGTGCCTCCGCCGACCCACCTGCGAGCCAAAGGACTTGCTACAGTAGCGGCATTTGAACAGTTGTGCTTGCTGGCCGCTGACAGCGTGAATGTGGATGTGACGCTCCAGACCCTGCCTGGTGGAAAAGTGCCGTTCACAGTGCTGACAGGGAAACGAATCTCCATGTAGATCCCCGTCGAGCAAGGGGTCGAAATCGGGATCGGTGTCGGCCTCCTGTTCTTGACTGTGAGGCGGGGAAGATGGCGACGTGTCGGGCTGCTGCTGGACTATTTGCCGCTGGGCTTCATCAGAAGACTGCAAGTCATTGGTATCCTCTTCTTCATCCTCTTCTTCATTTGCCCCATCCATCATGTCGACTGACATGTCCTGCACATCTCTTTGGTCAGTCATTTCTGCGGGCGCGACTTTGGGAGGTCCTTGTGTTAATGGCTTCTCATCCTCCTCCTTCACACCTGTCAAAAATTATCAGGAATGTCAGGCAAATTATGAATTGAGACCCCGGATCATGTATTTAACAATATATTTTAAAGGTCACACAGTGATGCAGAAATTGATAGCTTGCTCAGACATATTCACTTCTGCGGTGCGTGTTTTGCTTTTTTGCATCACTGAAAAATGTGCTTCAGATGCTTGCAGGAAAGGCGACAGGAAATACTCTTATTCACTATGTCCACGTGCTGAAAATCCACTTGCCTTCTTCCCCATCCCACATCGCCAGAGATTTGTCTCCACTTGTTTTCTGCAAGTCGGCCCAGTCAGCTCTAGCAGCTTTCTTCTGGCTGCAGACAAAAAGACAAAAATCTTGACATTGGCCGGGTGACGATTTGGACAAAACGTTGACTTGCAGATCACCTCTCATAGCCTGAAGCTTGGCATTTCTTTTTCTTTTTGCATTTTTAAAGTTAAATTAGTTGTGTAAGTATTTAAAAGGTTGTGAAACATGTCGGGGGAGGGGCGGAGAGCAGGCGGATGTCGCAACGGTGTAATAAAGGTATATAAGAAAAAAAAAAAGGAAAATCAAAATGTTAATTAAAATATGACAACCTCTACTTAGTATTTTCTTTTTTGGCGGGGGGTTCCGGTCTCAATTAACCACGAAAAACGAGGGATTACTGGAGTTAAATCCCCTTTGTATCCAGACTTGGTGGACACCCCGCAATTACACTAAAAAATAAATAAATATGCAACTTAATTTTCTTATGATGCCTTTTTCGTGTAATATTACAACTTTTTTCTCATACATTCAATAGGATTAATTCTCATAATTAGGACTTCATTGTCATAACCCTAATTCCTTTTTCTTAACATTGGGACTGCAGGCTTGTAAAATTGTTTAATCTCCTAATGTTACATTTTCTTGTAATTACATTTATATTTATTTTAATTTTATTTAGACTTCCCCTTATTTTCAGTGTTAACCTATATCATTTACAAAAGGAAACGCCTCAAGTCAAATTACCTACACTTGAGTTATTCAAGCTTTTGTAAGTTAAGATGAATCGAGCATTGGAGCGATTTATAAAGCAGCTTCGAGCAACTTTATAACAAGTGTGCGATGTGAGAAGTGTCCGTCATGGCGTGGTAAAAATCTTAAATCGGGACATTTAAGTGTTTTTTTTTTATTTTGGACATTTGTATTGCATCCTGATTTCACATGGAAGGACAAATAAATGTCCACCCTACGCACAGTCCATTAAGGTTATACAGAATCCTCGGTTTACGATGTCTTGACATAAAAGAGTAGAAGGTCAAGAATCGCACACAATGTTTGCGCAGCCGCGTAAGAACATGTCATCATGCAGCACAAAAAGGCACACTAAGTTCCTGCCGTAGATACTGGTTTTCCTTTGTTTCATATTTATGGCTGACTGGAATTACTAGTGGGTTGAATGATGCTTTAGTGACGCGTTCATTGGCTATTTTGAAGTCCATCGTGACCAGCTGTGAGGTCACATGATTGTGTTTTACAAAGCCTATTTGAAAATCAAAGCACAGCGAGGGAGTTTGTGTGAGGTCAGTCATTCCTTCAGCGAGCACTTGAGGACACGGCACAGCTCATGACTGCATGACGTCAACGTAGATGAAGTCAGGCGGGTTAATTGAAGTCGAATCACAATCACGCCTGCAGGTATCCATAATGTGACTTTTAAGGTGTTCCACCAGACGGCCTCAAATCATGGCATGCAATTACACATCAAGACACAATTTGAATAATAGACTCTGGATCATTTCACCCAAACCTTGGCGTCAAATGCTACTTTGAAACCCTCACCGTAGTATAAAATCCTAAATTGAAACAGCAACCCAGGTTAGATATAAAACCTTACCCTTGAATCCCCAAATTTGAAACCCTAACTGTCTAGACACCCTGACCAAGACGTTACACCCCAAATTCAAAACCCAACCCTGACTTCAAACTAATCTAAGATTGCAATCATATTTTGAAACCCCAAATTCTGCTTAAAAACCTAATTTGAAATCCCAACATTCACCAGATACCCTAAATTGAAACTTCTACGATGTCTTGATACCTTCCATTTAAAACCAACCTCCGGCAAGGAGAAACTAATTTGAAACCCTGTGTGTATTTGGAAGTCTTACACTATGTCGTGATATCTGAATTCAAAACAAACCTAATATGGTTCAGACCCGAATTTAAAATGCATGAAACCCAAATTTAAAAACGGAATCTTCTTGAAACCCTCACCGGGTTTCACGCCCTAATTTAAATAACTAACTTGGATGTAAACGCTTACTTCTCACATTAAAATCCTACTTTGAAAACACAATCTGGGCTCGAAACTTTGGCTAGCAAACCTAATTTAAACCACCCAAATTTCCTTGAATCGTGAATTTAAAATGCTTGACAGCCAAGAATGAAACCAAAATGTGCTTGTCAAAACACCCTGACCGAGGCTTCACATCCACATCTGAAAGCCTAAACCAGAGTTGAAACTCTACTTTGAAATCATAACACTGGCCACACAGTATCATTCAATCTTACTTTTAAATCACAAATCTGACAAATTTATAAAATCCATGCATTTAGAGTCAACTCACATACACGAGCTAACAAGGAAGAATCATCCATGTCACAAGAGCCGAGTAGCAAAATCCATTTATCTTTTACTGACTAAAAAAAAGCGTCCAAAGTTCATAGCACGCTGCGAGGCATTTACTCCCAAGTCAGTTGAACATTATGTGTCCAAATAAACAATGTCCTTGTATGATTGCACATCATTCAAAATGAGTATGTAATATAAATGCTTTTTACACGATTGCACAACTTATCAGAAAAGGCGTTTTGTTTGGACGTTGTCGCGTAACATTCTAAATTATTTCAAAACACATTAGACACCCATCGAGGGGGTATTAAGTGTCCTAATCGAAATTTGTTGCATCTCAATTGAGAAGTAAGATAATAGTTTACCATCTGCTCTCATGCACCGAGGTGTCCCGGGCTAGCCGCCTAGCTTCGCTTAGCATTCGCCAGTCTTGACAACCTGACCGACTGGTTATTCCACCGGAGTCTTCAAGCAAAGCGGGCGTCGTTCGGTTCGAATACTCCCCGCAAACGTCCGAGGCGGGGGGTATTTTTATTCGCTACCCGATACCGGCGAGGCTGGATGGAAGGGGGTGCTGTAGTTGGCAACCGCAGCGGCGGAGGTGGAGAGTCGGGCGCTCGGTTTAGCTTTAGCTCGCCGCACTAGGCCACCATCAAGTGGAGGCTCGCCGATGGATGGCTTTCATGCTTTTCAGGAGCTCAGGAAGGTCACATCCTCGACAAGGAGCCGCTCAAGAGAGGGGGGGGGCTCGGTGGCGAGGCGTGGGAGCCGAGCTCGGGCGACCGCCGAACGAGGCAATTAGCGTAACGACTTTGGGGCACCTTTTGGTACCCACGGCGACGACTTTGATATCGGGTTTAAAAGTGGAGAGAAGCGCGCCCCCCTTCTCTCCCTTCTCCTCTTCCTCCTCCCTGCCTCACACATCGGCTAGCCTCCCAAATGCTAGCCACTAGCACAACTTAGCTCGCAAGTGCTAAGAAATCACTCCGCGGCGAACTTAGCGGAGGTGTCCGATGTTGAAAGTCGGCCTTCTTAAAAAGTGTGTTAAATCAACTTCAAAGTGCCCCGACCTCGGTCAAACACAAACACCAAAAAAGAGGCCTCACCTCGACAGTTTTTCCTTTCTTCCTCCGGTGCAGCTGTTATCTCGGGGTTGTCTCGGCTCGCCTCGCACGGCGCTGTACCACACCAGCAGCCAGCCAGCAGCAGCTCGTCTCCGGGCGCGATAGGCTGCGAAGAGTGAAGGATGAGCCGGAGCACCAATCACATGCCGCCTCGCCGCCTCTCCACTCCGGGGGGAGATTTGGGACAGCGAGCATCTAATCTGGTTGTGATGCGTTCATGGTGCACTTTGGTACCTTCCATGTCAACATGTCTGCGCCCAAAAAAAAAGATTAACAGTGGGCTACTTTTTGTCGATTTGACTTGCTTTATTTTGAACATTAATTCTGTTCTCAATAAGTAAAACGCACAAAAGCCGAAGAAAAGGACTCCAAATGTAAACAGTGTTAGCAGTCGTCAAATGTCAAACCAAATTTAAAAAACAAACATTGTTTTAATGTAAAAAAAAAAAACAACTAACATTGAAACCCTCATTTCAAAATTTCAAACTACCTTGAACCACTTCTTTAAAACTCTTGATTGACTCCATTTTAAAATCATAATTTGAAATCCTTGAATTAGAACCTTAAATCGAAACCATAACTGGGGTTTGAAACCCATATTTAAAATCCTTACTCTGTCTTGGAACGCGACACTAAAAGCCTAACCCTGCCTTTATACCTTAATTTGAAACATTTTTTTTTAAATTGTAACCGTAATTTAAAACCCCTTCCATGGCTTCATTCCCTAATTTGATTTTGGTTGAATCCCAAATTGAAAACCCTAACCCTGTGCTGAAACCCCAATTTGACAAAATCACCCAAGACACGATACGACAATTTGAAATGTTCACCTAGACAAACTCCAAACGTTGACCCAGGCTTGAAACCAGCATTTCTTTTCACTTTTTCAGGGACATTTAAATATTTTTTTTGTATATTTCAGGGTATAATTAAAGTAATGTTTAAGACAAAAATGTGTCACATGTCTTGGGAGTGGTTACAAGTCATCACGAAGAAGGCTCAAACAGCACAAAATTCCACAGTGAAGTTACCATATTTTATTTCTTTTAAGTGCCATTCATGCATATTGGGCAAGGGGGGGGGGTCTTGGGTACGGGTGGCTTCAGGTGGTATTGACAATTCTAATAACACTTTACAGCACTAAACGAATACAAAGAGTAGCTGTGTCACCTCATCGGACAGCAAAAGTAATAAATCGTGCAATTTAAAATTAAAAAAAGGGGGAAAATAGAAGGAAAACAAACAAGAAATGACAAAGACAAAATAAAAACAATGAAACACAAACCAAATATATATTATCAACACTGAAACACTGAATGTAGAAACATAGTACAGGTAAAAGGTAGTGTCACACACACCCCAAAAAAAAAAAGCCAATGCATTTTCATCACATATATACAATATAGATATATACATACTGTCACCCTCTGATTGGACGATAACAAAATATTCTTTCCCCTCCCTCATCTATTTCGTGGACTCCCCCCGGCCCCCTTAGAGGAAAAAAAAGGAGGGGGATGTGATTGAAAAAGACAAATATATACAAGCACGACGACACCAGCACTGAAGGAAACGACCATTCATTTCAACTGACAGCACTAGGATGATGATGGCTGCTCTTGAAAAACCACTCCAACCGGGATTTTTTTCCCCCCTCATTCAAAATGTGTTAAAAACTCCCAAATAATCTCTCTGGCAAGTAAAAATTAACTTTGAACCCCCACCCCTCAATTTAGTTTTTTTTTTTTTTTTAATCACACCGTCAAACACAATCGCGCACGCACACAATCAACCAAGCAACAAAAAAAGTGATCCAGTCATTTTTCTTACACTTTGTCCCTTTTTTTCAAGCCACCTTTTTAAAGTTGTTTTTAATCTTCACCTGGAAGAAGTGAAACAAACTTGACCTCCATAAAGTTTTAGAAGGACGATGGGCGTAAGCATCCATTAATTGAATTGATTCGTTGTGTCTTGGAAGCAATTGGGGCAAATTGACGTACACTACGTCACTGTTGGCTGTAAATTGAAGTGTGCTGTCACAAGAAGGCAAATGGCATCCGCTACGGGAAGGCGGGCGACAAAAACAATCTGGAAAATTAGTTGAGTGCCAATCCCTGTATTTTTTTTTTAATTCTCGTTTTGCACATCCAGCACTATTAAAATTGATTGTCATAAGACCTTACCCTTAAATGGCAATCTGTCTTAAAGTCCCTGTATAGTGAAAAAACATTTTCAAAATTTGACACATCACAGAAAAGTATGTTAACACGGCCAAACCGGAATGATGAATGAGGCTTTCAAATCACGAAAGATGAAACCGATTTCTTCGATCTCGATTGTTGTGGTTGTGTCCGTCGAATGCGCTAAAACCACACCACAACTCAACTGTTAATCAAATACAATATATTTGAGCTGTGAAAATGTATTGCATGACGGGGCGCTCTTAAGCGCCAATGCCTTTCCACACGCTGGCTGTAAAGTCTGGCTAAAAAAAAAAAATAAAAAAAAAAATCTTCCTCACTTTTTCGTCTATCGCTCTGTGATGTTGCACTCATGGCTGACAATGAGGCGCTCTAAAACTGACAGACTATCCTGAATGCTAGCTGGCTGCACGTCACGAAAGCGATTTTGCAAGGAAGGGTGACTTATGCCAAATGCGTCACTGGGCCTTGTTTTCATCTCGCAAAAAAAAAAATTAAAATAAAAAAAAATAACTCAAAATAGAAAAACAATTTAACGCTATAAATCCACATTTGTGTGCTACGGTCTTTTCACAGTTCTCAGTTCAGTCTTTGCACATGTTTTCAGCAACAATCTTCAAACATGAAGAATTCATTTAGAAGCACATTTTAATTTACTTTACAGGGTCTTTGAAGGGGAAGTCAACCCCCCCCAAAAATAGTTGCAATAACAGGTTTATGCGCCTTCACGAGTCTCAACTCGGCCTTCTGATTAATATTGCGTTTGTGGAATATGAGTTAAGCAGCAAAATCCACCTGCTTTTAGACAGTTCACGGGGCGGCCATTTTGTCACTTTTGTCGACTTAAAATGACATCGCAGTTGATCAGGTAACGAACAATCAGAGCTCACCTGTTTTCTGAGGCTGACCCATGACCGGTTGTTACCCAAAAAACGGTTAAGTCATTTTCAGTTGACAGCTCGTTCTAAACTTGTCGCCCTGTGAGACGTACAAATAATATTAATCAGAATGCCGTCTTTGAACTAGTGGGGCTGCATAGAACAAATTCCAGTCAAGAAAATTTTTGGGTTGACTTTCTCTTTAACTCATTTACTGCCATTGACGGCTAAAGAAATTGTTTTTTTTTTCTCGGCTGGCAGTAAATGAGTTAAAGCAATAGTTTAGCATGTTGGGACTAATCTTTCACCCTTGACACTCCTGTGGGAAACGTGATTTTTTTTTTTGTTGTTTCTGTTTTGTTTTTTTTACACACAAAATGGAGGTCGACTGGCATCCCCTGGAATGGATTGCTCAATCTCCAGGTGTGGAATCATGGCAGGAGCAAGCCCCCGGCCTCTGTTCGGGGAATACAAATTATGCATGAGCATAATGATTGATTGATACTCGATTGATTGATCTCTAAGAATTCCGTCGATTATGTGCAATTGATAGTTACAATTGCGGAGAAATTAAGTTGCGGCAACTAAGTTGAAACGCGTTTGATGTCTTTCGAAAGACATTTAAGGGAACTGACTCATATGTTCAGAGTTATTCTGTTCAATACAACACCGCCAAACAAACAGGAGTTCAGAGTTTAGTGGTCGACCACAGCCAATTAAAAACTTATCTCAAAAATGACTAATTAATTGTTGTCAATCAAGGAAGTCAAATGCCCATTCCTTGCACAAGATCCTGACTTCAACGCAAGACTACATGAAAAAGGATGCAGCGTATGACAGAATCCCGCCTACGTTGTTGTTCACATGATATTTATGAGCAAGTGTGTGAGAATTTACACCTACGTGTTGTTGTTTTAGCACCCACCCGATATGGAAGTTTCCAGAACTGCCAATCACCCCGTTTTCTTTTCGGTGTGCTTTTCAGCAAAAATCTGTTGCGCTTACAGCAAAACCTCAAATAAAAATGATCAGAATAAGCTGTGCCCAAACTCTCACTATGGCATTGAAAAGTCACCATCATTATGTTAAAAAAAAACAAAAAACAAATGAGGGCGCCAATTTTTTAAAGGGCAAGTAAAGAGCCTATTGATCATTAATCAGCGGTAATATTTTTACCTTTCTAAAAAGTTCAAGCCTAATTGTAAACCCAAGTAACCCGAAGGCCGCGATTCTCAGTGTAGTATGAGTACTACTCGTGGTAGGTAGGCTCCCTCTAGTGGTAGATGAAACAATCACAGAATCAAACTGCGTCTCAGGTTACCGCGAGTTATTTAATTATTTAAAAAAATAAAAGAAAAATCTAGTTTCAGTTTAGTTGAGTTATAAATTGGTCTCACTCCACGCGGATCTACATACATGCACGTTTGTTCTGAACGGTTCGTAAGCTTTAACGTTTGTCAACATTAGAAAATGCAAAGTAATGTAAGGAGTTTTGGTTTGGCTTCAAAGAAGGACGGAACGCTAGTCTTTCAGTTTCAAGGCCAGCTCAATCATCAACATGGCGGACAAACAAACAAAAATCACGTGATTAAAAATCATGATTAAAAATGAAAAAAAAAAAGCTGTCCACTGGCCAAGCAGCCGCTGCAGGGAAATTAGCTTAGTTTATTAGCTCTATAGCTGAATTTATTAGCATAAAGTGTCGTCATTTGTCATTGCCTCATCGGATATTGTGCTCGAAGGAAGTACAGCAGCAGCTTGAATCTAAATGAAAGCTGAAGGAGAGGCAGTAGAGCACTTAAGGTTAACTAGAAAGCATAATGCTAGCCAGATTAGCATCTGGAGCATTTTCCTCTAGAGAACATCTCATAGGATTCTGTTTTCATTTTATAAAAAAGTTAAAGCTTTTCAGTTTTAGGGTGCTGCTTCTCATAGCTGTTATGATCACCTCCTTTAATGATCAATAGGCTGCTAAATGTGAAAAGGAATTAGGGATGGGCATTTCCTTGACTGCCTATAGAAAAAAAAAATTATTGAAAAAAAAAAAAACACAATTCCAAATGGCAGAAAATTGTAAGTGTATGTAGATCAGGCATCACCAAATGGCGCCGCGGGATGGTTCGGACCGGACCCATGGCCAATCTATGATGAATTTTTTTCAGGGCGCATTCGCAAACGTTGGCGCTGCAATTCTAGTAAATACGGAAACGGCGTCACTGATTTGAGCCAATCAAATCTTTTGTTTACGATCCATTGCCAATTGCGCAGAAGACCGGAAGACAGTGCTGCTGACAGTATGCCTTGCTAAAAAGTGAGCGAGGTCGATGCGTCTTGTTTTAAATGAATGGACGGAGAAATTTAGTTTCGTTCTGGCTGCAGCCAATTAAAAACCAGTGTGCATCATATGCTCCGAAACCGTCGCAACATTGCGAAGCGCCACTACGAAACAAAGCACCGCCCTTTTGTGCAGTTATCCGCTGACGTTTGAGGTGAGCGCACGCAAAAACATCGAACTTCGAGTGCAGTACAACAGATTTTTACATTGTTGTTTACATCCCAGCGACATGCAAAGGAATATTCAGTAAAAGTATCATGGATTTTGGGGAAACATAAAAAAACGTTCAAGTGATGGGGAAGTTGTGAAGGAGTGCTTAAATGTGGTTGCACAAACATTATTTAAAGGCAAACACAAAACCCAGATGTGTGAAATTATCTACCAAATCCCAATGGCCCTGACTCCATTCCAACCCAGATTTAAGTTACTGACAGGGCAGTCACAAACTCATTTTTCTCATTAAGAGAAGTTAAAAAAATATTCAAAAGAAAAAGTGGTGTCAAAGCTCATTTTGAATTAGTTTTTCATGAGGACAGACATTTTTATTGATTGTGTACTGAAGATGTTGACCTGGTTTACTTGGATAATTAGGCTTTCCGTTTTTTTTAGGCTGATAACTCTTTGATTTAAGAAAAAAAAGGTAAAATATGTTAACTCAATGCTTAGCACTTGATATATTTCTGCAGGCGATATTTTACTGTTTTTTTCTGGAAGTGGCACCCTTAAATTCCTGGAGCCACATTTTCTTGAATGTGAAATAAACGCCTTATATTTGTTTGACTGGCAAAGGTGTTTAATGGGAACATTGCTAAATATTTAGTATAGAAGTGTGCTCGGTTGAAAATGACTAAATATTGAAACTATATAAAAATGTGAACATAGGCTAGACATTTCGGGAAGTTGAACTTTGGTTCGGACCTTTTAATTGGAAGAAATTTTAGTCGTGGACCTCTGTGACTTTTAATTGAATACCTCTGATGTAGATGATAATTGACAGCGTTTCTGCTAATTGCAACCATGAAGTGCACTTCATTTTGCCGCCATCGCTTCCAGACATGACTAATCGAGCATGGATCTTGAAACATCATCGAATGAAGACCATGCCCATCCCTAAAGCAGTGAGTCCCAACCCATGTGAGAGCGAGACATTATCATGTACTTGGAAATGATATTATCATTAATAAATTGATGTACAGAATGACATGGACGTGGATGTGCCTACACCTTTTAAAAAAAATTACAACACAAAACTAACATTTGGTATCCTGCTGCTTCACACTCATCATATTGACTTAAATTAAAATAGAAAATACACTTTTGCAACATTAGGCTGACATTTTACCTGTAATTTTACCTTTTTTTCCTTCTTTCATTGTGGCCCAAACACTCCTTTGTATGATCACATTGGTTGGCTTTCATTCTATAGTTTTATATTGTTAATAGGCCTCAAAGACCTTTTTTTTTTTTTTCTTTTTAAACACCCTGTTCAAAACCTCAGCGAGCATAATCAAAACGTCGCCGCCAGCCACACGGGGGCCCTCTTCCACCGTCGAGCGCAAAGTCACATGACTCATGGCGGCCTGCGTTTCTTTTACAAAACAATAAAAACATTTACAAAAAAAGAGGGAGAGAGAGAGATAGAGCGAAAGAGAGAGAGAGAGAGAGCCAAATTCATCCACGAGGCAGTTGAGGCCAACACAAGAAGAAGAATCACAAGCTCAAATCACAGAACAGTGTTGGAGTGGCTTGGCTAAAAGCGGGGCTAAACGGGTGGGATCAGGGGGGGGCGGGCTTGGTTTTTGGAAGGCCGCTGGTTCGGACGGTGGAAGGGGTGGGCTGAAGACATACACTTGATCCTGTCCCACTAATATGATTGTCTTTTTCTGGTTATGTAAAAATGTTTCAGGACAGCCCGTCCAATGTTCGCCCACTTAGAAGGAGAGTGGGGATTGTGGGTGATGGGGCGGGGTAATCTTCCTCTAGCTCCTCCCCCTCCCATGGCCTTTTTAGCCCGGCCTGATTTCCTCTGGCTTCCACCTCTTCTTCTCCTCGGTCTCCGCTCCTTTTGTTTTGCAAAAAGAAAAAATAAATGAGAGGAGGAGGCTACACAATGGAGTCCCAGTCAAAATCATCCTGGATGTCGTCGGCCGGCATGCGATGCATCTGGAAGTTTCGGCTCGGCATCATGTGCTGCTGGTTCATCTGAGCGTGGTGCCCTGGGGATTAAGAAGATAACATCAATAAAGGCATTTATTGATCTGGAAATCCATTCAATTTCTACATTTACCACGCGTACACCCTCGACCGGTCACCAGCCGATTGAAGGGCATAGATAGCCTGCATAGCACTCTCACTTTCATTCATAAAAAGTTTAGATTCTTCAATGAACCAAACATACACATTTTTGGAATGTGGGAGGATGAAAACTCCACGCAGGAAGGCTGGAGGAAAGTTTCAAAACCTGATCTTTCGAATTTTGAGGCACAAGTTATAATCATTCATCCACCTGCCTGGCCATCGCGCTAACTTACCAGTCATGGTGGGTCCTGCGCTGCTCATTGGGGGCATGTGGGGATACCCTGGGGGGCCCATCATGGACATGCTCTGTCTGGAGTCCATGTAGAGATTTCCTGACAACCATCGTAAACAACGCGTGTCAAACCTTTTTTTTTTTTTTTTTTTTGCAAATAAAATCTTATAGTCCAAAGCATAACGCATCACGTGTCAAACATACAAAACAATACGTACACGGAAGAAATAAGAGGAATTTGAAGCTGAAAGACCACATCTCAATCACACTTGAATTATTAAACCTATGAGAACGGCTGCACTTTAATTGCGGTTAGTTTGTGTACTGACCGCCATTGAAAATTAATCTGAATGGGATTGGTCAATTTGAAACAAAGCCGTATCCTTGTTATAACTGAGTTGTACAGGTTATATGTCTCATTAATGGTGAAAAATAGTTTTGAAACGATGTAGTAGAATTGGTCTAATAATTTTTGCACAGGAGAGTGAAGACATTTTATATCCATTGTGTACTAATACACTCACACTTAAACGGTCCATTTCTTCGGATTTACTCGTATTTATAATGGCCAAAATGGAGCTTTAGTGCAACATTGCTGATTTAATTGCACCAAAGGCAAAACAGTCCATCTTAACACAAGCTTGTTAACTGCTCTTTGCACAACATGGGTGTCGGGTGTCAAACCTGTGCCGAGGTGCTGGCTGGGTTTGTTTGGGTGCATGGGCGCGTGGCAGACAGCCGGCTGCACCGTCCCCTGCGGCTGGATGACGCCGGTGCGGGCGAAGAACTGGTTGATGGACGAGCACAGGTCGGCGATCTGTGTGGGCTCCAGCGACCAGTTATTTAACTCGGCCTGCCTCATACTCTCTCGCAATCCTGTGCAGGCAAAACGGAGGAAAAAGTTACTCAAGCCACAGTTGCGTCTTTGACCTTTCACTTTCACACTAACGCGACTCGAAAGACCACCTTGGAAAGGTGAGAGGTCCACATCAGCCCAGTTATAGCTGCTCGCAATGCGGCAGCTTTCTTTCAGTGCGTCCAGATTGGGGTACCAGTCAGAAAGTAAACCTGCAAAACAACAACAATTGAATAATATAGCATGATAGAATTATAAAATTATAGGACTGAAAGCCAAACGTTTTTTGTTTTTTTTTTACAGCAAAACTTAGTATAAAATTTAATGGTAAGAATTATTTGGGGGAGATTTTGAAAGCAAATTTTAAGAGAAAAATTAAACAGTTTAAACATTTTTTAATGGCACAATATCATCCAAGCAAGCACATTAATGAAAACAAATATTTTTTGGGGGAGGAGACTGGAAAAAAAAGGTTGGGACTTTTGTTCGCGAATGTTCTTTGGGATTATTACAACAGAATGTAATGAGATTCAATCTTTTTAAATTTTTTTATTTATTGCAAGCTTTAATAACATGTTTTTGTGAAACTAAAAATGAACTTACACATTTTGTGTGAGTGATATAATTATTGAGGAAAAGAGTTGAGGAAAATCTTTTTGTTGTTTGTTGAGAGCAAAATTCAAATGTAATGTAACCATTAAATATATTTGGATAATTTTAGAAAATGTTAAATTGAAACAATATTTTTAGGGAAACATTTAGGTTGTTGGAGGATTAGATATTTATTTATGAATTTACTTATTTTACAGAAAAATTAAATGGGAACATTCTTGGAAGAACACCAAAACGGTACATAAAAAAAAAAAAAAATCCAAATGACAATTAATAATGCCCACTCCCGGAAAAACAGCCAGAGGTTAATAAAAATGCTGTCTGTCCATTTATAATGAAGTGTGCAAAGTGTCCATTAGGAGGCGCCAGTCCACCGTGCAAATCTTTCACAGCTTCTTGGCTTTGTTTGCCCCTCAGATAATAAATAACACTATGATTTATTGTTTCGCACTTAGAACAGCTTCTCCACGCTTACAGACTACAAACGAGATGCAAAATTGATTTTAGTAACCTCTTTTGGTCCGTGCATGCGTGACGAACGGTGTAAAGAGAGAGAAAAAAAAAAAAAGAAGGGTGGAGGTTTCAGGTCAGGTTACCTGGATTGCAGGCCATCTGCTGCTGGGCGGGATGCTGCTGGTGGGAGAGGCTCTGATGCTGCGGAGGGTGTTGGCCGTGCTGCGCGTGTTGGGCGGGATGCGGTGTGTGCTGCTGCGGGTGCTGGCCGTGGGACGGGTGCTGCTGCGGGTGCTGGCCGTGCTGCGGGTGCTGGCCGTGCGGCGGATGCTGGTTGTGCGGGCCGGCGTGCTGTGGGAGGTGCTGCGCGTGCGGGGAGCCGTGTCCGGGGTGGGCTTGCGCCGGGTGGGAGAGGGGCACTTGGCCGCTGTTGTTGGAGTGGCTGTTGGGCTGGTTGTTGGACAGGTTGTTCTGCGTGCTGATAGCGCCGCCGGGGGAGTGCTGATAGGAACAGGACGTGTGGGTCTGCTGCGATGTGTCTGACGGTATTCCCATTAGACCTGGAAAGCAAAATGCACAGTTCCATTATTGGCCATTACGGACACAAAAACGCAAGCGTCGCTGGGATGTGGATTCCGAAACATGAAGGTAAATACAAATCACTCACAAGCAAGTTTCCAACCTGCTTGAATTCATTTCTTCACTTCCTTACCACACTCACCATTGCTTTGGACTGTTGAGCCAACGTATTTAAAGTTGTCCACAGTTGTTATCGCTTCACTCTTCCCCCCTCATCTATGCATATGCTGTATATTTAGTTTTACTTGGGCTAATCTTCAGGCCTCCACGTTTCTAAACGTTCCTCCACCTGCACCACGCTTTCAATGCAATGTCACCTGCAAACATCAAAGTTCAAGCGGATTCTAGTCGAACTTCATCTGTCAGCCTTTATATCACTATTTCAAAGTGCAAGGGGCTTAGAACTGATCCCTGATCCAGTCCCACCACCACCTTAAATTCCTCTGTCACACCTCACCACTGTTCTGATGCTCTCACAAACGTCCTGTACTATTCTGACATACTTCTTGTGAACATTACACTTTTTTTTTTCCATTTACAGAGAAATTTTGATGAGAATATTACACTTTTTTCCTCTGTATTTTTATGGCAATCCGCCCTCCTTGGGATAATACCTACCTGTCATTAAAAATTCATGTTGCTATGATGCATCATCCTGAGATTTGTTTCTAAAATCTTTGTTAAGGCAGACTTTGTACTGGGATCTCATTAGATTTCGCTTGCATACTAATGTTGTGGCCGGGGATGGTACATTCTCCCTGGCAAATTAATTGAGCATGATAACAATTTGTTGCGGCTCTGCGCTGACTGACAGCAGATTAAGTGTTCCGTCAATAAAATGACAGAAAATGGTGACAAATGACGCAAAACAAGCGCATTTCCCAGACGCTCTGATGTCCTCTTATTGCTCCTGTGGTCACCGGACACTCGGCAGTCCAAAGATAGCATCGCAGAAGGATGGGGAAAAGCAGGAAATCACATTTAATAAGCTGCAGCATGGCCACCCTTTGTTCAACTGGAGCTAGTAAAGCTCATCAAGGACGTGCAAGTAGAATTTTCAACAATCTGACCTTAACTTTGTTATTAATATTTGCAGAAACTTTTCCTTGTACTTCGCAACATTATAAAAACAAAATGTAAATGTGTACTTTTATTCTGATACACTTCTTCGCATCTTTAATAGTCATTACTACAAAATAAAATCCGCAGAAACTGTTGCTTGACCCCGGAACCTGAATGTACAACCATGTATTCAGCAAGTCAGCGTGCGCCTCAGTAGTGCAACATTAGCGATAGCATGGGCAGCGAACAAGATAGAGCCAGGTGCTATTGATTTGCTCCACCCATCTCGTATCTACATGTGGCTTGTAGACGGGTCAAATCGTTAACTTAATGGAGAGCAAAGGGAGCCTCAAAGTGCGCCACTCGTGGTAAGTGGGCTTCCTCCAGTGGTATGCAAGTAATCACAGAATTAAAATGTGAATTTACACTACTTGTAATTTTTGTTTGTTCTCAAACATTTACTTTGTCTTAAATTACAATTTGTGTTTAACTTAGCGTATTTCTAATACATTTTATGTGATGCAGTATTTAAGTACACTTGATTTTAGTCACATTATTTGTTGTGTGACAAGGGGCATAAGCGGTTTAAAATTTTCCGTGCAGTATAATAACTTATTTGAATATATTCTTTATCCTCTCAGAAGAATGACTTACATTACTGTCTTCCTGAGAAGCCAAGAGAGGAGCTGAGGTCTATTTAATTATGTCATTGCGTCAGTATAAGTTGGAATAATATCGTTTTTTTTAGTTTTTTTTTTAAAAATGTATATATTTTTTAGAAGGCGGAATTGTATTTCCATTCATTTCAATGGGGGAAGATAATTGATAATAAAAGTGTTTCGAGTCACGAGGATGGTCAGGGAACGGATTCAACTTCACACTGCATCGCTGCACATTCTCATGACTCTCATGAAAACTGCTACGTTTGCACTTATCTCCATCCTTCAATCCCCCCACCAAAAGAAAAAAAATATTGATGTTGCACTTTCCGAAAAAAAAAAACCCAACAGATTAAAGCTGTTTTATACAAACAACACCGTGGGGGCACATTGTTTACAAAGCCCAAAACTGATTCGGACCAGAGAAAGCAAACTATTACTATTAGACTAATGGGATAAGGCTCCCGTGTTTAAGTAGCTGCACGCTTGAGACAGTCCCAGCTGCCTTTTTCTTGACTCACATGGTGACACAGCATGCTGACGTTCACAAGTCACGCACACACACACATGCACGCTTCCCACGCCCGTGCAATAACCGTATTGCTTTGGCACCAACAGGTGGTAGTGTTGAGGAGCTTCATTTAGATTAAATTAGGCCTCTGCCATTAATAACGGGGGGGGGGGCTTCATTGTAAATAAATAAAATAATCATTCATTTTCATTATTCGGAATATATATGCCATTATATCATCAAATATCTCCAGAAGACAGCGTTGCAAGAAGCTGCTGTAGACCACAGCAGACGCTCACACGCAAACTAACTGTCTGAACCCTGAAAGTACACATCAACATACGAATCCGCCCAAATATAACACTTTGAGGTAAATCTGTGGTTTGCGAATAGGTGGGGGAACACTGAATATTTTTTTTTTTAATTCCTGTGTTGACTAGTATTTATGAGTGTCAAAATATTAGAAACCACACTTAGCATAATTTATTGCAGTTTGACACAAGTCTGAAAGCTGTGAAATCAATGCCACTGAAAAATGTTCATGTTTTTGATTTAGACTGTTTTTAGATGACTTTGGCGGCTGAACACATAAACAGCAAATAATTAATTTTTCAGCAAATTACAGAAAGGTTACCCATAAATGTGTAAACAGGGAAATTGATGACAAATAGTTTATTTAATATATATATATATTTTTTTAGTTTTTAAATAAATACAGTGCTATTTTCCGTAATTAAAAACATAGAATGGTGGTGTTTTTGTGGGGTTGAAATGGATAAAATAGATTTTCTATAACGGCAAAAATGTGTTACGAGCTTGGTCATGAAACAAAGTCAAGGTATCACAGCACATACTAACAAATTGAGACCAAATCCAGATCATTTCAAGAGAACGGTCTTACAAACATAAATATTTTTCCCAAACAAAAATTTCACTTTGAATACTTTAAGAACCGGAAATGGATACAGTCAAATTCCATCCTGTTCCATATTTGCGTAGAAAACCTCGCTTGTGAAGTGATTTTCAGGCCTGCGCAATTATCACAGAAACACCTACTGCAGGGGTGCCAAAGGTGCGTCTCTCTTATCAGAACCACCATTGTCCAAATGGGGAAGTACAGAAAGCAATTAACGCAGCGGCGGAATAATAATTCCAGCTCATTACCTATTATCAAAGCCGGCGAATTAGCTCGCTGTCGACACGGCGGCCCGTGTGTGAAATCCTCCAGCTAGATTATTTACGCGTTTTATTTGCTGGAGCTTGTCTGACGAGGGGATGGATGCGCATCCACACACACAAACAAAAAAAAAAAAAAAAGGTAGCAACTTTAATGAAACATAGATGATAGATTAAAGGGAGAGGAGCTCTTTGAAAAGCATGAAATGCATTTGATTGGTGAAAAGTAGGTTAGACACCAAAAGCTCAGATGACTTTGCTCATAACCCGCTTGTCAAGTGCTCTTTGTTTATCAGTCAATCAGATTAGAAGCAAAACTGCATTTTGTTCTAGCGAGACTCTTCCACTGGGCTTTTTTTTTTCGCCTCTCTTTCTTTTTTTTTTTTTTGGGAAAAGCCATTCTCCGCATCCACATATCCACACACTGACTCCGCTGCAATGTATTACAATAGAACGTGTCTCCATCACGGTGACGGATGAAGCTCAACACAACAGAATTACAAGGAGGATTGGACTCGCTTCCCGGATGAGACGCGGCCGGCATTGGGGGAAACATTTCAATGCTGACAAGAAACAGATGCCAGCAGGCGTTTGACAAATGTGAAGCAAGAAGACAAGTGCCTTAATTGTGGCTTCTTTATTTGCCTCAATCAAAGATATTTTATATATCTATCTCTATATATATAAATATATATTTATGCTTCAATTTGCTAGTGAGTACATTGCATGCAAATGGAATGCAATTGTTAAGTCAAACAGCATATTATTTCCTCTCATCGCCTCAGTCAAAATGTGCCTTTTGGAAGATGAATTTGACCCCCAAAAAAGGCCCCCCTTGTGATGACATTTACGGCAGGAAACACTCAGCGGACACTTAATTAGGAACACTTACACAATGCAATGACAAAAAAAAAAAAATTATGCGCGTAGAAAATCAATTTTTCTTATAGTATGTGGAGTTCTTGATACGACCACAATTATAATATGCGCATCGGAGAGGATTTGTGATCATAAATCTATGAAACAGGTCCAACTTTTACAAGTGCTGGACATTTTCCAAGTAGATGATGGAAGGGTAAACAGAAATCACTTTAAACATATTACACCACAGGACAGTCACTAAGATGAATCTTTTACAGACATCAGACAATCGGGCCTTTGCTGACTTTGATCGATATTATGGAAAAATTTGGATTGATTGTTATTGATAAGAGCAACTTGAAATCGCTCAACATGCATCAATGTTGTGCCTTGCATAAAATCATTTTGTAAGGCAAATAATCAATTGTATCAACATTGATAATTTAGCCGCATCACACTCGTAATCACACCGTGGGACAATTTTGAGTCTTCAATGAGCCTCCCATGCATTTTTTGGGGGAATGTGGGAAGAAACCGGAGTACCTGAAGAAAACCCACGCAGGCCCGCGGAGAACATGCAAACTCCACACAAGGAAGGCCAGAGCCCGGATTCCAGCCCACGACATAAAGAAAAGACAAAAATGCGTGGATTTCTACCAGATGAGCTGAATGTGGTTCTCAAAAAAAGAAAATAGACCCATGGATAAAACACAGCCATCCATTTTCTATAGCGCACACCACAGCATACTAGATCAGGATAATGTATTGGAGACATCAGACATTATTGCTGACGTTGACGGAAAACAGAGGGGGAAATGACACTTACCTTGCTGGCTGAAGGACTGCTCGAAAACGGACTTGTAAAGGCTGCGGAAGGAGGCACTGAGATCTTCAAATTCAGAGAACATGAGCTGCTTGTCTCTGTCGGGCATGTTGTACTGGGACTGGGGCTGCTGGAGGCTCAGAGACTGGGACACGGGTTCGGGGTGACTGGTCACCTGGTGGGGAGTGACGACAATTACAAAGTTAAGGTTTGAAAAGTTGAAAACGAGTTACAGAGAACCCTCCCCTATACCCGCCTGAGGTCACACCCAACCATTCATTGGTGAAAGTAAACAACAAGCTAAGCCAAAGTTTTGCTGCATGGCGTGCAGTCCGCAGGGGGAAGTCGTGTTCAGTGCCGACGAGCGGCGCAATACAATGATGAAACGCGCTCATGAATTATACACACACGCTTTCTCCGAGATGGTCATGAGAGCGCCAAAAGCAGCAATGGAATATTTCACAGAATATTTGAGTTCAATGAGAAATAAGTTGGAATCTTCAGAGCGTTTGCTTCTTTCTGGAGCTGACACACAACATTGGAATATTGTTTTGTGCTTTATAAGCAGGCCACTACTTCAATAGCGGTTCACATAAAATGCATTGCACTTATTGGCCATTCCACCAATTTGGGGCATTTGCGTTTCCGGTGGATACAACTGAAAATATTAACAAATAAATTTGACGCGTTGATTTCATAGTTTTTACAATACATAAGGAATGTGTACTGGCCGAGTCGGGGCAATGATCATGTAGAACCTGGCAATAATATATATGCATTTATTTTAAAAATAATTTTTTGTTGAATTTCTGTCACATGCTTGGAGTTGACATGCTATTATCAAAAAATATCATGCAATGTCGCGCAATTCCAGCTTAATGCTCGACACCTTGCCTCACACACATCCACAACATCATGAGGTTGATTGGCATTGACACTTAAGCCGATGCTCAGGTGGCCAAGCGGAATGTATTTTAAAGGAAATCAATAACAATAGCTTATACAAATAAGCCGCCCTTTCATCCGAGCGCTTGGTGGGCAGCTCGTGTTATACGCTGGGCAGGAGACGGCGGTGTTGCCACCAGCTGCGACTTGAAATTTAAGGGATCATCTCAAGACAAAAAGAGACTTAACACGTTTCCACTCAGGGCTAGGGCTAGACGAGCAGTCACGTACAAACATCAACAGATTAGTGGTGTTCCGATCAAGGTTTTAAGATGCTGATTAAAATGTTTTGTAAAATTTGTTATTTTTAAAAAGTGTTATTTTTTTGGGTAAATAGAAGAATTAGAATTAGAAATCCCTTTATTGTCATTGTGCTCAAGTGTGCAACGAGATTATATGATTTATATAAAAAAGTTTTATCCCTTTATTACAAGAAAACAGGATATTTCAAAATGACAGTTATTATGATTCAATTTGGCCGCTGCACACGGTGGAAATCCATCGCACACTCAGTAGTTAGCAGGGTCTGCTACAAGATTTCACAAGTGGCCGAATCTCAACCACTGGTTATGCGCCAAGTCGCAATTGGAATTGCAATTGCATGATGTAATGCTGTCGCAAATTATAGCCAATCAAAATGCACGGAATTCTGCACACAGGCGAGAAATCAATTTCCCGGTTTATAAGCGAGCAAGACACAGCAATAAGACACCGATTTGATACGTAACGAAAAAAGACCTACTGATTAGACACAAACGGATAAATTGCTTTTTTTGAACAAGACAATTCGATAGGATAAAGACAGTTTCAATTCGCTATTTCTATACGGTAACAATGTCTTTACTGTAAATAAACCAAACAAATTAAAGGTATCTCCAAATAAAGAGATTTTTTTTAATTGAATCTCATTCTGTAACCAACTCAGCTGTCCTGATTCCAAAATGTGTAAAAAAAATAAAATAAAAATAAAAATAAAAAAGATTGATACCAGAACAAGCTAGTTCTCCTCATTTTCAAGGATGAACAAAGTCCAACACTAGCTATTTCCGGTCGAGAAATCAATGTTGCAAATTTCATGGTGACTGTTTGCGAATAGCTGACGAATGACTTTGCAACCTTCAAAGACCCCTGATGTGAAAAAAAAAAAAAAAACATTCACTACGTGCTCACACACTAACATCAGGGGTCCTATTTTTGTGCCGATCGCAAGTCTAGCGCAAAGTGCAATCGAACTGTGCGCATGGGTGCAGTTTTCTTTCTTTTGGTATTTTGTCAGATTTTGCACAGGTCGTGCGGTCGGAGGAGCAGTATGCATGAGTACGCCGTGCTTGAAATTGCACGAACAGAAATAGACTCACTGGGGTCCTTGTCTGACATTAGGAGGTAAACTGCAAGATCTCCCCTTGCGGATTATGAAGTGGGCTGCACATGTGACATGGCCAATTGGCGACCGACCGCCTTGGACCCCAGATTGTGCGTTTGTGTGTGACCCCACCTCCACACTCCCCTTCCCCGCAACAGTATATTATGCTAACACCTTCCTCCTGCTGTGGCTCGGATAAGAGGTGATAATAAAGCCGGAGTGTTTTCTGCAAGAGCGCGTGAGACAGCCAGCCAGCACATCCATCAGGCTAAGCCGATCGATGGCCGGCGCCTGGAGCGAGGGAACATGGGAGGACCACACCAAAGAGAGGGGGCATCTCTGGTGGGAGGGCATCAGAAGGAGAGCGGTCTCTTTGTCTGCCTTCCAGAAGCGTGCGGGTACAATCACTCCCTTCGCCCTTACGCGCTTCCTGAGCTCGGAGCTGAGGAGTGTGCCCACCCTGAGCCGCTCTCTCCACCTCCGGCATCTTTGAACGCATCCTCCCGAGGCGCCATGATCAGATGAAATGTAGGATAGAGTCCACGCTCCGTGAACGCGGCAGTTTCATTTGGATTTCTAAGCCACTACAGTGGATCAAAGGGAATGTAACCTGGATTTCTGCAGGTTTAAGTACCTTTACTCAGGGTCCTGTGATCGAGATATCGTGTTATGCATTCAAACGCAACTACAGAGCGTTACTTTTACATTAAGTCTGCTACCTTTACGCTCACCCATAATGTTAACCACCATAGACAGGCTAACAAATAGCATTGGTATCATGGTGTATATTTGAACAGAAATGGTGCAGCAACTAATGTAGAAAGACAATGTAACAAAAATGAAAAGCATATAATCTAAATCCTCTGGAAAGAATGACTAACAATGCTGTGAGTGAGTGAGGAGCATCTCCATGTTTATCCGTATATCTGTCTCAAACTGGTCTCAGGTGGCCGAGGCGAGCGCACCAGAAGGAGCAGCACAATGTCATTGACTTGAAGGAAACATTTTTGTTATTGATTCGGGAGGCTGGAACAGTTAAATGGCATTTTTATTTATTTAAATCTGGAAATATGATTTCAGACAAGGTGCGTGGTCACGTAACAAATCAAAGTCGTATCCTGATGCAATACTCTCGTTGGAGAAATATTCCTATTTCAGCATATTCCTGACTAAAACAATCAGATTTCTTGCAAGTCGTGCTGAGCCTTGACTTACAAGTCCCCACATTTATGTTTTTTTAAAGTTACAAGCTGTCACTTAGTCCAACATATACTTTTTGATGAAAGCTGCAATTTGAGGTACAAGAGAGCTTCATAAGTGCTGTCCCTCCAGTGACGTGTGGAGGAAAAAAAACGCCATTATGATAGTGTATTGCCTGCCCTCTGCACGTGGGCAAGAAGCACGACAGGATCTATTCAGCTGTCACATCTACTTATAACATAAAAAAAAAGTAACTTTTTTATGCTTGGATATAAAAGCCCATATTCCACTGAGCGGCTGCGAGTGTAGCGGATATTGATTTTTGTCAGGCTTCGATCAAGGTTGCCAGACGTTTGACAAAAGTTTCATTGGTCGCCGACAATTTTTTTTTTTTTGTCACAAGGAAGAAAAACTGTTGCCGAACATTTAAACGCAAGTATACTAAATAAATGCATGTTCTTATGCATCTAGTTCAATACCATTGGACAACAATGCAACCTTTGAGTATCGCATTTACGGATTTCAACTCTCACCGAAGCTGTTAATCAGGTGTATAAAGAAATGGAACCAGAAGAGATTGGCAGCGCCCAGATTGGTCAAATTGATTTTTGCTCGCTTGCGACAGTTGTAGCTGAATTAGGACTAGATTAAAGACGTTTTAAAGTGAATTCAAAGATTTGCTTGTCAATACATTCTCCATGTTTGAACATAACTAGTGAGAAAATGCGCAAAAACTGAGAACAATGTAGTACTCAGTTGTAGAGATAAAGTGTTGAACGTCTTCCCTTTGGATAATCCGCTGGCGTGGCTGCTATCCTGTACTCAAGTATTTATTTCACACAGTCAGTTTTTGACAATAAAAAAGGAAATGACAAAAGTGTGTCATATTGTTTCAGATGTGCCGTATATTGTTCTTCATCCAAGACTGAAACACAAAATAAATAAATAATAAAATAAAATCTATCAATCCTTTTTCAAAATCGTTTGCTCTTTTGGGCTTTGGGGGGAGGTGAAGCCTATCCCAGAAGACTTTGGGCGAGAGAAGCGGGGTACACCATGGACTGTTCGCCAGTCAATCGCAAAGCATATATCGACAAACAACCTTCCATAATTCTATTCAAAATTTAGAGTCTTCAATGAACCTGACATTTATGAACACCTCAAAATGGATGTAAACTGTGAGTATTAACATGGTTAATTGAATACCTCTCTGACAGTTTCAATCCAAAAGGAGATTATTAGCTTTGTATCGATTTTTTTTTTTTTTTTTTTTGTGTGGCATACATAGCCGCGAGAGGCTGCATGAGTTCACCGGTAAATTGGAAACAATACAAGCAGGCTGCTGCATACCCAATGAGAATGAAGTTAAAGTTAAAAAACATGGGGGGGGGGGGGGGGGAATTGTGCAGCTTGCAAATTACACCCTTCCCACTGGGACAAAGTAGGTTATTTTTTGCGATGTGCTGAGTGCCCAAAACCCCTCATTATTATCATTAAATAAAATATGTATACGCACAGCAGGTTTCCAAAGCACCTCGCTTTATTGTGTTGCTTTTTAAAAGGGTGAATAGTGCAGCCAGACAAAGTGTTCGGATCTTGTATCTGAACCAGGACTCTGTTGCATACATCGCACAGTCAGAGAGCCTTTTGGCATTTTATGCCACTTATTGTTTTTATATTGAATGGAAAGAGGCTATTTTTTAATTTTTAATTGTTTTATCTAGAAGAGTAAACACAAATGTATTCCTGATCACAAAATAAGCCTTGGCATACAAACTATGTAACACAACATTTTAAGTCATGTTGAATATGTTGAATGCAAATAGTTTTTTTTTTTTCAACTGTAATTGCCATTTGTGTTCATCTAATTTGTCTGGAATGTCAAAGCAACATTAATACAACAACCGCTATCTCCAAAAACTGCAACATACATTAATCTCAGCAAACTAATGCAATCCTTTAATTATTTTAATTTAGACGATTTTTTTAAATTTTGTTTGGAAATGACCCACTAGGGGGCGCTACATTGCCCCATTCAAAGCATGCATCAAAATCTCACTTCTGACTTTCTTCCTACTCAAATGATAAGCATCTTCCACTAGCGATGTTGGATAATGGTGCTGCATGTACAAAGAAAACAAATTCATAAATAAAGGTTGACTCGGCCTGAAATAATTATGATATCAACTTCATTTGTTTAAGGCCATAATGGTCATCAAGCTGTTAGCCTCACGGTCGAGACGCCCCCGGTTCAAATCTCAGCTCAACCCTTCCGGAAAAGATCTCGCAATGGTTTTCGCCGCACACTCCGGTTTTCTCTCAGATTCCCAAAACAGACGTTAGAATTAGTCAAGCCTCTAAATTGCGTGAAGAATGGCGGTGTGTCTTTATGTACCCTGCAACTGGCTGGCAACCAGTCTAGGGTGTACCCCGTCTCTTGCCCACTGTCACGTTAAAGTGAGAAAAATTCTCAATGTATAATATTGACAGTATTTTTGGGGGCAAATAAGGTGAGGAGCTCTTAAGGGTTCAGGAAGAGAAACATGTTTGAGTGTGTGTCGGCGAACATAAAAAAGTAGCTGCTATTGTTCCGCTTCTCGCTGCAGCAACAGCTTATTATTTAAAGGTCGATGTGCCCCTGCCAGGATTGGCATTCATTTCTCCACTCCAGTCAACCGTATTTTGGATCAAGTCATTCCTGGCCTCTTAATAAAAAAACAAAAACAAAATACAATGCAGCCTCATCTTACCGGCGTGTAGCTGTGCACGCTGCCCACACTGTTGAGATTGACGGAGGCCAGGCTCTGATCGGACAGGCTGTTATTAAGGCTGCTTCTCGGACTGTCGCTACCTTCCTGGTCCGTGTTGTAGAGCGCCACCTTGAAACACACAAAACACGTGAGATTTGTCATTTCAATTCTTTGCAATGGTGCATTCCAACGATGATGGGTGTGAAGCACGCCAGGATTATCTGATGTGCGTGTTCGTAACAATGTCGTAATAGTGGAGTACTTTCACTTTTCTCCGCGTGTGTTTGTGTGTGTGTGAAAAAAGGAGTGGTTCTAGTTGGACGTGGTCTCGAGACAACTGAGACATTCCCATCAGTAAAGGTCACGCTGGTGGCGATGTCAGCCGCATCTGCTCGCCGACCGCGAATGCGTTACAGACAGCCAACGAAGGATTTTCGGAGTCGCCGCTGACGCTGACCTTTCGGTGAGAGCAGCGGAAACCAGCCGAAGCACTTCAGCACGACAATCTTAATCATCCTCCAACAAACTTGAACTCAAACTCACGCGCAATCGTGCGACTCGGCCGTCGTGCGTGTTGGTCACTGTGACATGACTGGATATCAATTAGTATTAAAACATCACCCTCTTTCACACCACTGCGTCATCATAGTACGGGATCTGTGAATTCACCAAATCACGGATTGGAACGCTCTCCCTCTGTTACTTTTTTTCCCAGTGATGTCTTTAAATACGAGTGACACACGTTCAGAGATTTGTTTTGACGAGTGGGGAAAAAGGTTGACATGAGCACTATGTGGGGCATGGAACTCAGATCAACTGAGATGATTCATGCGGTTTTTAGCCACAGTTAGTTTACTTTCAAACTAAACAAAAATAAAGAAAACTGCCTATTAAAACAATAATTGTGTTGAGTGTTTTGAGTTACGAGCAGACTTGCTACTTTTCTTTACGGATGGTAAAATGTCCTTTGAAATCTGCACAAAAATGGAACAAATTGTGTTCAACATTACCGGTTCCACTGGATTAAGGTAGACCAACCTTTTGGGTTAGAAAGTATCCGGAAAATAGTGCATGGGGTTTACTGCTGTGAGAAAGGAATGGCAGCAATGCACTGACGTTGTTTCTTTGGATCGGCGTGTGTATGCTTGTGTGTGTGCGCACGAGTATGTGTGTGTGTGAGCTGCATGCGTGTCCACCCGTGACTGAGAGCAGCGTGGAGGCTTCTGCTCATCAGCCAGCGGAACAGAGCGGGCCCTGTGCTGGACACAATGAGGCAGCAGAGGCCGTAGCCTAGAGGCGAGCAGCCGGGGCCAGCGGTACACTAAAGCCTCTCTTGTCCTCCTGTCGAGCCATCGAGGCCACAAGGAAGAAGCAACAGATTGGCCCGTTGACCACCGTGCTGGTTAGAAAGCATTCCAGCCCCATCATTAGACGCTTATAATATGTGCACTGGTGGATACATAGAAAAATCATGATGAAAAAAAAAAAAGAGAGAGATGAATCTTAGATAAATCCAACAAGGTTCAAGGAACAGAGAGAGAGGAGGATAGACAGAGGAGCTCATTAGGGGACCGCAGCCTCCCTGCGCTCAGTGTGGGCTCAAATCCAGTGTTCATTAGTGTGAAGGGGAACTCAATGAAAATCAGCCTCGCCATGCTAATCAAAAACAGGGTGCCACAGAAATATAAATGTTATGCGGAGTGAAGTCATAAAAGTCACCAGCCGCAATCTATTTTTATGCCGCTCACCCGTAAAGTGTGATTATTTCAAAACCTTGCCGCTCTGTGGTTTTAGGCAGACCCCAAGAGGACGCAGCACGGACTCGCGTACATGTGGCGCGCACATTTCTGTCGGAAAAAACGATGACACGGAGGCACACGCGAGCGCTGCCACGATGATGACAACGAACCAGACACACAACCATAGTGAGATAGTCCCCGCCTCCAAACCAGGTTTTGCTGTACTGAGACTGACCCGAGAGAGGCTTGAGAAAAGTCGGGACACGAAGCTGAAATCCGTTCCGATTATCAGAATTTGTGTACCCTGCTTCAAATATTGAGATACTACGATTAAAGTCTCTATTTTCTGAACCAGTCAGTGAGGTCAGATGTTTTCACACACTCCACACCACAGGATAATCATTCAGGGACATCTAATAACTGGCCTGGAAAAAAAAAATGCTACAGTCCAGATGGATTATCGGAAAATATATTACTGACACACAAGAGGATAATCATTTGGGAAAATCATTTACAGACATCTGATGATCAAGCATTTTGCAGACTTTCGTCATAAGGGATCTGATTTTCAGTATGCATGTACTACACTTTAAACGTTAATAATTGTCTGTCACACCACACCACAGGATAATCACTCAGGATAATCTTTGATAGACGATTGGGTCTGCGCTGAATTGTATCTAAAGATGGAAGAAATTCTCAGCATGTGTGTACCCTGTTATAAATTAAACTGTCAGCCAAGCAGATTGAAGAGTTAAAAAAAAAAAAAAAAAAAAAAAAAAAAAAAAATCAACACACCCCACACCACAGGATAATCGCTCAAGGTAGTACATCCAAAAATCATGCCCTTGCTAACTTGGATCATAAGGGAAGAAACATGTTCAAACTTAGCCCAATTATTGATATGTGCATCCCCCTGTGTTAGCTAACAGGCAAACAAATTTTACTTCTATTCTTAGCAGTGTAATAAATTGTTCAAAACGTGTTTCATGATCTACAGAAAGAGACATTGAGAAATCAAAGCCGAAAGCTCCTGACTGCAAAGAGAAAAGGGGAAGAAAAGGCCAAACAGATTTCCGAGCCTTCATCATCACACCTCTGTGCCACAGCTTCATCACATTCATGCCAATGTTGACGGACACTTCAGTGGAGGAGAAAAATGTGAGTCTATGTGAAAGCGAGACAGAAAAAGAGAGAGAGAGACACACACACACACACGCACACACGCACACACGCAGGCACAATAAAAAGAGGGAGCAGAATTCCCGACGGCCCGCAGAAAAGAATAGAGACTCTCGCTGGTGCCTTCCGCGTCTGCCATTGGTCTGTGCACGAAGGCGGGAATGAGGGACAGCGACTGGAATAGAAAGAGAGGGAGAGAAAAACAGAGACAGGGAATTCCTGTGGCTTGGCACGCCGTGCCGAAAGAGGCGTGGCCTGCCCGGCACGTGTTTACAGCGCTGAGACGGTGAGAAACAAGCTTTTTACACGCCGCACGTCCACGTCTCCTGCAGACTTTATCGCGATGGCGGCAACAAAAAAGATCGGAATTGACAAACATCTTTTGTTGCCCATTTCCGCTCACTATAAATTGCAAAAACTTGTCTTAAAAAAGAAAAACAAGATAAAAAGTAGTGCCATTTGTTATTTGAAATTGAAGTATTAATATCTGACTAAATTTTAACTGTAAATCGAATTGAAAGATTTATATAAAATACCAAGTTTGAAGATAACTGTTAAAAATACTGCCTTCAGCTTTCCTGATATTTTGAGCATGAGCAAAACGGTGCCAATTGACACACTTTGGACTTCAGCATGAGTCCCGTCTGCTTGCATAAAAGAACTTGATCGACCTCGTTCACATTAGTTTTACAAAAACATACATCGGTATTTATCGTCACATCGTTCATATTAGCAATCCTGCACTGAATATTAGTAGTTATTGTTCGATCCAGCTTCTTTCATCTTAGACAGCTGGCTAAAGTAAAGCAATTTCTTTCCCAGCAGCGCGCAGAAACAGTAATCCATGCCTTCCTTACTTCTGGGCTAGATTACTGTAATCCACTTTACTTTGGAGTCAACCAGTCCTCCCTCAAGCGCCTCCAATTGGTGCGAAATGCTGCTGCTCATCTTTTAATTGGAGCTTGGAGGACAGATCGCATAACCCCAATCTTGGCCTCTCCACTAGTTCCCTGTGCACTTTAGAGTTCGCGTTAAGATACTTTTGTTCGTCTTCAAATCTATAAATGGCCTCGCCCCAGCGTAGCTTCCAGAGCTCGTCCACCCCTACGCACCTTTCTCTGTCCACTTTTAAAACCCGTTTGAAAACACATTTTTAGCATTTTTTTTTAGCTTTCATCTCAACACTTTGGTATCTATTGTTTATGTGTTATAATTTCCCGCTAATTTATATTACCCCATATGGAAAGTGCCTTGTTTCAACTCCAACTGTTGTGAAATGCGCTAAATAAATAAAGTTGTATTGTACAGAACCAAGCCCATTAGCGCACGTGCTATCTGGTTACCAGCACCTCTTGATATACAGAGAAAAAAGACAAAGCAGAATCCACATGTCCACAGGATTTGAGAGCCAAGAGATGAGAATGATTTTTCAAGATTATGAAGCTTCATTGTATAAACTCTGCATTTTTTTTAATCATTCCAATTTGGCAGGGCTTTTAACAACGATATTCTCTGTAGTGTGTCAACTGTACAAGATTTATTAAATTCCACTTTACAGGAACTTTATATCAAATCTGCCAATAGAAAATAAATATTTGACTTGCCAAATTTACATTCATGTCTTCAGACTAGTCTATTAATGTTGCAGAAATGTGCCATTTTATATTTTAAACTAAAATTAACCTCTAAGAATAAAAAAAAAAAAGCTTGAAGCAAGCAGAATACTCCCCAAAAAATTGCCACGCAAAGAGGACATATTTTGGTAGGCAAATAACAAGCATATTTTGACTTGATTTGGGTTATTTAATCTTGGTTAGATTTGAAACTTTTACAGTAGTCGTCTGATGGACTGATGGCCGTGAATCTCAAATGTCATGAGGGTGTCACGAGGAGACAGATTCATGAAAAAGTGCATGTACGCTTATATGTGGTGCTTGTCAAAACAAGTGGAAACCCTTGCTAACTTACTCTGCGTGCATGCGCGCACAAGTTGCAACACACGCTGACACCGTGCCCTTCGCCGCACAACTCAGGAGCTTAAGAGGCCCCTGTCGCACACACACACACACATACACACACAGGATTGCATGCTTGTACGCTCATTTTTTTTTTTTTTTGGGTAATGCTGGCTTGCAAATGAATAAGTGACTCTTGTAGGCTTTTTAAAAGTACTCCTGAGAGTTGCCCCCACTGGGCCCAGAGGATGAGAGCTTAAGGTTAAAAAGCCTATTTCAATTTCAGAGTGAATGGCACACTCGCGGCTAACAGCTCACCTTCCCCGCAGCATTACTCCCGGATGTGCGAGAGGTCCTAAGCTGATTTCTTTTTTTAAAACGAATAAAAAGTGCAATCTTATTTCCTCTAGCTTGCGCCCACGTTTAAAAAAAATAACACACGATGTGCTATAGCCAACGTGTCATGTTCATCTTTTGTCGCGTGACCATTTGAGTGTTGCCAACCAACACCCCCCTTTCTACAATCCTCGATTAACAACTTCCATGAGACTTGAAATCCTCGCCTTTCATCCAATGTCAGACGGGTTAGGCTCCAGGGCCTAGTCAGGATGAAATATGTTGGCAAGATGCCGGCAAGCATGGAGGAAAAGTGTGTAAAACACAGACAATGTCCTTAGTTCTTTAATCAGCTAACACAGACTTAAAGATGAAGTGCAACGTATCAAGGGAAAAGCAGAATAAGTTAAACATTCACGTTTACGATTGATAAAAAAAACAATATATCGATGTTAGTTTGGGGTGTAAAAAAATAAAAACAAACGATTGGAATCGGAAAATCGGTTTTGACTTAAACGATATGGATGCATTGAACCGAATCGATCCACTTTATAGATACATATTGGAGAGAGAGATTTACAGTAACAATACAGACATGTTCATCCAGCCATCCATGATCATATCTGCTATCCTCACTAGGGTCACATTCATAGGGTAACATGACAACAAGTAACTCATGACATCATACCCCCTCAAACTGAGCTGTGCCATATCGAATCAATTTGTAATCCAACCAAATCACATCGTTCCACTACAGAATAAACTGTCCTTGTATCAAGATACGCATCAAATTGTCTTTGTTTAGCGAGATGCACACTTTTAATGTTGGTTAATTCAATATAGCCGACCACTGCTAGTAACATCGTATTGTGCACTTCCAATTGTTTTAATGCACCAACGGGGACGAAGCCCATTCATTCACAACGTGGTGCAGCCGAAAAAAAGGATCCCAGGCTCTCAACAGTATGCAGACTGCCGAACGGTTGTCCGGTTCACAGCCAGATGTTCACTGAGCTCACGAGAGCAAACCCTACACTGTCATTCGCTGACTCCCACGTCACTCACCAGGCCAGGCCCGACCTTTTAAAGCCACACACTCAGTCACAGGTTAGGATGACAACCCGAAATTAATACCTGCATCTCAAATGGACATTTTGTTTTTTAATAATGCCAAGTATTTTTTTATCCGATTAATCGATGAAGTAAGCGTTTTTTTTCGGATGAGAAATTGTGTAAAGCTTTCTCGGGATGGTGACGTCGGGGACCGGATCTGGCCTGTGGGCCTTAAGTTTGATACCTTGCCTTAGAAGGTCTACTGTACGGGAATATTGTTAGTGTGACACAAACAGGTGTGTGTCTGTGCAGTGTACAGTATCTCGGATGACCAGGTTTCATGTTGCAAGCACTGATGCGGGCATCATGTTGCCAAGCTCAACACAACAGGAGCCTGCCATTGTGCAGGAATCAGGTGCCGGCGTGCACTTTCTTGTGTATTTTGGTGTGGGTTGCGGATAAGCTTTAGGCATGTGAGGGTGTGCGTGTGTGTGTGGAGTGCTCCTCTCTCTACGGGGAAACTGAGCAGTAGGAGGTTGGCAAAGTGGGCGGGGTCAGGGTGCAGCCGCGTAGCCAGGTGCGTGTTGGGGGAGATGGAGGCTGGAGGGCCGCCTGTAGTACCTTGTTAGTCACAGTGTTGATTGCCAGTGTTGGAGAGGCACTTCCAGAGATCATACACTCCATCCCCAAAGACTCCGACTCCAGGCTGTATGGCGTTGAAGCCTGTGGGGGGGGTCGGTTGGATTTGGGATGCGGAGACAGAGAGGAAAGACATAAATAAAATCCAACATAATCCAATTATTAAACACAAGTAGGTTGATGTTTTTTAGCCTTTGTTTGCATCCTGCCGCAAAATGAAGACAGTACCCTTTATTTAGGTCACATTTCAAACGCGCTTCTTCGCGGGAGGACAAGAGATGGCGTTCATCCGCAACCTCGCCTCCCACCAAAGAAACGCACACCACCGTCGTCATGAAGCGCGCCACGCATGCCCGCCGCGTGTGCTGCCGTCAAAGATAACTCGGCCGCGCCCGTCTCCCTCCGAAAAAGTGCTTACGCTAAGAGGATTGGCTGCCAACAATACCATTTTTAATTCATGATAAACACTAAATGAGATTTCCCGAACTCTCACTCGTGCCGTCTGAGACGCTTAATGGAATTCCTTGTTTGGAGGGGGAGGGAAAGGGAGACAGAAGAGACACGCGTCACTTTCTTTTGTGCCATCGCCTGCGTACAAGCACACCAGAGATGCTCAGAAGGCATTGTGATACTGTACATACAGTAATATGTAGAATACATACAGGAAAAAAAAGGAATGTTTTTATAAATTTACCAAATTATTCTCAGTAATTACAAAAGTAGTTTTTTTATTTTTCCTGGGTTAATTTTGTTACTAAATACTAAATATTTATACTAATTTAGAAACTAAATATTCAAACAGTAAAATATTTATAACGTGTCAAAATGTGGCAGGGACATGCATTTGCATATGTAATAATCATGACTGATTAATGTGTTTACCAAAGAAAACAATAAAGCATTTATAATGATATAAAGATATATTTTTAAATGGCTTTTATCATACTTGAATAATGTGCTCACAATGGGAGTAGCATGTGCACAGCTCTGCCCCCGAAATTCCATCCGAACAGAACCGTCCCTTCCCGTTGGACTGTGGTCAGCCACATCGTAAGGGAAGCCTTCCCGAGGCCGCAGCGCTGAGATGCCTCGAGGCCAGTTCAAATGTGAGTGGCTCCACTAAAAACCCGTGTGTAACGCTGGACCGTCCCTAATTAAAAAGCCAAAAGCTCAGAGTAGTGCTCCGCATGAATTGATGTTCGTAAAAAAAAATAATAAATAAGGGGGAGGAGGCGCAGATAATAACGTGTGAAATGGCTACCTGGGGCACCGTTTATTAATAAGGTGCCCACTTCATGACAGGCAAGCGAGGCAGTTGCATCAAGTCTGGAATGTAAGTGTGTGTGTGGAGACGAACGGAGCAGAAAGAGCGGAAGAAACGGAAGGAGACCAAACTGTATAGTCACAGGACATACTTTTCTGTGATCGTTAGTAAGAAGAACACCCAAAAATATGCACACTCTCTTTGCAGCGGGTGAAAAACTCACTAAATCCCTCAAATCAAATAACACCAGAACTCCTCTCAACAGAAAAAAGCAATGAATTTGCCTTTGCTATTTTAGTGAAGGAGAAAAAAGTATAATCCATCAGGTCAAACATTAGCAAAATCATAAAATGATGCAATGCCTTAAACCACTCAGGAATAACTCAATTACAATGTCAGAATATGATACAGTTCAAAAAACTGCGGCGGAATCCATCGGCCGTCTGTCTTGACTCATTGCCTTCTGACGTTTTCAAAACTATTGAGCAATCTGTGCTGAGTTATCGCAAATCATCAATTGTTCGCTTCAGTCCGGCGGGTTTCCTTCGAATAGCTGCCGTAAAGCCACTTCAAAAAAAAAAAAAAGTGAATGTTGGATGCTTCCCTGTTAGCAATTATCGATCTAGCTCAAACCTTCCATTCTTTTGCTTGGTTTACACCAAATCCGTAGCAAGCATTTCTGGCGGTGCGATTGACAAAGTTAATGGAGTGTGTGCGGGCGCAGTTGCGTGCGGGGAGGCGCGAATTATGCGTTTCGAGCGGTGGGACGCGGAGCGAAGCACCGAAAATCCGTCCATTCGCCCTTTCGGCGCAGTTAAAAATATTAACTTTATGAACTGCAGCCAATTAGTTCCGCGACATACTACGTCACACACTGCATCCTGTACACTAGGCGGGTGAAAGGGACGAGAGGGGGAAAAATGGAGGAGAAAATTATCGTTGTAGTCTGTGGACATGCTGAGTTTGACAAGAAAAAAAATATTGTGGGGATTTTTTGAGTGAGGCAGGAAAAGAATGAGATTTGTATTCATTTTCATGGGAAAAGTTTGTGATAAGAGTTTTAAGTTACAAGCATGGTCATTGATCAAATTAAACTCTTATCTCAATGCACAACTGTATATCTTTATATATTAAATAAATATAGATATTTTATACATTTTTTCATTTCCCTGCGTCACACTCACCCGCTCTCCGGACCGCGGCCTCTTCTTGGGTCGCGTTGGCAAGGCGTCCTCCTTTGGGTTGGTGTCAATAGCCCAGTAAGAGCCCTGCAGGCGAAGGAGAGCAATGTCAGAGCATCAAAAAAAATAAATAAATAAATAAATAAATAAATTAAATAAAATAAAAAATGCGCTGAGCAGTTATGGAAAAATAATAATCAGGATTATTTTTGATTGATATTAAATTAAAATAACATGATTACAAGTTGAATTAAAATCTTCGTATTCAACGACGAAAAGTCAACTTTTAATACAATTTGAAAGAACTACAATAAAAGTAATAAAAACAAATCATAATATATTTTATTATCGTAAAAAAAAATGAAAATAATATGGGACTGTTCCTGCTGTGCAAACTCAATGCTAATTTTGTATTAGCCTCTTAATGGGATTTTACATTGACTGTTAGCATTAGCACGTCTATCTTGTATTTAAGTATAAAATGTGTTTGATAATTTTTTTTGTGCGTGATTAATTTTCCAGAAAGTTTTACAGTATCTTATAGCAACTTACGACCTAAGGGAGCGCAGAATGACATACACATCACACGTTTGCTAGTTTTCAGGGTGCTTTCACAACGAAGGAACTCACCATGCCAGCAGACACATTCAGTATTTTTCTTCAAATGCAATGTTTTTATGATTGTGTAAAACCAAAATCGAAATCACAATTACAATTTAATTGCCCAGCTCTAAATCTCTTCTTTGGGCGAGCGTAAACACCAAAATCTACCTTTGTTGCATTCGTTATGTCTGCTTGTGTGGAATGTGGGTGGGCTTTTGTCGCTAAGGAAAGACTGGCTTTCCGCCGCTGGAGGCTGGCGAGGGGCAGCTGCCGCTAAGCTCTTCCTTGAATCTCTACTTCCTCTGCCTCAGGTGAGCGCGAAACTGATGCCAAGGCGGCTCTCAGGCCGGGAAATGAGGAAGAGGAGAGAGAGGCTAATCAAGGAAAGAACAGTGCAGGCTGACTGGTGGAGGGTGGGAGTTGGAGATTTGGGGGATGCCATTCTACAGCCCCAGCCTGCATTATTTATCTTTTACATTTCATTTATTTTTTTCAGATGGTGTTCCTCCTCCAAACCCAATACAAGGCAGCATACACTTACAAAAGAGAAAAAAAAAATGTTTTTTTATTTATTTTTTTTTTACCTGAAGGCCATGTGGGTTTTTGAATTTATTTTTAATATTTCATGATAAGAAAAACATCTCAATTGTCAAGAGAAAGTGAGATCAGGACCTTTTAAAATGACTTCCCCAGCAGAGAGAATAATTGATGCGTCCACCAGAGAAGCAGAGTGAGTATCCATAAAAAAAAATAAAATAAATAAATAAATAAATAAAAATAGCGCCGTACACAATGGCCTGCCCTTGTTAAAGGGAAAAATGTTATTTCACAACTGACGTACTACGGCGCGGCTGCAATTGTTCAAACGAAAAGCCACGCTTGGCCTATATTCATCAGGGGTGGGCGGGGTGTGTGTATGTGAAATGATATGTTTTAATGTGCGCCAAGCTTTGGGGTCAATTAACGGCTCCTCGGAGGGGTTGAGAATAATTCACACGCGCAATCAAGCCGCGAAGTGGAGAGAAAAAAAAAATACAAGGGTGATAAAAAAAGCAGCAGCCTCATTAGAAATTCCACATCATTGATAAAGGTGAGGCGCATCGTCACCGCAGTCAATCCATGTGCGTCTTACGATGCACATGTTTCAAAACGAAAAGTCGCACAGACAAAGCCGGGCTGGGCTCCGTTGCTTTTAATTAGTGCGGGGAAGAACACTTTAAGTTAACCCTCGTGGGAAGAGAGACTTGCTACATTTTTTTTCCCTCTCCCCACCCCCAGAGAGTTGGCAGGAAAAGAGAAAAACACATAAAGAGCCATTAAATTATTCACAAATATTCTGCAACACAATGTTGGGTCCACGGGAACATAGCACAAACCTCCATATGCTCTACAGCCGTAACAAAATGGCTGCGTTATCATAAAACATGCAGTCTACCTGTTAAAACACATCTCCTCATATATGAACTTCAATGACGTTATCAATTCCTATGGCCCTCTCACCAAAATTAATATAAGATTTGGAGCAGTTTTGAAAACAATGTTACAGGAGAAAAAAAGGCTGTATTCCGTGCAGAAATAAACGGAAATAACAGCGTCATAGCACAAGAATTAACACGTAATATGAGGAAAAAACATTTTTTTTTTTCAACTAAGTCTTTTTCTCGGCATGCAAGTTTGCATAAACAACAATGTAATAATGCATTCATTAGTGCATGCAAGTCAGTCTGGAGCCTCGAGCGGGAACAACTAAAAGTGCTCAAGTTGATAAATTGTTTTAAAGCGTGAATAAAGGCCAGTTCAATTTACAAGTTAAAGCATTGTCAATATTGTGCATTTAAAATGAAGCATGGAATATTTGGAGTGAACTTTGTTGCTTATGTTGATGCCTTTCTATAATCAATGATCAAAATATGAATTGAAAAGCAATTGTTTTTTTTTTGGTAAATGTGAAAAACATTTTTTGCGAATGTATGGAGTAATCGGATCAAAACGATGCTGATGATAATTGTCATTGCCGATTTGTATCCCGTTTCATCTGTATGGCACACAATTGACCGGATTCGTAACGACTGCTGATTTACATGCAGTCAGGTGGTGTTTCTGCACAATAACGAGCGCCATTTAATCCCAAGCATCTCCCAGACTGACAGACGCAGACTTCGCCTCTCCTATCTCATCCGAGCAGCACTTTTCATATTCCTGCCACATTACAATATTGATGCAACATATCAAGAGCAGCTACCGCCTCTTTGAAGTTGTCTTGTGCACGAGGGGGGTGGCGGAAGGGAAAGGGGGTGGGGGGGATTCGGAGAAGAGAGTGAGGAAAATTCAAAATTAAACATTAAGGATGCGAGCACGTTGGCCGTGCATCTGGAATGGGATCCATACAGCAATAGATTATTTTGTATTTAGTGGAGCAGCTCCCAGGAGTGTCAATATCAGAGGATTACAGCAAAACACGAAATTAGCATTCAGTCCCCATCCTCTAGTACACAGCCAGGCGTAGCTCTCTCTCCATGCATGCGTGTGTGTGTGTGTGTGTGTGAAGGGAGGGTAATTATTTGTGCCTATTTTTTTTCCTCCCAAGCATGTGTAGCAACGGCTCAGATAGCGCCGGGCTGAAATGTAGGTTAGGATCCATGCGATTAGACCTATAGTATGCACAACGCAGGACTAAATATAGTAGCTGCACTGTCATGAGCCACCTCAGTAGATGAGGACTAATTATCAGCTTGATGTCACAAGAGACGGCAACGCAAATGGGCCCGCAAACCAAACAGTAGGTGGTCCCACTGAGATTTAAATGTCAAATTAACATAAGCAAAAATTTAGTGAAGTCGAAGACTGGTGTCGAATGCTTGAGGGGGAAGCTACAATTTTGGAAATGACCTTACTTAACCCCTGTTTTGACTCGATCTCGACCAGTCTGACTTTTTTTCACCTCGCCCTCATCTGCTGTCTGAGCTCGCCCAATAATAAAAGAAGAAAACGTCTCTCCTTACATGTGAAATGCAAACCTGCGGGGGAGGCTGGTTCCTAATAGATTAAGAGCGTGCCGTGCATTTTTCTACTGTCAAACTTCTGGCAGGGATTCAAAGCTAACATTTTTCCAACGCAGACATGATATGTGTTTCTCCCCCCCCCCCCCCCCCCCCCCAAAAAAAAGAAAAAAAAGACAAATTTAAGTTGACTACTGCCAGCTGTTGATACAAACCAAACATGCTCCTCTAGATGTAGCTTTCATTATGACACGCGTTATTTTTGGTTAAGTTAAGTAGATATTTTATTGATCCCCCAGGAAATCAACAGCATGAACTACAAATAAGTGTTAGCGCTACAGGGAAGAGGAAAAAAAAAAAGGGGGTACAAGCAAAAAGTCACAATATGTAGAGAAAAAAAATAATTTGGGGAGAAGAGAAGTCGGAATGTTACAAGAACAAAGTTGTCACATTATTTGAAGAAAGACTTAATTTTGTGGAACTGCCATCGCCATATGAGCATTAGCGTAAAACTGCGTGATTTTATCTGATCATTTCTCAAGGAAAAAGTTGACTTGACAATCTTACAAAAAAAGTTGATGGGGGTGTAATCTACATTTTACCTAAATAACATGGCGTTACCGTCTGCCTGCGATATATTACGAGGAAGTCATTTCATGTTATGGTCAAGTCTTTCTTGTAAAAAGGCCACCTATTTTTCTGAAAATTCTCTCTGTCTCTCTCGCTCTCCCTCTCTCTCGCTCTCTCTCTCTCTGTCTCTCCCTCACTCTCTCTCTCTCTCACACTCTCTCTCTCTCCCTCACTCTCTCTCTCTCTCTCTCACACTCTCTCTCTCTCTCTCTTTCTCACTCTCTCTCTCTCACTCTTACTTTCTCTCCTCTGTCTTCATCGGAACAACACAAAAAGGTTACAGTATAAAGATGTTATATTCATTATGTGCAACCCAACGTGTGTTCATTGGGCCATTAACTTAAATGTTCCAATCTTACCTTTCCCGGGTCATCTTTCGAGCGAGGCACTTTGAGAAAACACTTGTTCAATGACAGATTGTGCCGTATCGAGTTCTGTGGGGGCAAAAACAGAGGGAGACAGGTGGAGAAGGTGAGTAGACAGACAAAAACAGATTACAAGAAAGAACAAGTCTGCAGTAACACATTGGCTTGTATTTTTGCGGTTTGGGCGAAGAAGCTGTCAGCGAGAGGTATAATACCTGCTTTCACTCTTCACAATGGGTGTGGTGGGATACTTCGAACATTTTTCCCATTTTGACATTTGATAGAAATAAAAATAACCAAAATGTCCTTCTTTCTCACTCAAATGTACTGACTTGCACAGGATTCCGCAGAAACATGCACCTTTTGTTCTTGGAAGGGTCATACACATTTTGAAACGGTAAAAGCATCCAAGTCAAATATAGTCAACCCCTACATACTCGCGGTACGGCACCCGTGGATTTGCATATTCACTGATTTCCGCCCCACCTCTCCAATACATTTGAATGGACATGAAAGTGCTGGCTGTGTTCACGGGGGCAGATTAAAACAGTACCTTGAACTGTCTGTGTTCCCACCACATTTACTCAGGTTCCTGCACAAACATGCAACGGTTGGCCTTTGAAGGTGCATGGGGGAAATCTCGAAACAGCAAGATAGTCCAACTTTGTGGGTGTATATTAATGTAACAATAGGGACAGTGTTCAGAGGGGAAGTTTCAAACAGTCTAGAGAACTATCCTGGTTTCAACAACATAAGCGCAGGTTCCCGCAGAAACATGCCCCTGCTAGCGTTTGCGGGGGAATCACGGAAGCGTCCAGGTCATGTACTGTACATGGGTATATTTATGGTAGTGGGTACGGTGTTTACAAGGGCAAGAGTGAAACGGTCCTGATCGCTGTCTGGGGTACCACCTTGTTTGCACCATTTTCAGACAGACTTCCCTGCTGCTCTGTGAAAAACAAAAAGTCCAGCACCTAAAAATGGCCACACATACTAAACACGAGGAGTCATGCAAAGGTCACAGGGTGCCTCGACACTGGTGTGAGATTCCCACCTGCAAAAACATGTCACTGAAAAAAAATACACTCAGCCTCTTCGATAAGGATTATTCATTCTTTACAGTACTATTATCAGACAGGCTTTTAATACACTTTGAAAAGTATGGTAGGACATAATTATATATTGACAATTATTCTCAGGATATGCCGAGCCCACATCAAAATTGACCTGGACCACACTACGCATGCATGGAAAATGAACAATATGTATGGGTTAAAGTCCCTCTCCAAAAAGTGGAATCAACTATGATAGCATATCAAATTCCACATGCCAAAAACAGGCGCCAAGAGGAGTCCCACACTGGGATCGTGGCAGGAGCCTGATATTAATTAATGCTCAAGCAGGCCCTATGGGGGCAGGAAATAAATTATGCAGATCATCATCCCAAAGTTAACTCATTACACGCTTACAAGCTACTCCACGGCGGATAAGAGCGAGCTCCAGCCAGCTGTCTCGTTGGAATGGAGAGGCGGGATGAAGTAGCCACGGGGGCCATGCAGAGCAACAAAAGCCGCCCCCCTTGCACAAAAAAAAAAAAACGCATCCCTGCGAACACCTCCACTCCACTTAGTTGGGAGTGCTATTGACAGATGGCCATACTTAAAAAAGTGGGTTCTCCGCTCGCTTTAACGGACATGGGAGATGAGTGGAGAGTGGCGGGGAGAGAGCCGGAGCCTCCCAATCGCAATCGCACGAGATGGGAGCCGCTTGTTCAACACTAAAGGCAATTATACCACAGGAGGGACGATAATGACAGGCTCGTTGTGTGATGCCGCCAATCGCGCTGCTGTGAAATGCCAATGGAAACCAGAGGATGCTTTCAATGTTCCCCGACAGAACATTAAGAGCCTCTCAGTCAGTCAATCATCCTCATGCATGGAGGAGAAAGGAAAACTGTACCCAAAACTGGCTGTTTTGAGAAGCACCTACACAAAAATGTAGGTAGGGCTGCGCTTATACAAATGCTGAACAATATGGCTCAAGAGACAAAATTACACACGTTTTTTTTTCCAGCTACAATCCGATAGCAGGTATTTAATTTTGGTATTTAACTTTCAAGTACAATATATCTTTGAACCATTTATTTTTAAACATTTATTTTATTTTTTAAATGATTTAGCTTCTGCGCGACACATTTTAAATTCATCGCTATTTAAGTCCAGTTTTTATTTTCCTCTATCTGAGTTCAGTGTTAATGATCTAACAGTGCATAATGTTACTGTGCCTTCAAATCATATCAAATACACATTGATAAGAAATAAAACCTCTGCCTAGTTTTTGAACAACACTTGGATTTACTATGCTACTTTATTTTAATGTTGATCATGCTGGAAGTACTTGTAAAGCAAATAATATTTGGAGATGGTATTTGCGGGAAAATGTTTTCAGAAGCACTAGCACGAAACATCAAATTCGTGAACGTGAAGGAAATGGAGCATTCTAATAAGAGAATAACTCAGTGTTGGTTAATAATAATAAAAAGCTGCAAATTTTCAGCTTTTACCTATTTGAACTCTTTTTTATCTCTTTGCAAGAAGGTGCTATTTTTAGGCATTTAAACCAAGCGAGGCATGAATATTATAGATTGATATTATACACAAAAATATAATTGTGTGAGAACAAATAATGCAAAATTACAATTATGAGGGTTTATTTTCATCGACAAGATGAAAAGAAAAAGTTCAATGACTTGCAGGAATAACATCATAAAATAACGCGTTAACGCATACTTGCACTATGTTACAAGAAAAAGCTGACGATAGCAGCAGACATGCAACAGTGAGTAGATTTCTCGGCAAACTATGTTGCGCCGAACTAAACATGGCTTCAGAATGCACTCCCAGCACCGGATACCTGCTGGAGCAGAGTTAGCCCAGTTCAAGTTCAAAGCTCCAGTGCACTGCATGAATAATACATTCGGGATGGCGTGTACCACTCGAATAATTCATGCGATTAAACCCAGGCAGACGCTTATGTCACAAAATCTAAAGACAATCACATGCACACGTCGCTCAAGTGCTTTTGTCAACTCTTCTGACCATTTCATATTCAAAAAAAGAATGAAAGTACAAAAATAATAATAATAATAATAATAATCTTGACACCGGTTGTTACATATTTAAAACTTTTGGTGAATTGGAGTCGCAAAAAGAAGTAAGCAGATTATAGAGCATACCACACCTCCTATCCAGCTAATCGCTCGTCAAGCATCCCTGACATCTGTTTTTGGGCCTGTCTAACTGCCACTTCTCTTCACCCCCCACACACCCAGGTTTTCGTTTTATAGCATCATATCATGTGATTAATGTTACTCACTCGGAATTAATTGCAGCCAAGTTATCCTGAAAGGGGATCGCTCCAGTTGTGACCCTTTCCCAAAATCTCTTTTTTGCTTTTTTGTTCAGACTTGGGGATCTCGTTGATTTTTGTGAACTGTGTTCTTGTAAAGTCCTTTGAGACTCCTCTGTGATTAAGGGCTGTATAAAAAATGTTAACTAGGCTAAAAGAATGGCAAATAATGATTTGAACTCCAGCTTCCTCCCACATTTTATAAACGTGCATGTTGATGATCGGTACCGGCAAATCGTTTGTTCAATGTGCCCTGGGATTGACTGACGACCAGTCTCGGGAGTACCGTGTACAACACTGATAGCACCTCACATGCACGTTATGGTGTTTAATTATATAAAATCAATCAAATTACTTCATTAATCCATGGGATCATTGAGAGAATACTCAATGTTTAAAATATGTGCTAAAATGATGTAAAAAAAAAAAAGTCATTCTTATAGCGATGTCTGTATCCGGCCTTGATGATGCATATTATACGGTGACAAAAAAACAAGATGCTCTCGTTCTCCTACTGGAAAAGCAGAGAACATCTGCGTGGCAGACTGCACGGGCTGAAAAATTGTGTGCACACTTCAGCACGTACATTTGTTTTAACGCGTGCGCATGTCTTAGAAGTGTGTGTTGATATGCCACGTCACGCCAGGCAGGCAAACGCTGCAAAGAGGTATGCTCTAGCCATTAAGTACCTTCTGCTGGCTCAAGCAGACGAGGTCCGCCGCGCCTACCGCTACATTCAAAGTTGATCTTTGAACAAATACCGCCTGCATGTGTTCTTGCAACATCACTTGCTGTTTCACACCATTTTTTTGTGCCGCGTTTACGGGGAGGCGGGCAGACTGCGAGCTTTTTCAGTAAATACGAAACAGAACAAAGGGGCTAACTGGAGAATATTGCAATTATAGCAGAGTGAGGTAGGGGTGACGGGGGAGAACGGGATGACAGATCACAGTGGGGACTAGGAGAGGAAGAGAGCAAAGCGAGGACTGGCTGACAATGATGCACCTGATGAATGCAGACAGAGGAAGTCCCTTTGCTCACATTTCAAAACTGCTTTTGCACATTGAGACGATTACAGTGGAAACTTGGTTTTCATGGATAATCAGGACGACAGTGTCTGAATAAAAATCAATATTTCAAAAAGAAATTTACAAAAAAGATTTCAAGGTATACAAAAACTGGCGTTCCACTGCAATTGTATTTGGAATCATTTGAATAGAAAGTACAAACAAGTTAGCCTGTATCAAAAATGATACATTATGAAATATATTTTTTTTATATTAAAAAGGAAATATGTCAAATTAACAATTTAATGACATGTCGACAAATAGTTGGATCTATGCTTGCTTTCCTATCAGATGTGAAATGAAACAACCAAGTTTTATTCTATTTCTATTTCATAAAATGTGTCAGAGTTTGTGTCGTTCTGCACTTCCGCTCGGACAATTGATATATGAAGCCGCACCACACCCAGTTTCTCCACCTATGACTCGATCATCGAGGAAGGGCAAAGCCGCAGAGGCCATTTTAGCAGATGTATACTAGGTAAGCAGAGCTGCATTGAGCTTTGTTGGATGCGTACATTTACATTCTGCACGCATCTCTCCAAATGCGCACTTTCCCCTCGCGGGCCTACTTTTCTACACCGTCTAAGTCAAGCATCAGCAGGAGGATATGTACGTGACGTCAAACAGAATAGATGCATTTAAGGTTTACAACTGCCTGGGGAAATGACGCTCCTGTGGAAGCTGCGTTATGTGATGACAAAAACATTGAAAATAGCAACGTTACAACCTCCCTACTGAATAATGGAGTTTAACTCGCCACTTCTGCCCAACGCTGCGTTTAAAGTATATCTTAACCCAAGGTTTTGGTTAAAGTCTGCATGCTCTACTCTATAACAATGCATTACCTCGTGTTAAGAACAAAAAAAGGGGAAAGTGAGGTCAGAGAGTGTTGAGAGAGGTACATAAAGTGAGTCAGACAGTGCTCACTGCAGGGGTCCTGCACAAGTGCCGCGCAGCATCTACCTGCAACCCCCACAGAGCACTTCATATCTGACCTCAGTCTACATGTGTGATGCCTCCTACACACCTTAAAAAAAAGTGCGCTCACATCCAGAGAAATGGCGGTGATTTAACACACCAGGACAGCAGTGGAGGCGTAAGCAGCTCCGCCCTCGCATAACCCCCCCGCCAACCCAACCTCCCCTGCCGAGGAGCGCCGAAGCTCAGCAAGAAGAGCCGCCGAGGGGGAAAAAGTAGGTCAGGCTGACCTCTGCGCTCAGCATGTCAAACATCCCGAGTGAGCCAAAGGGACAGGCCGCGTCAGAACCCGGCTCCTCACAGCTGGGGGACGAACGAGCAACCCCTGGCGTGCGGTCAGGGAGCCCGGGGAGCGGATTGGGCACGCTGGGACAGACACATGTAGGCACACATAGCGGTTATGACATCGGGATGAGTGCCAGTGACTTGAGAGTGGGGCAACTAAAGTGAGTGTTCTCCCCGTGCCTGCGTGGGTTTCCTCCGGGTACTCGGATTTCCTCCCAGATTCCAAAAACATGCATGGTTGAACACTCTAAATTGCCCCAAGGTACGAGTGTGAGCGCGGAGGGTTGTTTGTCTCTGTGTGCCCTGCGATTGGCTGGCAACCAGTTCAGGGTGTACCCCGCCTACAGTCCGAAGATAGGGTAGGCTCCAGCACCCGCGCGACCCTCGTGAGGAGAAGCGGTTCAGATCATGGATGGATATTTTATTATTTCCAATAGAATTTTTTAACCTTTTTTTTTTTTCAACATAAACAAATATGACATTGACCCAGAAAAACACTGTGCTTGAAATCCGAGGTTACACTCTTTTGAGTTTGCATGAAGCATTCCAGGGATCATCTGAGGCTCTATGATGACCTTCAGGTGCTCTTTAAAGTGTTTGGATTAAACCCCTGAAAGAGGCTAACTCAAACGCTTCTGGATTTGCTGCCTTTCTGATCAAAGAGCCGAGAGTCGGTGGGAAAAAAAGAGGCAGAGGTGAGCTGTGCCAGAGACAGTGGTTAAACATTACAATGACCGCCAGCACAGCAGCTGCTCATAAAAGGCAAATATGCAAAGTAAACTGATTCCTAAGAGCCATTTACATCTCAAAATAAGAAGCGCACGACACGGCGTGTGAGGGAGTCATGTTAGCTTGGATGATCCAACGACTGTATCCAACATACAGGAGAACAACATCCCTCCTTGAATTGACGTAAAAAAAAAAATGTATATGCACACGGGTTTCGGTGTAAAAGACAGCAACCCTGTGTTTCCCTGTCGAAAATTTTGAATGAAAGCTATGCTCAGAGGAGTCATACTAGCAAATCCAAAGAAAACATTCTTGCAAGCACCGTCACTTTGGAATATAGGACCGCAACCTCTAATTGACCTGTCAACAAATCTGAATGATGGAGGGATATAAAAGACTGGAACCACTGCGGGGATGGATGCGTCAGACAGGCTCAAAAATATAACATACAAAAAAAAAAAAAAAAAACTTGGGAATGCTGTTTGGCATCTCTGGAATTAATGGACTAGTGAGGAAGTGTCATTATAGAGCATTTGGACGAAAAAGAAAAAAAAAAAAGGGCTTTGTCCAAAACACAAAGAAATACTGCCAACTTTAGAAGTGAGTGCACCACAAAGCACTTCCTCTTTTATTCATTCAATCTCAGTCAGAAGAGTCCAGCCAGTCCACACAGTCACGGACGGGTCTCTTGGAATAAATCTTTTTACTTCATCCACACCACATTGGCCAATGAATACCTAAGCAACAGGTAGCGTTAACAACCACTAACCCCTGGAGGCCATTTCAGCTAATGAGAAGCGCAACTGCAGCAACACAAGGATTCATACATATGGATTGATCCTCAAGTGAGTAACTGTCTTGAATATAGTGCAAACTTCACCAAACCATGAACACACTGCAACAGCCCCCAAAGTAAGGGTTGAATGACACTGTGATCAAAGTCAACTAGTCGATGAGGTCACTGATTTTTTTCAATACAGTGCGGTGGTCCAGTAACAGGCCACGGGAGGTGTGGCAGGGTCTACGGAGCATCACCAACTTCCGTGGCAGCAGCACGACCTCTGTAGACCCGAGTGCATCGCTGGCAGAGGAGCTTAACTGCTTCTTCGCTCGCTTTGACTCGCCCCAACCGTCACACCCCCGCACTTCAAGCTCCAACTCCCCCCCACTCATCGTAGAGGAACACGATGTGAGGCGCGCGCTCCTGGCGGTCAACCCCAGGAAAGCTACTGGACCCGACGGAATACCAGGCAAGGTCCTCAGAGCATGTGCCCACCAACTGTCACATGTTTTCTGCAGGATCTTCAACCGCTCCCTGGCTCAGGCAGTCATCCCCTCCTGCTTGAAAACTTCCACCATTATTCCTGTCCCCAAAAAGTCACCAGCCGTCCACCTGAATGACTACCGTCCTGTTGCTCTCACACCAGTCATTATGAAGTGCTTCGAGAGGCTGGTTCTCCAGCACATCAGGGACTGCCTTCCTCCCACTCTGGACCCCTACCAGTTTGCATACCGGGCTAACAGATCCACTGAGGACGCCATCGACACTGCTCTGCATGTTGTGCTGGGCCACCTGGAACGACAGCAGAGCTATGCAAGGATGCTCTTTGTGGACTACAGCTCGGCATTCAACACGATCATCCCAGACATCCTCGTCGCCAAACTGGACACTCTCGGCCTCCCTGCCCTCACACGCATCTGGATTAAGGACTTTCTGACCAACAGACCCCAGACTGTGTTGCTCGGCCCCTACACGTCCTCCACCCTCATGCTGAGCACCGGTTCCCCCCAAGGATGCGTGCTGAGCCCTCTCCTGTACGCCCTCTACACCTACGACTGCAGCCCGGCCCACGGCAACAACACCATCGTCAAGTTTGCTGACGACACGACAGTGGTCGGTCTGATCTCGGAAGGTGACGAGACAGCCTACAGAGAGGAGGTAAAGAGACTGACAACTTGGTGCAAGGACAACAGACTGCACCTTAACTCTGCTAAAACAAAGGAGATTGTCGTCGACTTCAGGAGGAACAAGACGCTGCCGCCCCCCCTCTGCATCGAAGGCGTGTGTGTGGAGAGGGTCCACACGTTCAAGTTCCTGGGAGTACAGATCTCCGATGACCTTTCTTGGAGTCACAACACCACAGCAGTGGTAAAGAAGGTCCGCCAACGTCTGCACTTCCTGAGAGTCCTCAGGAAATTCAACCTGGACAGGAAGCTGCTGCTGGCCTTCTACCACTCGTCCATCGAGAGCCTGCTGACGTACTGTGTCTCCACCTGGTACAGCGGCTGCACTGAGGCGGACAGAGTGAGGCTCCAGAGGACAGTCAAAACAGCGCAAAGGATTATTGGCTGCCCTCTCCCCCCACTGTCGGACATCTACACCGCCCGGTGCCTCAGAAGGGCTCTCAACATCGTCAATGACAATACCCACCCAAACTCACACCTGTTCGACCTGTTGCCCTCTGGCAGGCGCTACAGATGCATCAAATCAAGGACCAATAGACTGAGAAACAGTTTCTTTCCGAGAGCCATCTCCATACTGAACTCTCACACACACACGAGACCACCCTAACCTCGCAAAACAGCATTGTGATGTGTTTCTATATGCCCTATTCAGTACTGAATTCCATTGCACTGTCTTCTTTATTTATCTAATTTATATATTTGTCTGTATTATTGTTGTATTGCACTGGAGAGGGGAGCCCTCTAATCTCGTTGCACACTTGAGTACAATGACAATAAAGGGATTTCTATTCTATTCTATTCTATTGTCCCACTGGCATAAATATTTTAAGACTAATGGCGGACATCTGAAGACAATGCTGCGTTTTTTGATTTTACATTCTGCAGCTATAGAGCAACATCGGTCACGGGATGAGAGTCGAAAGTCCAAAAACAGTGGAAAACGTGACTAGCGATTAGTCGACTTCAAGTTATCAACGCCAAAACAGAGTCGTCGAGTTGACTAGTCAAATAGTCAGTTGAACCTCAAAGACAAAGATCGATATGTCCCAAAACTTTGATTGACCACAGATTCTTCATCCTACAATCTGTTACCAAAACTTGAGACGTATTGGAACATATCACATGCATATCGAGTTTTAACACACATTGAAACAATTAAATAACTCAGTGTAAATGCAGCCTTAATTGATAAGAAGTCACATTGAGTGACTACAATATGTATGCGGTGTGGCAAATCTAAAAAAAAAAAAAAAAAAAAGGTCATTATATTTGAATTGATCATAAAGTGAGCCCACACTGTGACGACATTTGAAGACAAACCAAAAAAACGTGTTTCCCACAAATGCTGACACCAGAGTTCTGGAAAGTCTTCACTCTGGCTTCGGTTTTCATTATAGTCTGTTTTCAGTTACCCCAAATTGAGCTTTTGTTCAGCACGTGGCGAAAAGGACAAAACACACACCACAATATGATGCATGGAGCGTTTGTGTGGTCAATGCATTAAAGATAGTCAAACCGAGAGAGGTGCAAAATTATTTTTAAGACACCAGAGTCAATAAAATGAAAGATAGTCTCGGCGGTAATGGGGTGGCTTGTTTTTTCTGCGTGTGCGTGAAATCAATGCAAACAGACAAAGAAAGTGCAAGCCAACACAGAATACAGGAAGAAACTTTAATTTTAGGTTGTTCACACTGTATGGACCCCGCGGCATGCTCACCAACACACAACGTACACCTCTGCCTAAGGGGATCTGCACCGAGGCCACAGAATGTAGCACATTCGCTGGCTATTTGTAGGGGATGTGGGAAGAAGGCATGTGGGATGCCACAGTGAGCAAGAATTTGTTGTTTAAAAAGGGAAAAAAAAAAAGAGAGCGCTTTAAAACAGGGAGGTTAATACGCCAGGTATGATCAAAAGGATTGAGAACCATCTGAATCTCACTGAAGCTTCCTTTTTTTATCCAATAAATTTAAAAAAAAAGATTATCATTACAGTTGTCAATTTTGTAACAGCTCTTACAACCCCTGCTGTTCTATTCAGAAAAAGTTTTGAAGTGCAACATATACTGTATTGTATTTATTTATTTTTTTAACCACAAACAACCTAGCGCGCTCGCCAATGAAGAAGAAAATTGCTGTAGCCGCTACAGCGATATTATAATAATACAAAAAGAGGACTATGGGATGATTTTGATTCGCTTTTTGTAACAAATGAATTTGGAAACTTTTACTGATGTTGCACATTTTTTTTATTTGTGCTGTTTGATAAGAAGGAGCCACTAAGATCGAGATTGCTACGTTAGCATGTCATCATCATCTCTCGAACACCAACTGTAGTTAAACCAACAGTTAAAACGAGCCAAAGGTTCATCATATTAACACTTTACACTGATTTTTTTGCACTCGACACGAGCGTTTGCATGTACAGTTAATAAAACTTGTGAATATAAAAAGCTCACAATCCTGTTCCTGTGTGCGCTATCAAGACAAACGATAATGCAAAAACACAAAACAAAACAAAAAAAATAAATAAATAAAAAGAAAACTTTTTCCCCAGGTCATCTAATGCAGTACACTGAGGTATTATAGTAATTAAAACCCAACAGCCACTTCTGCAAAAGCAGATGACACCGTGGGGAAATTCCTCCAAAGCCAAACCACTCATGTCCCCCAACAATGAGCATTTGGTTAAATTAAACCCATTTCTCACTTACGGGCACCGATAATGAGGACAATGCATGCAGGACAGAAATTGGCTTCATACTAGATGACCTATGTTGATTTCAAAGAAGCAAGTTAGCAGCAAAAAGGTACATGGAGGATTTTTTTGATCAACAGGCTGCACGAGAAGCAAAAGAATCGAAAAGTGTCATCGGCTGTGTATGCGCCTCCAGAGGACAAGCGGGTTGTTGCATAATGCCAAAAGTACTTCCTCACTTATTCAGCGACATAGTAATACGGTCGGATAAGCCTGAACCCCAGACTCAAGCAACACTGGTTTATATAAATAAATAATATTCGAGTTTAATCCAAGGATTTTGCAACCTATAGAGCTCAGACAATAGGCGAAGGCAACACAAAACCTGAGCAGCTCTCTAGAGGCACATAAGAAGTTTATGAATGCAGCACCAAGGATGTTCCCGCTTCAACAAAAGCACCGAGGGTAGAGACCAAATGCTCCTATATATCAATGTTCTGAACTCAATACAACCTTATCCGGCCCTTATATATATTAGATATTAGGGCTGTCAATTTTAAAGCGTTAACTCAGGTGATTAATTCAATTTCTTTTTTAACTCAGTTAAATATTTGAACTCGATTAACTCAGTTTGATCTACTGAAAAAAATAATCTGCATACTTTGCAAATATTGTGCCATATTAGCTGTATATCTTTAGCACGTCTCAGAACAAAACGTCGTGTTCAAGTTACTACTTGGCCTTGCAAACCAACACTGCAGGAGTGTGGCGCTTGTGGGCAGTTTTGAAAAATGTTATGATGAAAAATGCCTGTAAAGATGTCTCCATTTAGATCGCATTCAAGAATCAAAGAAATCTTTTATCACAGTCTTTGAATTAAATACACTGCATATTTGGTGATTTTGTATAAATTCCGAGATATTATCCGAGTAAATATCTGTTCCAAGCGTTGCAGAAAAATAGTAGTTTTAATCACTTGGCAACATATATATATATATATATAACAAATTCACAGAGGCTATTGGGGTTCAGAGGAGAAGCAGACTCTTGCATTATTTGTGAGGTACACTTGAGGCACGTAGCGTGAAAGCTACATTTAACCAGCCCAACCTCGAATAAAAAAAACCTAAAAAAAAAAATAAAAAAACCTGTGTTGTTGGTGGTGGGGGATTCCGTTAATGCAACACTGAATGGCAGGTCACTCACGAGGCACGGCTTGATCGCAGCGCTTCAGAGAGCCGCCTGTCTTTGCCGCTCCTTTCTCCCTCGCCACTATCTCCGTCTGTCCCAATCTGTCTCGCTCACAGTCAAAAGTGGTTTCTTTGTTGCAACTTGGAGCACAGGCAAAGAAGCATGCTTCCATTAAGTGGATTATTTCAGTGCATCCCTGACCTTCCGGAGGGCCGTTGCTGGCAAGGAACCAAGAAGGAATCGGAGAGAAATTATGACGGTCACGCACCTCCTTCAAAATTGGCAGTGATTCACAAGGCCAACTTGTCAATACAACACGCCTGAGATGGGAACTAAGACCTGGAATTACACCGTCCCTAGGGGGGAAAAATGGGTTTGATGAAGTCTCACAGTAGTGAATCTGCTCGCAGTAATGCCGAAAGTTGCAGCTTCAACCTTGTCGTGGCACTTTATGACGATCTGTCCTGTATGTCCTCAAAGTGTTTCACTAAACAATAAAGAGAAAACATAACACCACAACAATTGTCAAGATGATCCTTCAAAACACTCATTTCCGAATTAGACCACACCTCCACCATTGATTCACTCCAAACTCCAGATGAATGGAATAATTTTCTAGTTGAGCCAGTGTTGACTGACTTGAAAATATATTCATTGAGCTGGCGAAAGCGGCTAGGGGGGTGGAGCCGCAAGCACCTTTTGGATGCATGCCAAGTCTCAAGCAAGTAATTTATTTACATGACATTATTTTTGATTTCCCCGAAGTATTTGGCCACCCTGTATCTGTTTCACTTGCGAGTTACACTTTTTCCATTTCACCAATAATTGATGGTTAAAAGGTATTGATGAAGAATCTTTTGCATTGCAATACATCGAGAATACATTCTTTGACCCAAACCAAATATTAATTAACAGACTGATTGACGCATAAAAGTCAAGAATAGGCGGCTAAATGAAACTATGAAATATTCATTCATTCTCCAAACTGCTTCTCCTCACAAAGGTCGCGGATGTGCTGGAGCCTTTTTTTTTTTTAGCTGTCTTTGTGTGAGAGGCCGGGTACACCCTGAAACTGATCCCCGGCCAATGGCAGAGCACAAATAAACAAATAACCTTTCACAATTACCCCTCCAGACAATTTAGAGTCACGCAGTCCCTTTTCTCAGGTGAGAGTAACCCTTTAATCAGTTCAGGACTTTGCAGTTTGGAACAGCAAATTGCAATATGGCGTGAGCGACAACAATACTTCGACATCCCCAGCTCAAGTGTGACTCTGAATAACATTGCATTAAAGTGAAGTGGCTCTGCAGGCCAATCACAAGATTGCAGTGAATCTCGCTTTGTTAAAATGCAGTGGTTGTTAACTTTAACAGAAGGGTGTCAACAACTGGCAGGATACATTGGAAACTCTTTTTTTAGAATCCTTTGCACCTTTGGACAATGGAAGTCCATAAAACATGTACCATACCAAAACTTAATTGGACTGCTTGGTCTAGAACGGCGATATCTTTGGCAGCAGCGAACCTGTGATGACTTGGCAGTTTCTCTTTCTCAAACAAGCAGAGGCGGTAGATTTGGGTGTGCAGGAAGACCACAAAGGCATTTCAAACAGTCCTGTGGGAAATCAGACCTAATTTGATTTCATCAGAAAGGAGTGTTTTAGAAGGGGGGGGGGGGGGGACAAAACTATTTGCCACCCCCAACTTAAATAATGAGTTGTGAAGCAAAAAGGATATATCTTATGATTACCGCCAAGTGCACATATTACTTAAAACGGGCTTTTCATCACACTCATTATGAACTACAAAGGTGAAAGCACATTTAAGAAAGTGGTTCCTGAACGCCGGCCAACATCTGCTGACAGGCCTTATTTGGCAAAGTGTACAAACGGCATTTCATAATGGCGGCTCATTAACAATAGACATTTTTTTTTTTAAATCTGTAGTCACCAACGCGATCAACGGCGTGACTCGACACATTTGGCGTGTTATACAACAACACAGTATCTCGTCCATGCTTTGTTTGTTTTCATCTGCATAGTTTGCCTTGGAGGGACCAAAAAAAAAAAAAAAAAAAAAACACTACCAGATTGTCAAAGAGGAAAACAGACTGCGTAGCTGACCATTGAGACAAACCAGGAAATTGTACAAACTGGCAATATACGCAAAGAGAGCTTTGTGTCGGCTGTGTGGTTCTCAGTAATTTTCTACTGCGTACACACTGCAGAAGAAGCAGCAGCAGCACAAGGCCAGGAAGGATTGGAGGCAAAGTGACGTCCCCCAGTTTATCCTCCCTGAAAGCCTTCGCATGCTCTCAGTTCCACATGAGGGATCTGATGAAAGCCGTTTGTCAGTATGCCACTTAATTATCAGCCTGAAGAAGAGGAAGAAGAAGAGCCTGCGACGCTGGCCTCTGACAATGGCTCACAGCAGCCTGCTGACGACGACGTGCACTAACAATGAAGAAGCGAGCGCGACGACTAATGGTGATGGGGCGGTGCCAACTGTCCATTTCGGAGTTTGGACGAATGGTGAAGCGGCGCAGAAAGTCATTGTGTGCCACTTCGCTGTGCTTTTTTTTTTTTTTTTTTGTGGGTGCTTCGGCTCCATGGAGGAATACAAATGCTTTAAAATGCCGTGCCGAGAATATAAAAATATACTAAACCGGCATCGCTACTTAAAGATAGAGCCTACATTGTTACACAATATGGAAACAAGTATACACATTACAAAAAAAAGCGCGTTTTGGAAAAGCTGCAAACAAATGGCTGAAAATATTCACGATAATAATAATAAAAAAAAATAAAAACATTTATACTTGCGCTTACTGCGATGTTACACCCTTTTCCCTTGTCAAAATTAGTACCATTTTCAGTATTATGGTCATTCCGTTGTTTCCTGACTTTTTGTACACACCTCATGATTTACACCCCCCTGCCAAATTAACATGATTACAAAAAATACAAATAAAATAAAAATTAGGCCTCAAAATCTGATAATCTTAGGCCATTGCCACGACTCTCAAACACTGTGGGTGTGCCCGCTGTATGAGCCAAAATCATGCCCTGCTCAGTTTGTTGACTATAAATCAATTACCACAAATAGGCCTGTCTGTCACGATAATTTTTCAGTGGAGGGCAAAAATAATTAAGCACATCCGTTTTAAAAGCAATTTAAGAATTAGTCTAGCGTAACCTAACCTCAGTCACATAAAGCTGGGCTATCAATAAATAGCAAGCTCATTTTCCTTTCAGCAGATAATTTGGTCAACATATTGCAAAACGTCAAAGTATTTCCATATATAGTGGGGGAAGAAAAAACTACTCTCACTGGGCAGCCATTTTAAATCAGGAACACAGAAACAGTGAAAAGTGGTCATATCTATGCAAATCAGTACTACATAGTAATAATTGTTTTCACGTTTTCAGCAATTAACTTCAAAGTCGCATGACGTAATGATGAACAAATTAAGAATTCACATTACCGGAACTTGTGCGCATCAAACAGCTGAAATCTGCAAATCCGGACTGCTGAAACTGTATATTCGGATGGTCGTTGTCCCATTCAAATCTTGTATGTGTCGGTCGTGTACATCGCAAACCACTGCTGGCTGAAGAAGACGACATTTAGGCCGTCTGCGCACAGAGTATGCAAAAATAATTCCAACAACAAAGACAAGCGCTTCTTCTTTCAAGTGTGCTCCATCAAGTAAACAACGTCAGTTAACAATTTATCAACCCACTCATCGCTTTATTTTCTCAAGCCCTTGTCGTCATTAGAGTGATGGGGGCAGCTGGACCCCATCCCAGCTGACCAGTAGGCCTCAGATTTATATATGAAGGTGTAGACGTCCAACTAATTATGTAACAACTTGCAAAGTAATCTCATTGGATTCTTGCGTTTTCACGAGACGAGAACATTGTATCACTCTGCGTGACGAAACCAGCACCGCACACAGCAAATTCACAAAAGAAGGGTAAGCAGCAGCATCTTGCTGGCTGTAAGACTGAAGCGGGAGACTTTTTTTCTTTTTTTTTTTAACTTCCTCAAGCTATCAAACGTGCGCCATTTGATCCTCGACTGAGAGGGAAATCCGAGGCGCACTCGACAGTCCATTAGCTGACTTTGTAGGGAGCTACTAGACTTGCTGACCCATTAATAATACACGGTGGTGGTCAAAAGAGGCCAGAAACCTCCATGCGCCCGCCATCCCTCCGCGCGGCCACATTAACACACTAATTCATAAGCAATTAAGTGGTGGGGAGAGGCTATGGCCTTGCGGCTGCCGGAGGACATGTTGAAGGACTTTGGATTGTCAGCACTGTGGGGTAAAAAAAAAATAAAATATGATGTGCCTTTACTGAGGCGCCAACACAGATGCTGTAGGGAGAGGAACAAATTACCATTTGCCATCTTTTGGGTCTAAAGTATTCAAAATACAGTTTATTTAGATCCAGTTTAAAAAGCTAGCAAAACACACCTCTGCAATCCAAATCTTGCAAGATGGAAGCTTTGTTAGCAACCAAAGGATTAGCTCACCAAGTGTGATTTATTAACTCAACAGAAAAGCGTAATGATGACCAGAGAACCGGAAATGGAAGGTACTGTGTGATATTGCAGCAGTCGAGCAAGATCAACCTGTCCTGGCTGCTCAGTACAACGTGGCCAAAGTGATAAAGTTCACACTGCTCATAATGATGAGCTGTGTTCAGTCTTTAAGTGAGGAGATTTACTCCTCTCGCCGCTGAAATTAGTCGTTAGAGAGGGCAGCACTGGAGAATCCGCCTCGTATACAATGGCGAGCATGAATTTCATCCCCTTGACGACCGCGGGTGGAGCTAGGGGGATTGAACAGGTAAGCATGCATCTTCTACCTGAAGCAGCAAAGCCCAGAGTGAAGAATAAAAATGAGCGTCGATCAAAACAAGAAACGCATTTTGATTTGTTGAGGGAACAGTTCATCCACTAAACTGCGTCTATGTTGCGCATTGACAAGGGGACATCCATCCATCCTTCAAATTTCCATGGCACTAGAGCTGGAGCCTAATTCCAGTTTATAAAACAGCTGCCAGTCAATGGCACGGGATATATAAACAGCCATTCACACCAATAGACAATATAGAGCAGGTGTGGGCAAACTACGGCCTGGGGGCCACATGCGGCCCGTTAAACGTTTTAATCCGGCTTGTTTTTGGAATGTGGAAAGAATCCAGAGTTCGAACGTAGAACTTCTCGACGATGAGGCAGACATGCTAACCACTAGCACACTGTGTTGGCTAACTATGAAACATGCTCCATATATTATCTTGACTTGTTCCGGTAATGAAAACGAATGATAAGAATTACAATAATCCCAATATTTATGTCTATGAATAATGTATCTAGCCTGTGACAAAATGTTTAACCTGAATATTAATGCAACAGTGAGTGGAAAATGTCTACTTTGGACCATGTCGACACTTTTACACAAGTTGCAGGCAGTGTTTCAGCAGAATCAAGCGTTGAAGACGTGACATTGACAGATGAGCAATTCCGGCTTTGCTCTTCACGTGTCATATCCGTGGTCGGCGTGACCCGCGATTAGCCCGGCCCGACGCTCACTGAACGCAAGCGACAAGGAACGCGCCTGTCGATACAGAAGGCGGCGCGGCCCGTTTTGGCACGTCATCCATCACCGGTTGCGCTCGACTGCCGCTGTGCCACAACAGGCGCACAGACGCTGACCCCACTGAGGACACGTTAGCGGGATGATCAAATATCAAGGACAAGAGGCTCCTACTGCTTCATTTAAAAACTTACTTTGAAATATTGACATAAGAGTCAATAGGTTACATTAAACAGCAGGCAAACGCTGTCAAGCAAAGCTACTCATTTAAGTAAAAAAGGGTGAGCAGCGCGAGTGAGAGAGTGACTGAGAAGGTGAGGAAGGGGGGGGTTAAATCACAGCCGGCACGTAGGAAACTTAGGTTTCCAGCGTAATTACTTGCCATGCAGATTTTATGAAAATGCCAATCATCAAGCGCCATTCTGCTCCTTTTATCAGTTGTGAATGACCCGGTGTCTGGATGTCAGGCATCGCGGCTGAGCTCATATTCAGCTGCTTACCTCAGGCAGATTGCACACCATTGACCGTACTGGCAGTGTCAGGTTGGTCCAATTTTTATTTTCTTTTGGATGATGATAAAAAAAAAAAAAAAGAAAAAGATCTTTCTCCTGCCTCTGCTAAATAGCCCTCCAATTACCAGCACTTGCTTTCACCGCATGTATGCTGCAGTGCTGCCAGATAAGCTTGTTCTTTGGGGAGAACACACCGCCTTAATTACAAATCTTATTAATTACCTTCAAGATGAGATAAGGTGGAATGCTCATTTTAAAAACACATTGGAAGTCGATCAGCCCAAATGTTGAAACACTTCAAGGTGAACCAAACAATTTCAAAACTCAGTGTCATATATCTCAAAGCAGTCATGATGAATATATGACCTGAAAAAATAAATAAAACAACCGTAAATTGGCTATTGTGCCTCTAATTTGTTTTCCCCCCCAAAAAAACAAAGAAGACAAAAAACAAAGAAAATAAAAAACACTACACCAGAGGAAAAACAACCAGACGGAGACAAAAGGTGCGACTTCAGAGGCGTCAATCACTTGGCATGCACGGACAGGCACACTCAGCAAGGGCACACCTCGCTGCCTCGCGCTGACCAATTATCTTGTTACCAAGTTACCAAGCATCTTATTCGTATTCCTGGAGCAAAAATATTGTAGTTCCAGTTTATGTTATCAAAAACGTGGGATTTTTTAAAAATGTTTTGTTAAATAAAAAAAAGATAATTCCCATTGAATAAAATGCATTTAATTTCGAAACATCACGTAAAAGTAAAATCATTTAATTTAAACGTTTGACAAGACTAAAAATCCTGATTTTCGCTTTGTGAATTAACGTCAGAGCGGAAACAAGTCAGGATATGTCGACAACAGTTCAAATGTAAGTAGAGGCTTTATGTTCGTGACGGCAAATGTTTTACTGTGGAAATATGTATTCATTTTACATTACTTCCTATGGGAACAATCGCTTTAAAATCACAAGTTGGAAGTCAACCAGGTTCCCATAATGGATCGCGGTCGACCTCAAGACGTTCCAATTTTAAGCGCTAAATCACCACAGATTAAAAGACATGGGGTCGTATTAAATCACAATTTGTTGACTTGAAAGGCACCACTGGCAGCAGAAGCGGGTATAAGCCGGCGTGGATGAGTTTAACAGGCAGATTCACTGTTAAAGGCAGATTCCGAGGGCTGAGCTCTATTTTTAGCACGCAGCCTTCATCAGCGCACTCGTCTCCCTTCTCCCCCACCCTCCTAGTCAGGAGGGGGAAACACATACACATATATACGTGCACGTTCAAGAGGCAATAGTAAAAAGGCACCATCTGTGACCTCAATGTGAGTAAAAAGGTACCGTGGTGTTCAGGCGTCAATGGGGATGGTCTCTGACCTTGCTTTATGAGCAGACTTCTGCCATGTCGATTGCATTTTAGGTCAACCACAGTCAAATAGTGAATCCAGATGTTTGATTAACAGAAAACAACATAAACTGTAAATAAGAGGCTGTATCTTAACAAGAGAGCCAATTGCGTCAATGCTGATCAAGCTGACGTATTAACCAGCATTGGGCTATGAAGCATTTAAAGCTGCATTTACACCACTTGGTTTAAGTGACACAATTTCAACTGTCTTCTGTTCTCAAGTGGCACATTTGGTGTATGTGTCATGAGAGCGGGATAAGGAATAGCATCTATATGGTGGTGATGTTAAAATGGATATTTTGATAAAAACGGTGTGGCAACACATGTATACAGGCACTACGACATTACTCAAGAACATATATTCTTTATCCGCCGCAAAACCCAGAAGCATATATTATTTATCCTCCGCAAAAAAAAAAGCCGAATGTCACTTAATGAGTCACTTATAATAGTTGATTCTTCTACGTTTGTATGCCTGGCTGTAATATACTGCTGTGAAACAAATGCATGTGGTATTTCCATTCATTTTAAAATAATTAAAACATGTCACTTAGAAATAATGTTCCATCGGACATGCATCCCATTGACTTCCTTATAATATAACGACCACAAGAGGGCGCCAGTGACAGATCTCGCTGAATGGCATTGATGGGCTTCTCGATTACTCGATACTTTGAAATAAGGCATCAGTATTGATGAGTATTCAAGAGTTGAGTACTCCAACTGAATCGGTGGTGTTGAACATCTCTAATTATTAACATTGGCGCTTATGGAGTTGAATGGAAGCTATTGCTGTTAGTTTCAAGTTTTCCAGCAACATAAACACATCCATAATTGGACATGTGTTACTTGAAACGTATGTGAAAATAGACAAATAAACAAATAGAGATAGAGACATAGAGTAAAGGCATTGAATTGTATCTGGACACATGGACTTCTAGTGTTAATCGTGCCCCCCCTCAAAAAAAAAACCAACTAAAAACAAAACATAAATGTCACTTTCATACATCTCATTTGTGACAGCCAGCTAAACACTTACAAAAAGTATCCAGGTCAGACTGCATGCAACAAGATGGAAACCAGCTCTAACTGGCCTACTATGACCCAGGGAGAGATCCAACAACCTGTGTCTCTCATACTTCATTGTAATTGCCTAATAGAAAATGCATGTCTCAACAATACAAACTGATTAAGTATTTTCTCAAAATGCCCGAAGCCATAACTAAGAATGCATGTTGAAATCAACATTGACGCTTCTTTCAGGCCAAAGGGGGTGTGTCTTGGACTAAGAGCAAGGCATTGACTTCAACATCACTGAGGAGGAAGTTTGCAGAATCAATGGTTGACACTGGTCAGTGGCTTTAGAGTGCATCGTCGCACCGTATCTCAATAAATAAGGAGTCAGAGTCCAAGTCCAAGGTAACAGAAAGCGTAGCTCTGAGGAGGAGAAAAAGGACTGTCACAAAAGCAGCAAAAAAAAAAAAATTCAAGCCAAAAACTCTACGCAGGCCTGAGGGCCGCAGGAGGAAGCAGTAGCAGCCTCGAGCCTTTTATGTTCTGCGCTGCAGTTAGCACTTCAGCAGAGTGTGGGGACAGCGGCTCCTTGCCAAAAAGTGTGTGCGCCAAGGCCTGCCAACTCTCCCCGCCCACTCCGAGGACCCAAGCGTGAGCGGTGGGGCGCCGGTAGGCGGGCGCAAGGTGAGGCTGGTGGGCGGGCGGCCAGGCTGGAGCTTCCTGACATGGGAACCTGCTGCACGGCAGGATCAAGCCGGCTACTGAGTGAGTCACCACCCCTCCCACAAGCCGACAAAGTCAGTTCCTGTCCACTGCCACCTAGCCTCTCATGCTGAACCACGGAATTCGGGACGAGACAAAAAATGTTCACTCTCCAGAAACCTTTTCTTTTTTCTTCCTATGTGAAGTTTGCATATTCTCCATCAGCTTGTGTGGGTTTTGAGCACTATAGGAAATTTATGGCTTGATGGACAAAAACCAGGAACGATGCATTCGTGGAAAGCTGTACAATTGTACAAAAGACATTGTCAAACAATTCCAAAAAAAAGAAAAATGGCCAACACATCAACAAATGATCCACATGACGTTGATTTTAGTCCTTATTTTAAAACAGTCTGCAGTCTAAACAAAACGGCCAAAATGACATCAGTTTGATTAAGTCACATAAAAAAAAAAGAATTGTGTCAAAGAACATCCCAAATCCCGTTTTTTATTCAATATAATTTTTTCAAAAAAATAAGCCGCCATGTAAAAAAAAAATGCTGCAAGCCATTTTTATTGATCACTAATCAGGAAAGCGATTTCTCTGCAAAGTGTATTAGGATTTTGTTTTCAGCAGATTATCAACCTGTGTGGCAATTTTAACCTAACTCTGCTTGTCCTTTCACACTTGGCAGAGGGTAAGAGAGCCACACCGTCAGAGTTTAAACTTCACGATGAAGGGATCAGGCAATTTTACACTTTAGAGATTCCAGGCCCTGAAAACCTGAGCTGGTGGTGGAAAGATCAGTCAGGTAGGTACATTGCAACACTTCCTTCCCTATCGCATTTAAATAAGCAACAGGAACAGGAATTTTCCACATTGAAGCAAGTCACAAGGCAGAAGCAGGGATATTATCTCCTTAGTAATGTCCTGAAGGTCTGGTTACTAACCAAAACTCTCCATTAAATGTAGCCAACTGCCCAGGGCGGCCATTATGAAGCCTCAGATCTAATGGGAGGTTGAACCTTTGATCTGTTTAGGGGTGTGTGTATTTGCATTTTATAATGAGATCGGAGCAAATGTCCGCGGCCCCCGCGGTAGGCGGTTGTGTGTCCCATCTTTGCACATTGGACCATTTACAAACCAAAGCTAGATTTCGCTGTTAGGTACAAGCGATGGACTTCACTAAAAGCAGAGTGAGATTTGCTATTTGTTGGGCAATCATGGCTAATCGACAGTTTTAACTCATTTCCATTTAAATACCTGTACCCAAGAGAAATCCTAAAAATGAAACACATAGCAACAACCTCCAGCTTGTCAAACTGCTTGAAATGTGCTCAAATTTCCACCTGGAAGAAAAGCAAGTGGTGTTGTGGGATTTCGGTGAGTTTTACCCAAGTGAGCCTCCAAGCATTTGAGAGAGGCTTTGAGTTGACAGTGGAGGTCAACATTTGACAGCCGATGTGTAGCTGATTTAAGGTCAGTGTTATATTTTCACACGGCATAACCTGTATTGGTAATTAAAGAGCGATACAATTGTGACTGAGACGGGCTACTCTGGGTGTGTTTCTGAACAACAACGAAGACTTGAAAAATCAATCGGGCCAGTCCAGCTCAGCTTCCAATTTATGAAGCTTTAGCTTGTGGGGTTGCCGATATCTTTGGCCCTGTGGTTGATAAAATTCAGGAGAAGGTTTAAACAGCTCTGTGGCGCTGCCGCAGCAAATATAAGCTGAACAAAGATGGACCCAGCAAAGCATTGCAATTTGCAATGCAGCAAAACCTTTAGAAGTGACACCGACACAATGTAATATGTCATACAAGAGCTGTCATACACCTATTCATATCGTTGCAGTCGGAGGAAACCTCATATGTCCAAATATTGTCTAATGCCGATGCCTAATGCCTACTATTTATGTAGTCATTTGTGAAGGCAGAAGCTTAAGTCTGCTTTAACTTTGGGAAACAACAAACAATATTTTTGCATAATTTCTGACATATTTCGGTTTCAACCAGTAATCGAATCATTACGGTCCAAACAAGGGCTGATCAATTAAGGAAGAAAATATTTATAATGGTTATTTTAGTAATAATTGAAATCACGATTATTTAAACAATTGGGTTTTTTTTGGGAGGGGGGGGTTCGTGGGGTACAAAACAAAAGAAAAATGTATTATGTATATGCCTTGTTGATTGCCCTGCGCCGAAGCAGTGTTTGCATTCTGGGAAGCATCAGTTTGAGTGGTCAGAACAAAAACAACATCCAAGTCGACCGAAACAAATTTTGCTCCACTTTAAACGGCCCACTGCAGTCGACTCAGACATGGACATGACTCTTGTATTGATCCAATTAGAAGCCACATAAAGTGAAAACTGTGAAGTATCCTCCCCCTCCTCCCCAAAAAAACTGATTTTAAGCCAAAACATCTTAAATCCATTTAAAATTCCTGAGATGTTACGGGACTATCAGATTTTCTTTGGTTGTTTTTCAAGGGGTAGAACTGACAAACACATCGATACAGAATATTTCCATTTCAGAGAGTTTTCATGGAGAAGTCTCTAGGAATCCTTAAATCTGAAATGTCCTCAAGCTACTTGGACACCCTCCAAAAAGCAAAGCCTGCCATACGGAAGAGGGATACAGACCTGAATCATACACTCTCAAGACTGCTTAGAACTGCAAAGGGCGAGGCGATGCGCCAAAGACGGCACTGGAAAAAAAATCATTTCCAAAAAGGTAATCATTTTCTCAGATCACGCATCCCCATAAGGTGACCTTCACAGTTTTAGATTTTCCGGAATGATCTTAAAATGAATCCTGACTCATCAGTTCTTAAAGGTGGTCTTTTAACAAGCTAGCGTTCCGATTAGTGCGTTAACATGCGCGTGACCGGTCCCAGATTCCAGCAGCTGACGTCTCCGGGAGAACGGAGGAGTGATGACTACATCCGACCTACATTCACCACGCCTAGGCAGCAGGCACGCGTGCTTCCAATCATTACGCACACAAACAAGCTGAGCTCAGTGCTTATAAGAATCAAAAGGAGGAGCAGAGAGGACATAAGTAGACAGGACACAAATTAGAGGAGTAAAAGTTAAAACTCCTCAAGTAGAGTTACATTTGAACATCATCGGGCTCCGCGACTTACGCCACCGTTTGCAGAACGATTTGTGATTGGCGGCGCAGAATAAATAACTTCTGACTCTGGCTCCTTTGTGCACAACGTGCCAGATTGATTGATTGTTTTTGTTTTTGTTTTTTTTTTGCAGTGGTGAGATATATTTCTACAGTTGCAAGCCACATCTTAAGACAGATGATGCTGATCTTTGCAAGGATTTACTCAACTCAAAAGTACCACAAAGGTGTCAACTGAATACTCATTTTATACAACAGCAGGTCTACTCGACTAAAATTTAAAAGAAACCAGTGATAGAACATCATTAGGTATTTACAGTATACTGATTGTTTTATATTGTATATTAAATTAAAAACAACTGAAACTTGACGAAAGTAATAAGTCGGAATTATTACATATTCAGGACTCAATGAGACGCGGTATTGAGTTGATCATCCCTGCAAAATAATTAGAACTTCCCCACAAAAGCATTTATCGCAACAGGAAATTATTTTTGGTCGATATATAGAGCACAACGTCTTTTTCTTGTGTGATCCACAAGCTTGTAGCTTTGATTTACGGGACGATGGTTTGCCTCATCTCCGCAAAGAGCATGCTTACATTTCCTGTTTTGACACATTGGCTTGGTCAATATTTTGGATCAAGTAACCCCCTCCCAGCCCTCCACCAGTCTCAGGCTCAGTTTCCGAAAACATGTGAGTCGTAATTGCTCGTTCGCTGAGCCCTGGGCGACTGTGATGTCATTTTGAGTCGACAGAAGTGACAAGATGGCCGTCCCCTGAGATGGCAAAAAATGGGTGGATTTTAATGCTTAACTCATATTCCATAAACGCAATATTAATCAGAATGCCCCGTTTAGGTGCACAAAATATTTTACTGCTTAAGATTTTTTTGTGATTGGAACAAGGGTGTGTGTGTAAGCTCTGTCTCCACACAACGGGTTTTGGGGCGATTACAACCAACCGTAATCATTAAATCATTCTGAGGTCTCATTAAGAGTAAAAGAAGAAACAGCCCAACTATCGCTGTGAGGTACGCACAGAGCCGATGATTGTTAAAGCATGAGAAACAAAGCGCTGATCCGTCCGCTCACGCTCACCCATGCTGAGACGGTTTGCATAACAAAACATCAATGTAACAAAAGGCATAAGAAATTGTGTTGAACAGTGTCATTCGTAATTCGAGGTTCCACTGTGGAAGAATCCAAAAACCGTGCAGGACTATGCAAACAAAGTCGCTTCCCAGCAGGTAAGGAATTTTATCTGATGGATTGAGGGCAGCAGGAAAACCGAGATCACACAAAATGACATCATCAGACACATAGCGGAACCCAGCGAAGACACAATATGAGCAGAACTGCGTACATTTCCATACACCGACATAGCATCCTGCAAGTCAGACAATACAATGTCAAGAAAATCATTATGATATCCTTGTTGCATAGGCCATTATTGCGATATTGATATTTCATTTCGATATATTGTGCAGCCCTAGCAATTAGTGGAATTTCTCGCACTGTTTTGACCCGTTTTGCTTGGCAACAAAAGTGTTTTGTCTGTCTGACTGTGAAGTTGCCAACCGTTAATTAAGCGAGGATGAAGGTAGAAGAAACGAGTAAATGATTTTACAAACAAAAGCCCAAGCACCTCAAACCATTAAAAATAGCATATGCATTCAAATCTCGCCCCTCACTTGCACACGCAGAAAGACACCTCCATACAGCCGCCTATACATGCGCCAGATCTTGTCGCCTCAGGAAATGGGCTTCATTCATCTTGTCTGACTGCAATAAAGCAGTGCCTAAGATTCTATTTCCAATAAACGTCGACTGATTGGAAAACTCATTCTAATATCAATTTCCATCTAGGCCCTTTAAAAGGCAATCAGCATAGCTTCATCTCCGTATATCACAAGCTCCTTGAGATGATGACACAGCACTGGCTCTCTCCTTCTGCATAATGGCCTTCTCCTATCAAGGCATCTGCAATGAATAATACCACCCGTGAATGGGCTACTTAGTGCGTGTTAGCACGGACCGAAGCCACTTCTCTGAATATTAATCCTGAAGTTTCACACTTTACGTGAGTCTGCCGCGCGGCATCAGTTTTTCATTTGGCAAAGTGAGGCACTTTGGGTGATTTGGTGACACTCGTGGTTACTCTTGACGCTTTTTGTCCTAAGCGACGGCGCTGATTGGTGATCATTTGTACATCACTTTGTTGTCCTGTGCCCACAAAACAGTCATTTCGAGTTGAAATATAGAAACTTTCTTCTAAACACTGGACACTTTCTTCCAAACACAACCTGTTCCGTGACGCTGGTTGACTTCCAAGTTGTTCTCATTTCGAAACCAATTGACTTTTCTGAAATCATGTAAATGAAGTCACCTTTTCGAAACACCACCATCATGACATCACTGTAAAACTAGAGTTTTCAAAAAGGGACATATGGTAAACTTAGTGGTGCTAGCATCGATCGGCCAACAATCACGATCAGACCATTATTGTAGAAAAATACGCGATTGGCATACATCAATCATTGCTGATCACAAAAACTGATCACCCACAGCTCGTCCTTAGCAGCCTGCAGCTAACTAGAGACCAGCCTGTGTGCAGTTTAATGTCCCCTCTCCCTTTCCTTAACACTGCACGTTACAGGGCAAACCAGTTACTGAATCATATAGGGATGTAAAGAAAATCAATAAAATAACGATTTAAACTGCTTAAAATAAACAATCGATGTAAAAAATAAAAGTATCGATTTACGACGTCATGTCAACCATATCCGCTGCAACAAATGATAACGTACAATGCCTTTTCTGCAACGCACATGCACATTCGTGGTAATCCGGGACATCAGTGATATAAAACCAGAAGCATTGTGGGTAGTGTAGTTTCATGGCTAAACCGTGGCCTTCAGGTACGTACCGCATTTTGTATCGATTATATTCCATATACGAGAAAACAAAACAAAACATTTTGAATTACAATTAAATAAAATGCAAATAGATTTGTGGATGACTGCAGCACCACACGAGCGCACAGCAGCAATTTAAAATAAATAAATAAATAAAATCGAATCGATATCGGGGACTGAAAATCAAAAATCTAATCGGGGCTTGAGTGAATCATTACATCCCTAGAATGATATGCTTGTGCATTTTTGGCACTGTCAATTTGAAATAATGCAATTATTTAATTAATAACTGACCGTTATTGATTATCAAAATATTAGTTAGTTCCAGAATTGCAAAATCAGCTCATCCTTGTGATCGGTAAAGGAATTTTTAAGCGCCGATCTCGCTCCTTGATGACAGGCACGTAATCGGCAGCATAAATTCCTGATTGGAACATCCCTGGTAAAACTATTTATTTTATCATTTTAGGCATGTTTCCAGAACATTTTGGATGATTATTTTTGGGGGGGCAGGTGCATTTGAATGTATAGAAAATATACAGGAGAATGACAACACAAAGTACAGTTTCTTACCTTCCAGCCACTTCCCGCCTCTCTGTAGTAGGGAAAGTTATCACAGATCCACTGGTAGATCTCACTCAGCGTCATCTTCTTCTTTGGCGAGCTGTTGATGGCGAACGTAATGAGGCTGGCGTAGCTGTAGGGCGGCTTGCCGTCCTTGTGCTGTTGCACCTCTTCCTGGTCCAGCGTGGTGTTGGGATCTAGGAGGGCGCTCTTCTTGCCCATGCCTGGCCCGTGGCCATGCTGGCCATCGGCCTTGCGGATGGCCGCCTGCATGGTAAGCTGTGGGAGCCAATCCATGGAGGTGAGGCTACTTTCCAGCTCCGACGTCATGTTGACGACAGGCCGGGCAGCAGGGAGGGAGGGGGTAAACCCTAAAGCCTGGAGGAAAACCGGCGGCGTCTGTTGGAGCTCGACCGAGTGGTGGGGAGAGGAGTAAGTCGGGGTGATGAGCTGAAGTCCGGGCCCTCAGATCAGGACATCAGCATGCTTCTCCAAAGCGAGTCTGCGGAAAAATAACACAAACATGCTTGTAATCAGTTTTCTGTGCGCAGTGCTAATAACTGATTACTGGAGTCACTCTTTGGTCTTGATGGAGCAACTCATGATGGCAGAAGCAGAAAGAATTCTTCACTTCGGAAATTTACTTAAAAATGCAGAATTGGAAAGTGCAAAAGCAGTCTGGAGTCACGGTCCAGTAGAGTATTACATTATCACATTAAGTAAAATGGTATCTGCAAGTGGAAAAGCACAAATAATGAGCAATACAGTACTTTAGTCAATATTCATTGTGGATGACTAAAGCAAATGTCGATATCTAGAGCACATGTGTCAAACGCAAGGCCCGGGGGCCAGATCTGGCCCGCAACCTCATTTTATGTGGCCCGCAAAGGGCAAATCATGCGCCATTTATTTGTTACCAATCCTCCCTTTTTTGAATTGTCGGACAAAAAAATTACTTACTGGCTTCTGATTTCATAACTAGCTTTCCATCAATTTGTTGTGTGTATGTGACAAAGTAAAGTGATCATACGTTTATAAGGGACCTCTGAGGTAAACCATAACTACAATGTGGCCATTCCAGTCCACAAAAATGAGTTTGACACCCTTGATCTAGAGTATTGCGTAAATTACGTGTGCCCCCCCCCACCCACATGCCAAAAACAAATATGAAAATTCAAAATTGTCTAAAGGCGTGAATGTGAGTGTGAACGTTTCTCTATAGATGCGCTGCAATGGACAGGCATCCCGTCCAGCTTCTCTCGACAAAAGTCAGCTGGGGTAGGCTCCAGCTCACCCGCAAGCCAAATAAGGACAAGCACACTCGTAAATGGATGGATGAAAGTTAACTAGACAATGCATTTCAATTTTGTTGACATGGCTGTTCAATGAAAACCACAAACACATGTATTGATGGTTTTTTTGTTGTTGTCCAAATATGTATATGAATATTCAAAATATTCATAGTTGGTGTTTTTCATCTTCAGAATGTCACGTGTGTGTTTTGTTTTGGCCTGTGACGAAATGTTAAGTGAGCAAAAAAACAGAAGTAGTTTGCATGGTGTCTGCACATGCTTTAACTGGCTGTGCAGCAAATTACGAGACCACCGCCTCCTCTTCCACTTATTGCTCTCAGAGCTGACTCACAGCTTAGACTCCATCTGCACCGAGAGAGGGAAACAGAGAGAGTGGGAGACAGAGCGAGAGTAAATGCTGGGCAATTGTTTTCACAACTGCCAGCCAAATGGGGCAATGGCTCAGGAAGAATTCTGACTCTCTTGTGACTAGTAAAACCCCCTTTCTCCCTTCCGTCTGCCTTGCCTTCCAGCTTGCCCGCCCACTCGCCTCGCGGAGCCTCTGCCATAAACAAGGCAGGCAGTGTCGTCTTGCAAACTGTCCTCCACCCAGTGTGCGTCTGCAACAGCCTGTCTCGTTGTCCTTCCTGGCACACTGCCCTGCTTGTCCGAAAATAGAGGGGCGGACTAGATAAGCTCTAAGTTCTAAATGTAGGTGAAGATGGGTATCGGTGCGCGGGGAAAGGGAATGGGATGACACCTCGAACTGGTTGACGGCAACAACAAAACTCTTAGAATTTTGTATCATTTTTTTCTCAGTTGTGTCGGGCTGGGAATAAACATAGACCAGTAAGTCCTCAAAAGGCAAACACTGTATCCTTCAAAAAGTATTTTTCAATGTGAAATTGCATATCAATCTTTTGAGAGAATTTGCAAACATTGATTCAAAAGTGCCTGAAGACAGTGAGCGCTATCGCACTGAATCACTCTGATACCCTGGATCAAAATGACATTTTCAACTCTTTTCACTTCCTGCCCAGGACCTTGAGAGAGAGGTTCTTACCTTGCTGAAAAGCTTCATGCCACCTACACCGCTGAGGTCAACAAAATACGCCATTTAAACCTTAAACCAAACGAAACAAGTCAAACTATTAAGTGATTAACCACAAGTTCTCTCTAGTCCATTTTAATAGACCGCTAGAGTCGTACCTTGACTTACGAGTGACCCCACTTAAAAGGTTTTCTAGATACAAGCCATCACTTGGCACATTTTTCTGCTTTAACTTGCCAGCAAAAATGTTGCACTAATGAGCCCAAGATGGCAGCAGTGAACTCCCCTCAACTTTCTTTATGCACATCAAGCAGCAGTTATGGCTGCAAGTTTAATGCGAACACAATGCGAAACGTCATCGATTATGATATTGTTATAATGCTTTAGATATCAAACTGCAATTACAATATTGATGAAGGGGTGACAAATTCACATTTAGATTCTTTTTCAAAATGGCCTAGTGAAAAGCAACTGAACCAGTAGAGGAATCAGACCCAAGACTTTCTTACAACTTCATGAACTGCAGTCCGCAGAGTACACGTTAATCCAGTACACACTTTTGAACCAACCGCCAGTGTGCACGGTTACAACGCCGTAATCAAGTTCTCAGACACCTCAGCAAGAGACCTGATTAGTAACTTATCATGAGTCGGCCCTCTGGTTCGAGGATCAGCATCTAACGGGGTAGCGTGAAAATAACTTAGAGGCCATGAACACCCAGCTCACAGAGAGCATTGTGGACTTAACGTGGGCAAAAGCGACATAAATACACACCTCCTTCAGAATCAACAAGACTGAAGAAGAACATAGAGGCCGGCTACAGGTGAAAGTTAAATCCGATGTTGTAGAGAGCAATCATTAAAAAGTGTAAGGATGAGTTATTTTTTTGTTTTGTTTTTGTAAAATCACAATTAACAAGGAGCTACACACACATGCACACACACACACACACACGAGACACTAGTTTGAATATTATAAAAGTGTTTTAATGCTCTATTTTGTGTGTCTTGGTTGGGGGATTTGGAGTACAGGGAACCCCTCTTCCAGACCCACCACGCAATTGGTGAAAATCTGCGACACCATAAAAATCTTTTCACGCTTTTACACCTCCCTCCACCATGTATAGATTAACCACACTAATAATTTAATAACACAAAAAACATCAAAAAACATTTTTACATAAATTGTACAGAAAACTCTGTACTGGACGTAATGTGTGTGTGTTGCATGCGTCTTTAAGAGGCGGGGTCGGGTAGAGTGGCATGAGATGGTGAATTCCTGTGTGAGTGTTCATTGTGTTTTTAATGTTCACCTGGTACGCAATAAACAGCGAAACAATGGCAATCGACGACTGTGAATCCCTTTACCCACATGTGAGGTTGTGATAAAAAAAAAATTATCATCAAAAAAAAAAAAAAAAATTGGGGGATCAAAACGTTCCATCAGAGGCATGTTTGGTACCCCTCCCCTTCTTGCTGCTGGAGTGACGCAGACGTTTGCCTTTGTTGTGAAAAAGTCAAATGTTTCTGGATTTTTATTTTCAGGTAATAAACATTTTTAAATCCTAATAGAGGAAATTACTGACGTTGGGTCGAACCCGAAACACTTTCGATCAGTCCACACATGTGGGGGCTTGTATTAAAAAATATTGACCAATCAGAAGTGTTGAAAATGAGATTCTCTATTTGACGATGAAATGTCAATGGTGGAATAAAGGAGCTGTTTTTTGGGGTCACCTGTAAAGTGATTATGAATGCAAGATGATTCACAAGAGCGACACTTATCTCACATTCACTAATTCAAGATAAAATTAATAGATTACAATAACGCTAAAATGAAGGTCTACAGCTCGTCTACGATTGGCGAAATAAATTTAGAAGAGACTCACTACTTGAGTAGATAACGAGCTACCTAGCATGGTTACGTTCGTTTGTTCCCACTCTGACATTCTTTCGGAAAGCGAAGAGGAGCAGACACACAGTATCCGGCTCATTATCTTGAGCGACACGCGAAACAGGTGCCCTGCGTTCCGCCATTCATGAATGAAACATGCGTCATCTCTTTCAGGAGTTTTAGAATGCACCCATTTTCAGATTTTCCAAAGTTCCCTCACCAAATCGGCAAATGTTCCGATGAGCTTTTTGTAAGGTTAAATTGTTCGTTAATCGTTATATATTAGAATTTAATTGCCAATGTTAGCTTGACTTTGTTTTTTTTTTTTTTCAGCTGGGGAGTCGACCTCCTCGCGGAAGCATTTGAATTTTGGTGGCGATCGGTCGCCGTTTTAGACAACAGAATTGACAAAGCAAGCGATATTACAATGCTTGCCTCCATATTGTGTGACGTCGACAGCTGAGACGGAAAAAATAACAAGCCGAGCTGCCAATTTGTCGTAAATCTCATCTCAACAAAACCGTTAAAATCATGACAGAGTCTTGTAGAGGGGGGGGGGGTGAATTTTATTAGTGATGTCATATTTACATACATACCAATTATATAAGTGACAATGTTTAGGTCAATCAAGCGTCCCTTTAAAGAGTCAAAATTTGCGAGTGGAAATGGGTGTCATATATCATAGAAATAATTATCCACCAGGATTCTATCAGGCACAGCGGGAAGACATTTCTAAATGGAGCAAACTGCTTTGCCGTCAGCTGGTCAGAGGAAGTTTGCGCTTGCCAAGTCCATTGATCTCTAACAGCGGGAGGTTAGCGGAGGCTCAGCAGCCAATTCAATCTGTTATGGGTACCGACATGAGCAGATAATTAACGCATTTTTTTTCCCCATGTCAACAGAACTCCAAAAGGGACATGGCTGGATCAATCGCTGGGAAATATTTAATGGGGTGGAGAATTTGCCCGTCATAAATAATATAAATAATATTCTTCAAATTCTTTTGTTTTCCTTCAGAATTTTAACATGGAGTAGTGTCCGCATGGGACAGAAATGAACCATTATAGCCTTCTTTGTGTCTGTGTTAGTGAATGTTTAATGCACAAAACAGGGTTAATGACCACTTTTTCAGTACCAGTCAAGCAAAAAAATAAAGCAAACCGTCAGACGCGACCCACGCTCAACTGACACTAAACTACACGACTTTTTTTCTCCTTATTGTCCGCTCCTTTTCGCCATTTGGATTGTTCGTATGCGGCCGCCAGGTCTGGTCTCTCTTCATAAGTAAGAGCGCACTGCCTTACGATTGGTCAATGCCGAAGAACTAATCGAAGGAATACATAGGACATGTCACGCGATGCGGCAAGACACACAATTTTTGACATGACAGACTTCCGCCGTGATGGTCATGAAGCGTCGCAGATGCCAAACAACCAAACAACTATGTCACACTACATGGGCTACAACGCGTCAAGACAACTTAAAGTGAACTGAGTTAAGGGACACTACATTTGTCTGCGACACATCTGCCAGCTCACAGTCGCTAAATTTGTGTAGTCCGATGTTGAGCTTTGACGCAAGCCAGACATCTTTCCAGGTGACAAACACTACTCTGGAGTACTCCGAAACATCAGGGGGAGGAGCATAACGACAGGGATAAAGGAGTACATGTGATTGTGAAATTCAAATTTTTAAGTGAAGACGAACCAGAACATAATTCGAGCTACTGAGCCTGCTTCTCTGCAGATATCGAAGGATACTGTGTGAAGACCAGGAGCTCAAGGAAGAAGAAAAATTTAAAGATGTGAGGGAGATTCGGTCACTATTTGTTCTATGGTACAGACGGAGAGGTTAAATTAATCACTACATTGCTTACGTTTAATTGCAAAGAGATCTGCCTTGACTCTTGTGGTTGTGTTGGCATTTAAAGAGAGAGGGGGAAAATTAAAAGCTACGGACTTACAAAATATTTGAAATATTTAAAAATCGGCACTTCTTATGAAAAGGAGAAAAAATGGTCATAAAATGCCACCTCATTGATATTTGATGCTTGCGTGTTGATACCATCAGGAAAATAACAACTCGTTTCCCCCAATACAGTCTATCCATCCACTTAGGGATAAAATGGTTTACAGAAAAAAAGCGTTGAATTTTGAATGGTTAGTATTACTGTTTCAAATTGTAATTATCATCACTACTGTAATTAGAGGAGTGTTATTTTTTGGCAGATGATGGCTTTTTTTTTTCCCCTGCAAAGAGAACAAGAGTAAGAGCGTGGGTGTATTTCGTTTTTTTATGAGACTGCAAATAATAATTCAACATAATTACACCATATGTAAAGAATGTGTGTTTTTTTAGTCACCATGAAGGGGGAAGGGACAAAAGGACAAAAAATACATGTGCTTGCTAATTTCATGCTTTTGTATTCAAACTAATAACCATTTCAATGGCTTCTGTTTTTGTATCAGTGATTCCCCCCCCCCCGTTATTCATTTTAGCGATATCATGATAATACAGATAACTGTGATCATTTTGGTAACAAAATCAAACTACGATTTTGAGTTTCCAAACAGTGAGTAATGAACTAGTCTGTGCAACAACGAAACAATGTGTCGCCAATCAAGGTCCTGGAATTGCTCGAGGACTCGTTTCACTCCTCGTGCTATCGTAACAAACCATTCCGAATAAGTGATGATACCAATGTAGCAACTTGTTCAAAGTGCTAATGCTAGCTTTCTATTGCCAGCTATTGTGTTGAATCTGGATAAGAATTCTCTGTGACTATTTATCACTATTACGCACTTTTATAATGGCATGCGATTCACGTGTCCATGTTTGTTCATGAGGGGATGAGTGAAGTGAGGCGACATTTGAAGCTTGCAAGCAGTTTTAATACTGAAAATGCCCCCTTTCAGCTTGTGAACGGACAGAAATACTAACGGTACAGAACAAATTACCCAGTAAACCAAATGAAATGCCGTTATGATCAGCTATCTGCAAAATTTTAGCCACAGTTGCCCTAACATAAGCCTATCAACTACCCAGTAAAAAAATAAAGAAAGAAAGACAAGCATACAGTTCCAGTAGCTGCAGGAGGTGAGCTGGCAAAGGCACAAGTTGATGAAAGGAACTGCGCCCCGCTACATTGAGATGCCTGCCATTTGACCCGCCACGCTAATGATCCAGCTGCTTCGTAATCGGCAAGGCCAAGTTCGCCGTCTTAATTAGAAGGCCTCGGGTAGCGAGCAAGAATTACGAAGCGCAACACCACCGGGCAGTAACGATCCCCCACCCCCGCTGCCTTCATTACCCTGTCGGGCAGTGGGATGTGCGGAGACCCCCCTGGTCTATTGAGAAAGCAGAGAAATGGTTGAACAAGAAGTCGGAGGTGTGTTGAAGAGCAAGGCAAATGGAGAAAAGGTGGATTTCCATGTCAGCAACTATTTCCTGGCAAGAACTGAATCACACATCATTGCTGTCATTTGACAACCGGGTATTTCCGTTGTCTAGAGCAAAATATTTGAATAAAGTGCACCACAATCAACTGTTATTAGACAGTAAACGTAAATCTGTCGTTTCACAGACATCGCTGTATGCTGTAACGTTTACGTGGGCGTGTGTAAAAAGTAATAATGGCTTTCTGTGACAAAGTGATGACTTAGAAGCATGTTCCTCTCTTTTTGTAAGTCACAATGTGTGTCAAGGTAAAAGTGAAGGTTTCCACAAAATTCACGTCATTAGCGCATTGCATTGCAAGTTATACAGCATAATTCCTAATTAAATGGTTAATATAACCACACAATTTGACTTGTATCAGACTGTTAGAAATCGTTAAATTTCCTTTTTTTTTTTAAATTATTCTGCTGCAAACATGGCGGTTATGAACCAAAATTACGAGAACTCAATTTACTAAAACAAAAACTCTCCCAGTAAGAAGATGCTTCTGCACACCCTTTGTCCAAAATAAGACGCTTTTTTTTTTTTTAAAAACAAATGTCTTTTAGACTCAAGAAAGGTTTTGTTCGATTTTCAGAAGAAAATGTCTCAATGCCAAGCACTCCTTAATGTTCACGTGCATCAAATTATCAGAGAGACAATTGCTATTTGAGGAAATATGAGTGAGCTTGGTTGATCATTCGTGATGTCACTTTATAGGAGGCAGGGAGAAAAATACAAGGGCAGGTATGGATGCTAGTATCGAGCCGACAGTAACTGTGTGTGTGTGTGTGTGTGCGTGCGTGTGCACTGAATAGGGTCATGAGTTCAGGCATTACGCCCCCACAGGCACTGTGAACCCACACATACGTATTGAGCTACTTTGATGGGAATATAAGAGAGTTGAGCATGTCACAGTAACTGCAGTCAAGGAAAATGAAAGGAATTAATTTTGAGGGTGAAACAACTGTCAGAACAATTTTATCTTTTAGGAATTGATGGCAATTTATTTTCAAATGATTTGATTTTTCCGATATCTTTTCCCGACATGTCTTGGCAATATTTGTACGATGATGACTAAGCGGCAATTATGTGCTTGCGTCACAAAGGGTCTCAATCAACCCCGCCAAAGCGGTTAAGTTGGGCACCAGGCCTTCTTTGATTGAAGAGTGGCCGACGAGGCAATAGGGCTGAGGAGAATGCAGGGATTACTCAACGCAACCATGCTGACTTCACGTCATTATGTCGACAGGTCGCCATCTGCGTCATTGACTTTGCCGCTGTTCCTCGTTTTGAGCCATTGCGCCATTCGGGTTTCTACTTAGTGTGCACTTACAACCCTGGATGAAATGCACATTTCAAGCGCTGAGCTTCCCTTTCATTTGTATCACCTAAAAATAGCAGTGGCGTGCTGTGCATTTGGTACCTGTGGATTTACCGGAGGTGTTTACAATGTTTACACTTATGGAACCGGCTCGTAGGGGTTCGTTACAGATTGACAGAGGAGCAAAGTGGCTGCACTGGGGGTACAAATATTCGTATCTGGGGGCATTTTTAGTTGAAATGAGGCAACGCTTTTCGATTTCCTCATTTCAGACATCTATTAAAGATGACGTCACGTCATTGGCATGCCGCCTTGCATAGCATTATTGCTACTATCATGACAAATGTTAACGTTATGCTTATTTTTTTCCAAGTGGGATTGAATTAAAGTAAAAAAAAAAAAAACACTGCAACAAACTTCACAAATTTGAAAAAAGAAAAAAATATAAACTGCGCTGTTCACATTGAAAGAAAAAAAAAATCTGATTCATGTCACATATGGGCAAAACAATTGAAATTGAGCAGTAGTGTGAAGATAGCCGTAGACAAATAATTAATAAATAAATAAATAAAAGTACTTCTACTGCTGCTCTAAGTGACTCAATTTGATGCTATAATATTCATCATTTCTCAAAGAGGATAAAGAATATATGCCTGTGAGTATTGTTTTAAGTCAGCTGGGCTGGGATCCAGGTCACTCATGAGCCTAATGAGGACAAGCGCTGCAGACACAGGATGGAAGGATGGAGGTTCTGAACTCCAATAGATAGCAAATTATTTCCTTTGTCTCCATTTGCATGACAGCTGGGTTTCTAATTTCCATCATTTTCCAACTCATCTCACATGAATTATTTCATTGCACCTATGATCTTCCTGTGAATAAGCTATTGTCCAGCTGTGAGCAAATATTATGACCAAGGCTCGCTAAACAGCAGTCCAGGTGCGTCATACAACCCCACTAAACGAGCCTATTTCAATAGAACCTTTTGAAGGGCTACTTTGAATTGTTTTGCCACAATCGAATCACTTTCAGGCACCAAACGTGAATATGACACAGATGTCACATTATAAGCAGCTCAGATTTCCCGGATCGTTACTGACAAGGCTACCTGAGCATTGAATCTAAAGAGGGGGTGGCGTGCTGGGGGATACATTTTGGTTGTTTGTGTGAAAACGTGAGCATTGCTTGTTTTGTGTACAAAATTGGGCAATTAGCTCTAAGCCGATAGTTTGTGGTAATGAGTGATGACCTGTGACACCAAGCGTGTGTGTTATCCGTAAGTTAGTAGTTAGATAATATACAATACTAGGAGGCATATAATTCTTATCCTTTGTGAGAAACAAATATTACTGCAGCTTATTAAGTCACTTTCTGGTGCTGACTCTGACTTCCCCCTTTTTTCTTAAATAGGAGAAATTTCAACTGAATAACATGTGAAGTTAACGAACAAAGGACCGAGATGACTGAAGTTGTTCGGTTTCCATGCTGCCGTGGCCACACGATGACCCCGATGGAACAGGTGAGTCAAGTCATCACTTCATCTGCTAAATGCACGTTACGCAGCGGAAAGCTGTGTTTAGCAAAATATGCACATGCTGTATAGCGACACTCCGAATCAGCCTAGAACAGCAGACCTCAGGCAATTTCACCGTTTTTCCACAATACAAAACAGTCAAAACATTGTCATGTTATGTAATAATAATAATAATAATAATACATTACAGGGAGCCTTATTTATGTTCTGCCCGGAACTTCTTACGGCATGACTACAACAAGCTCCACTTAAATACCACACGCAGCATAACAGCCATGATTTCCTCAGGCTATTCAAGCTCCCCGTCATGCACTTACACACACACACACACAAAATCTGTGACAGGTACCCAACCAGTGCTCTCATGCACTTATCTACAATTTTCAAAATGAATCCCCCCCCCCCCTTATTTCTTTTTACCGCAGTCACGAATCCACCACTGATAACAACGCGCAAACACAACATCGCAACGGCGCCTCAAACACACGACGACACGCGTGATGGACGCGCCATTAAAAACAGTCGCTAAGACAGTAAATATTTAGACAAGTGATTGTTATATGCTCGCTCAGACGCTGTGTACAGAAGGAAGCCACGCAGTGAAGGGGAAACATTTTTTTAAAAAAGGGGGTGAGATTATTATGACAAGAATCTTCCTGCGGTGTGATGGCAACTTGGCATCTGGGAGGGGGATCACTAAGCGCTCTACCTTCTAACACCCTTTGAGATGTTGGCACACGCGCTCACAACAACAAAAGTGCTGTGATGTAACCTGGTAACAAGCGTTTGGTATCTTCACCCTCCACCGAAACCGAGGTCATACCTTCTGTATCGACGCCTTTATCTAGAGTGTGGGTGGGAGAAGCCCTTGTTTTCCAAGCAATTGCAAGGGGATAATCAGGGAGGGGTGGGAACTCCACTCACCTGCCCCTCAGTCACTCCTCACTTTTTCCAGCCCTCAAGGGTAAAGTATTCTGGAGCGTCTTGGCGCCTAAAATAGCAACGTGTTTGAGTACTGCGAGCGCACGTGAGCGCCACTAGCAAGCCACGCTAAGCCGCGTTTTGATTCAGACACAAAGAAGAAGGAATCAGGGCTTTGCCAAAGCAATCGCTTTTAACGTCAGTGCTGCCTTTTAAATGGAGGGCTTAATGGCGCTGCAGAAACACTTATATGCTGCTCTTTGCTTGTATTTTAGGATATGTCAATTACGTAGCTGAGCAGCACACTGCTCATCTTTTTGGAGCCAAAAGCACAGCTGAGGGTTTCCTCTCTTCCATTGCTTGTAAAAGTCAGCATTTTCGTCATAGTCACTGTACTAAATAAATTACGCAAGTGGAGTCGACCCAGCAACGATATTCAGAGGAAGTATCAAAGCATCACATTGGGGGATGACGATACACACTAGGCTTGCAGCTATTGAATATTTTTAGAATTCATTATTGGTCAAAAGGAAAATATAATTAGAGATGGCTTTATGTGTCCATAAATGCATTTTGACGCCGATTTCAAAAATGTCTTCAGGTTGTGGAGACATTTTCATTTTTGTTTTGAAGTTTGAACAATAAAAACAATCCACCTGTTGCTAAACCTAACCCTTAATTCATAACTATGTTGTTACTATACTATTATTTAGTCAATCCAGATATCTACAGGGAAACAGTTTTCATTCCAAGGAGAACAACCCTGATTCTGCAGAGAGCAATCTTGATTCAGTGGCTTGAAAGTTTATTAAAAAAAAAGAAGCAAAATAGAAAGTGAATGTTATCACCAAGTAAGAATTATCTTAAGAAATGATTTGCAAAACTCAAACAATGTGAAGCGCTGTGGTTTAAAATAATCAACTTTCTCTCTTACAAGCACATTTTTCTGACGTTTGCAAATGCCTGTTGGCACTGCACTTTTCCTCCTCAAATGAGAAGCGGAGGACAAGTGAGCATTTTGCCTCAATCTTCATGCAAAATTTTAGGACGTGATTTTGCTGTCACAATAGCAGTGATGTTCCCCAGCTTTGCCAGGTCGAGGGATAAAGCTGAGTGTGAAAAATTGAAACAAAGGCGCGACGGCTATTACATATATCACACCTGACGCTGCCTAATTATTTGACTGGGAAAGGAAGATATACGCCAGACCCTCCGTTAAGAGAAATTGTGCAGCATCTCTGCTCAATTTTTGTTTCACAATTGCAATTGAGAGCATGTGTCATTTGATATGAGAAGATTTCTGTGTTTGTGTGAAGAAAAAAAAATTATCGCTCCCGTACTCCCTCATTCCCGCATCACCGATGGTCGAGCAAATCACGTCCATGATTATTCTGCCAATCAATTGGGAGCGCAACCGTGGCTATGGGGCAGTTAAACGCTGACAAGAACGACCTGTCCAAGAAAAAAAATATAGAAAGAAAAAGGGAACAAAGATAAAAAAAAAACTATAATTTCTTTATGCACCGAACTCATCAAACGGCAAACGAAATTGTCATCAATCAGAGGCATACAGTCTTGTGAGTACAGCTGCACGTGATGGAGAGGCTAGCGGGCAAAGCAGACTGGGGGACAATGGGGGGGGGGGGGGGGGGCGCTGGCTGCGGATCAAGTGAGACACTTCAGGCAGTCTGGAGAGGTCTCAAAATCAAGCGAGCTTTGCTGACCTGAATGCAGAAACAGCAAAATCGAGAAACAAAAAAATTTCTTCAGAGAGAAAAAATAAACAGGTATTTGGACTTTTCTGAAATTATTTAGAGGGGAATTCAATGCCCCCCTCGAGGAGAAGTAAGTCAAAGTACCGAGTACTATGCCGCACTGTCAGTTCAAATTCAACAAATTGGGGCAATGCAAAACAAGCGCGTAATTTCTCCAACAACTATTTCGAAGGTGCATATTTCAGTCTGGTCCGTAGCAGACACCGAACCTGAGAGCCTCCAGTCCAAAGTGCTTACACACTCAACTATAACAGAAGAGGCAGTGAGACACGCCAGAAAAAGAAGACACTCATGATGCAATCTGCAAGTCATCATAAAGACAGAATAGTCATCCAACATTCCAGCAATTGAATAACTCTTTCAAGGGGATCAGAGCTGCGATCAGGAGTGCTTGTGGTCCCCAACGGCTTGCTGGGAGTTGGCCTTTGTTTCAGGATGTGGCAGGGGCTGCCCTGACACTGACCATGCGAACCCAATTACCTTGGTCCCACCGCCTGGGGGCCTGCCGGCATTAACACACTCCCCCATGAGAGGCTGACTACTTGCCAGCCTGGCAGCCAGTGAGGGGCCTGCTGCTGAATCACAAATAGACCACTTGTGTCTGCAGTGGCGGACCAAGTATTTTGGTGACAACTTGGAGGGGCCGTCTTCGCGCCCGTTACGCGAGATTGAGGCGGGTTTAGGAGAGACTGATCCCTTCGCTAAAGTTAAAAACAGTTTAGTATAGAGCTAAATTCATTGCCAGTAGCACACTTTGGTCTTTATGGGAACTCCACGATATATCAAAGATAATAGTCTGAGATGATTTCGCTTGCAGAATATAATTAGTCTTTCCGTCCATCCATCGAGCCGAGGAGCATCGAGTCAGTATCAGGTGGAGTTACAAGAGAGCCTTTATTGATTGTTTTAAGTGCGTTTGTAAACTGCATATCACGCCCCTCTCTTGAAGAGTTGTGGGAGAAGCTCACACAATTCAGGAAGCACAACAACAATCATCAGTGGTGATTCCGAGTGACTAAATGTGATGATTAATATACACTTTTTAACAGTTCAAAAACGACTGGATATGTGATTGACTCCGAAGCCTCTGTCTTTCCTTGCCTTCATGAACAATAAATAAATAAATAAATAAATACATAAATAAATAAGCAATGGTTGTATTATAGGTACGTCGCTTAAGATTGGAGTTAGCGGTACGGTTAAGAACATTTTACTCGTAAAATCAATATTCAATCTCTGAGGAATCATTAACAGAATATTTACTGCAAGACATAGTGAAGCACTTCAATATCATTAAGCTGCTGAAGGAGTGTTCTTTAACACCTTCCAAATTGACACACATTTCCTGCGTAAAGCGCTTTCGAAAATGCTCCTGAAATCACCGTAGTGCACTGTACCTGGAGATAAGACAGACAATACACAGCTAGCATGCCGGGCAAATTTGTTCTGGGTTCAACTAGAAACAACAATTAATGTGTCACCAATTGTAAGTTTCCCGAAAAAAAAAAGGCTGCCATCAAAGCTTTCAGGACAGATTGCTAAGGGGCGGCCACCGGCTATAAATCAAATGACCTTTCCTCCGAGCCATAATCCAGTCTGCACAAGACGTTTCACAACAGCTCCCAACAAGTGGTTTGAAGTTTCAGCAAGATAGTTTTATAATTTTGTTTTCTAATCTACAAAGACACCGGCCAGCCCATGACACAAACGACAAGACTTTGACCTCGCGAGGGCTGGGACAAAATATTGATAATATCGATGTCCATGAGTTTTTAATATGGTGGGAATCTTCTTTAAACTGTCAACACGGCTCACATATGCAATGAATGAAAACATGTTTTATTACAATGTTTTTTTAAACAACTACCAGTACACGCAGCTGCATTCATTTGGTTTTGACAAAGAGTCAGAAATGGCGCCTATTGTTCTTGCACGGTTTGGAATAATGAACATGTTTATGTTGCGTTTGAAAGAATAATTCATGTTTCCACTAATTATTTCACACACTGAAGAAATCTCTTGAAATTTGATAGCCAATGTTTTTTGCAACAAAAAAGCCACGACCCGATGGAGCAGAAACATTGCTGGATCACGTTTTGACGTTTCAATGTCCAGTACTGGTAAAGCCGTAATTATTTTTGCTTGCTCCACTACTTGTGGTGCCATTCATTTTATTTTAATTTATTGGAAAAATATTTGCGCACGTCTTTTCCATACGCATATTGCATGTGCCATTATCGCAATGACGATATTTCTTCCATATATTGTGCAACCTTAGAGCTTATTGTCCTTACTTTGTTTTTATCAAGCAAGTGATGACAACCAGTTGATTTAGGATGTTTGGTAGGCGAATATTTTTGCACAATGAAATGAGTGAAATCTAAAAAACAAATGGTCATGGATGACTGGTTTTGTTTTTTGTATTATTTTTCCTGCCATTTTGGAAAAGACTCTCAGCTTTTTTCAGTTACACAGAAATTGTGAAATATCTTGGTTCCCCCCTCTCCACTCCCCCAAAAAAAAAAAAAAAAATCGATTACTGCTATATCATCATATGGTCGGCAAACTTTTATAATTCTCCAGACTCAATACTACTTTATTCTCTATCAACACGAGCACAGACCAACAGACCATCCCCATTCAGGTGAAATACAGCACAAATGATAAATTATTAATAAAAAGGGTGTGAACACTATCAACAAGGTAACCATCACCACACTCCTACAATGCTCAACAGTGTCTGTGTTTATACAAGATGAGAAATTCCTTTGGCATTCTCATATCTACAATGATTAAGGAGGGGATTGTCAGCCGTGACCAAAACGAGCGGCAGACCAGAAATATGTTTTCATTGGGAATAAGCAGGTATTAATGTCTATATGTCTATACCTGCTCTCCTTATGCTGCTCCCTTCCAAATCATTTCAATTAATTTGGTTACCTGGAGACAATGTTGCTATTTACCAGGGTGGGGACGAGGGAAATGGAAGCAGAAGTCATTGTTGGTTTAAGCTTTGCAGGGGAAAAAAAAAAATTGATTCGATGTAAGGTGCCTGGTACCTTACAAGAGTCACAATGGGTCATCATAAACCTTGAGGCTTGGGTGGAAAGAAGGCACGTGAAGAGTAAACATGGATTCAGTTGACAAATGTCTTGTTATTGCGCTCCAAGGAAAGTATTAAAACCAAAGCAATAAAAAGGCACAAACCAACCAAAATCACAATCACTGATTGATGTCCAAATGCAATAAAGAGTGCAAAAACATAATTGACTATTTCAATACCAAATGTGAAACTCCATCCATCTAATTTCTCCTCATTAGAGACACAGCTGACTTTGGGCAAAAGAGGAAGGGTACAACCTGGACTGGTCACCAGCCAATCACAGGCCACAAACAAACATCCACACATTCACACCTTCAGAATATTTAAAAGAAGAGCGAGATGATCGTGTGTTCAAAAATCGGAACCGTCGCATAATTTGAAGATGAAGTAGGTAGGTAGAGGTGTGCGATGCAGAAAAAAAAAAAAGAACTCTATCGCAATACAGGCCATTTTATATCACAATAACAATGATATAGATATGTTATTCTATAAAATTCTTTACAAGACATAACTGCTGACCTATTCTCACTCTATTTTGAAGTGACATTTTACAGATCTGTATTAAATGAAAAATGCATCCGGTAGTGCTGCTATATAAAATTGTCAGAGGTAAACAGAAGAGGCATAGTACATATTTTTGTATAAATGTGGATATCAATTTGAATGAAGAGCATAAAAAAAATGTTTCAGGCGGATTATTTTTTTATTTTTTTTTAATTGAGAGCCACTGTAATGTCATTTTGAGAACATTTATTATACGGTATTGTGAAACTAAAACACATCAGTGATATAGACAATATATTCAATATACAGGTTAGGGTTAGGGTTGTATAAAATTGTATACTCTTTAACGCTTTAATGCGGTTCCAAAATTCGGCGCAAAGTGTGCAAGCACTTAACTTCGGTCTTTCACGATTACATGTTATTCTTGGGTTAGCTTAGTAAATCGCGTGGCTTCTCCGTCTTGAGTTAATTACTCCTCATCATCCCAAATTATTCACCACCATGGAGGTGAGGATTACTGACTCAGGAACGAGCCCGCAACCTGTTTAGCCGCACTAGTAGCCAGGTGAAGCTCATCGTTAGTAAGCGTTTGCCTCAACCTGGACGATCTGCACGCAGCTGACGTAAGCTCGCCACTGCGCGCACATTCAGGCTAGTGAATCTTTTTGAGACAGACAAATTACAAATCTGCTATTCTCAGTTTTGCCATTCATTGTGTCACGATGAGGCGCAAAATGCAAATTCAGACTCGCACTCACACAACTATGCTAGTGTTGTAGTTTAAAGGAGTCAGAATACCCAGCATGCCTTTTCAGTAAATGGTAAAATAGTAGTATTTCTTCTACGCTTTCACCCATCTCCTTATTAATTTTCATTAACTGTTGGATTTAATTTTGCACCATAGGTTCGTCATGTGTGATGACCATGTATGTTTGTTGATCAATCTGGCGATAGCTGAGTCGAACAAGCAGGGTAAGTGAAATCAAGAGCCCTCTTTCGTTCTTATTTGCTGCCATAAGAAATGTAAATATTAACCAAAAAGAGGACAACTGACGATAGCAGGGCTGCGCACGAATCGGTGGTGACCCGAATTGGCCGGAAATAGAATTTTCGTATTCGGGCACATTGTCGCCAGAGAGGAATCTTGGGATGGCGCTCATGTCAGTAGTAGTAGTCGTGAGTGTATGGGAATATTTGTCCGGTTAATAAATATTTAATTCAACTATTAAGCAGTCAGTCCATCAAGTCCAGCGAGGCAATGCATCAATGCCTCCTTGTTGGCGTCTCCTACCATCATAGCAACAAACAAAAAGGAGTATGGATGGAGCAGAATTTTCCAAAGCTGACATTGATGTTCAATATAACAAAATATTAATAAATACAAAAAGTGTCCAAGCTAAGAACAATAAGCAAGAGCCATAAACCTGCAACTACTAGAAATATATATTATATCACATTTCCAACTAGCACATGCCTGCATCACATCAGACATTTTTCATCTAAATGCATCAGGAATCAATATTACTATTTATCAGGGCTTTTAAGACAACGAAAGTAGTTATGAAATTAAAGGATTACGAAATGGAAATTCCATCCAGAATGAACCACAGTAATATGGACAAAGCTCCTCCAGACAACAGCGGAGGACTGCCACTTGACAATACCAGCAATGCCGGAGCTCCCTCCTTGTGACGAGCGATTAGCCAGGCGGCAGGAGATACCGTAACGCTTGTGAAACTGACTGCAGTGTTTGCAACTCTCTTTTCAAAGATGTGGAAGGTGAAAAGGCTTGCGTGGGCAGCTGACATTTTCATTTCGTTCCAGGGTAAGATCTGCCATGATAGGTCAACAGCCGCCTTCAAGCTTGAGAAATCACTTGAGTTGGATCAGTGAATAAGATTCCTTGGGTGATCTTTTGGGGGGGGGGGGTGTTGGTTATTTTTATTTGACTGAACCCTTAAATTTGAGCAGAAAAAAGCTGCAGATGCAAAGTGTGAATGCAGGCTGTTTGAACTAAAAACCGGTCAGACAACCATGGGATGAATTTTCCCATCCTTTTTATTTGACTTTTTGCACAGATGTCAGCATTTTGTTTAGCAATAGCATGCTGAGACCACAGACGGCTGAAATGTCTCTTGGATTTCAGTTCACCGGGGATTCGAGCCAGAATGGCAAACCCATTAAACATGGGAAAGTCCCTACCAGAAGGACCAGTGAATAGTTAATAATTTGGAATAGTGAGCCCTGATCTGGTGCATGCATGACTCCAATAAGAGTGCCAAGTTTGCAAATTGCATAACATCCTATCAACGTGACACCTTGCAATTTGCAGAAAAGTGCAACACGACATTACGACACAATGATCCTGACTGATCATTTCTATTAAGACACTTTGAATTTTCTCCCCCAATTTTTGTAAAGATCACACATACCCATCCTGTTCCTGGTACTGGACTAATCAATGGACTAGAGTGTCTAGTGAGTAGACGCCCGACCACTACATCACCAGTGTGACCAGTACCTAAGCGAAATGACGCAGATTATTAATTTTTTAGTGATATTTAACATTTTCTCATTTGACAAAGGAGAGCGAGCGGAAAAAAGTTTCAACATTCAAAGAAAGACTCCCTCATCATGCTAAGAGTAATATGTAAATCCAAATTGATTGTAATTTTCATATTCTATAAGATAGATTTAGTCAAGTGGCCATACGATATAAAGATAAAGATGTCCTTTATTAGTCCCACAATGGGGAAATTTGAGAATATACTGGCGAACAATCTGTGGCACCCATCAAAAATCTTTACATTAATAGGTAGAGACATAGACCAAAGTGCCATATTGATTGTCCGCTTAATTATTTTAGGGATAAAATCAAATAAAAACGGCACGGCTATTGAACCTCACAGCGCTGAATAATGGAATTTACCGCACTCTTTAGGGAACAAATGACTGATCGTTAAATAAAATATTTTCAAGGCAGCCAATGCTCAAGTGACTAGAATTAGGCATTTGATTGCATTTTCTTCATTGACTTACCAAGTAATTATTATTTGTGAAATATTTTCAATGGGATGGAATCTTTTGACAAATGTCCCCGTTTTGATGCCTTTGTAACTGCGGTCCAAAACTCATATTAATCTGGACATGAGTGTCGAAATAAGCAGTTTGTGAGTGAAAATTAGTATTTTGCACCTCATCAAAACTGATACGGTACGATTCCGATGATTGAACTGCCGAGACAGTCGGGCCATCAGCCATTTTAGCCAAACCCTCTTGAAAACGCTCAAATCAATGCATTAGCATGGCAAGTGTTTTAAGATGCAGAACGTTACAAAATCCGGACCAAAGCGCCGCTGCAATGCGTGCTGATTAGCAGCGTGCATTGTGTATCTTATATTTTCACACCGTGTCTTGCTGGTGTAAAAGATAAGCCTAATTAACTTGGCACCATTTACATCTCGACTTAAGCGTCAGGATGAGCAGTCATAGCGGGCTAATCAAACGTTTTGATTCTAGAGTAAATATTCCGGAACTTCGAACACTTGCGACTGTGCCGGAAAAACCCCCCCAAAAAAAACAACTCAGAATTCCCGCGGTAAGGCTGTCGGCGTATCACCTTTTTCCAACACATTCCCCTTCGCCACTTTACATTCCTGAGTTCAACCCTCCTACACCCTCCTCCCCCTCCTCCTTCTCTCCGCTCCGCTCTCCTACTACCGCCACACAGGCTGCGCTCATTACGGCGGATTTGCATGTCTGCTCCAGAGTTGCATGAGAGGAGATGAAACAGAACTCCCAGTGGCTCCCTCTGCACAGCTTCACACATCTGACAGAGAGCGCTCCACGTTTGGGCCCCAGACGCAAGTCGGCAAACACCAAATGCAGACTTCACAGAGATACCGCCCCGCCACGAATTTACACCACACACACAGTAGTCGGGCTCCGTACATTCGTGCGGGAAAATAAATTGGTAAAACAAGCCGAGTCTTGCAGCGACTTCCATCACCTTGCATAGGTAATCAGGAAGAGACCACGTTGTACAACTGTGACATCTGACGGCATTCTGTCTTATTCGAGAGGTGCATAATAATTTTTTTTCTCACGATAACCAATAACTTCCAGCTTCTCCAAACCGATACCAATAACTACACCTTACAAGCTCTACCAGGTTAACATCTGATAGAGTGAATCGAAATCGGACAATATTTTTGATTTTATGTAATGCCATAATTTGTACAGTCCACTGATGACGTCATTGATCGGATCCGCAAAATTAGACAAAAAAGACAACCTTGTTCACTCTAGGCAGGTGTGTTGTTTGAACAAAGTTGGAAACAGCTCCGTTGTTCACAGACGCACAATGGTTGTTGTTGTTAATGGTTGAGGGATAAAAGTATTGCTTTGTCGCCATTTTTAAATAGTAATAGTAGTTGTCTATCGCAGGGGAGTATTGGAATGAAACCAACGTGAGGAATGACTGCGTAGAGTTTAACATCATTCTGGATTTTATCAAGTTTATGTTGAATCAAAAAAAAAATCAATTAAATTGAAGTGAAGTAAGTAAACAAGTAAAATTAATGTATGTTTCAAAACAATACTGAAACGTCCAGGCTTGGGTTAAAAAAACTAATTTAAAAAAAAAGAAAGAAAGATCAAATTGAACCAATTTTCCTTTTCATAGCTCAATTTCAAGTCATAAAACCATAAATCGATCCTTTCAATACGTCTTGTTCCCATAAATTCACGTGACATCTTGCGTCACGCGAGCTCTCGTCTGTACACGAGAGTAGCGTAGCAAAACAACATAACGGGAGCCGTGAAATCAACGCCGACAAGCTTCACGGCAAGTTTTGGGGCTTTTAAAAAACACGAAGACCGCAATGAACTGAAACTTAGTGAGAGTCATGGGAATGTGATTGTCATGAGCTTACAGTGTGTTTTTGCCACTTTATTTACACAGCCTGCCCTGTAGTTGGAATTGATTTATTCGTTATTCTTTTGTTTTTTTCTTTATTCTCAGGTTGAAGGGGCCCTTGAGCATCTTTTTGGGAAATTTTAATCAATAGCGAGCCCTATGAACGATGACTTATTTTGAAGTACCCACACAAGCCAAGGCAATTGCTACTGCATGGTTTGGGGTCTGATTTCACTCAACATTTATGAATTCCCTCTCGTCCTTCCATGTGGGCCTAGGTCTTAAACAGGCAGAGAATCACAAACTCAAGATCAAATATTCATTTGCTTCATCGCCTGGCCAAGCACGAACACAGAATCAGTGTTACTTAAATGTATTAAAAGGAGTCTATTTCTACCACTACAAGGCCTCGAGCTTCATACGGCCCAGGCCTTAGTGATTTATTTCAAAGAGGACCACACGACAACGAGCATGGCAGGTAATGTACAAACAGGAAAACCACAATAAAACACATATTTGAATCAACTTTTCTTAAAGGGATAGTTCCAATAAAAAGTTCACATTTTGTTTAGAATGAATTTAATGACTTCATTATTTTTCATGCACAATTAACACCTTTAAAAATATTTTTAAACTTGCCGTCTACTGAAAACGACATGTACTCAGCCTCAAGCAACAACCAATCACGGTTCAGCTTGCGAACGTCACATAAGTTGATTAAGATTGATATGCACATTTGTGGAAAAAAATGAGTTTATTAATACAGGTCTGTTTAATGTCACTTTAAAAATAAAGTGACAAAAAGTAAGCAGTCATAGTGTCTTGTATAATTTTTTTTATAGAATAACTGAAAATATATCGTGGTGTATCATTATGACCTTTATCATAATTGGAGTCACCAATTAATAGACTCCTTGACTTGAATCTTAAGTCGCTCAACTCTATAGGTAATTCAAAAAAAGAATGACAAAAAGAGTGGAAACACAGCAGGCCTTGTCCTTCATGTGCTTCCATTCAGGTTCTTTTCAGGATGACTCACTCGGTGAAAGTGGTGCATCATGTGGCATGCGGCATGAGTCACTGCCAAAGATAAGGACCGAGGCCACCGACAAGGCATACATGCAGCTGACCTGTGTCGTTCTGACACTGACCGCACCATGAGCTCGCATTTAACACAACATCGCTTGCGTAAAGAACATGTGTTCCCACTGTCCCTGATGGCGGCGATGTGAGTTTTAATTGCGTCACGGAGCCAAGGGAATTCTTATTCGGGGTATTGTGACTCATAAGGAAGTGAAGGCCGACTAAGCGTGTTAACTAAAATAAAGAGAACATGGACATTATTTTCATACTCCAAACTTTCACATCCACATCTCCGAGTTGTTAGGCTAGAATTATACATTACGTAACAACCTGATCGCCAAGTTTTGTTTCAACATACCACATATAATATTGTGTTGCTAAACGACAAACAAAAAAAAATGTTTCTTTTCTCCTTATGTGCTGTGCCATTTACTATTGAGTCAACTTGTTGAATAATGGCATGAAATTGTCAAAAAGAATAGCAGCTGTGGAAGAGTCCTTTATGGGAAAGATGAATACAAAAAAAAAAAACGAACTTGACACTTCTTGAATGCCAGGTGAAATAACTGTGAAATCACAAAGGAAAGCACACAAACGCTCGGGAAAAAAAATGTGTGAAAAATCACTTTTCAAACAGCATTTTTCACTGGCAAGAAAACAGTAGGACGTAGCGATCCGACCAATGCGAGCTGCAATGAGTGTCACCAGACTGTACGATGCACACTGAGCCCTTTAAGTCAACCCGCTGCCCCCTCACTAACCTCCTACACAACTAGTGACCACCCCCGAGCCCCCCCCCAGCGAGAAGCCTTTTAGACCAAACACGGCTCTGCCTGCTGCATCTTAATAGGATGTGGGAAACTAGAAGGGAAATGAAGGCACGGCAGTCTTTAGGAGGAAGCCGAATAAATGAGTGAACACGTGCCCCGGGGCGGGCAGGCCGGGGGCTTTCCAGGAGGTCGAAGCGAGCGCGGCCAATCGTGTCAAGGCAAACGTGGCAGACAGAACCTAAACTGACATATCAAAGCGGCCAAGTCTTGTCGAGGGAAGAAGGGGGCCGGCGAGGCGTCGCGTTTGACGGCATGTTGCTGTATCCAACAGGGACAGCGTGCCACCCCCACCAAAAAAAAAAAAAAAAAAAGCAATTACAGATGAAAGAATCTGACAGCTGAATGGCATCTTCAAATCAAAGCCAGCCCAATGATTAACAGAAGTAAAGTCATGCAATGCATGTTTGCAGAAGACACAAAGCATCTTTGTGCAAACACCGGATACCAAAAGTCATTCGTTCCCGAGGTACGGAAAGATGGTGAGATGTTCTGCATTAATATAATGTGCATGTGCTGTTTAGATATAATTGTGTGTAGTGTGTCCCTTGCTCCAAGTCAAATTTCTCCAAGAGATGAATAAGGAAGAACCTTGATCATTGAGTTCGCTAGTTATAAACATGTTTTTATCCCCTACAGTACCAAGCCCCAGACATTCACTGAAAGGGGAATCTTTAAGTCGTTACTACTTAATTATTGTTACTGATGTGAGCAATAGTCTTAATTTGTAAAAAAAAAAATAATAATAATAATAATAACTAAATACATGTGGAAATTGACGAAATTGAACATAGGTTTCAGACAGCAATGTGCAAATTTGTGTCGCTCCAACATTTGTGTTCAAATAGCCGCTTTTGAAAACGGTGACTATTGAAGCTACCATTAGCAAAAACAGAATTTCCTAAAGCCTGTATCATTTTGGCGAGTGTTTGAGCACGGCCCAAAGTTCGACAACAGTTTTAACGGTCGCAAACTGTTTTTCAGCAAACATCTACACTACAGAATATTTCGTTTTTATTTATTTACTGGCCATGAAGGAAAGAAATGTCAACAAAATGTCCTTCTGTTATTGGAAATTACATTTAAAATGCTACACTACGCTGGAAATTATTCATCCTGGTCGGAGTTTTCAAAAAGCTCAGTTTTCGGTGCACAAAAAAAGTTTAGAATAAGTAACGTGCATTTATTGCCTTCTGCCGCTCTCTCTTTCACTTGCACATTTCTTCCTAATCCATATATTCAAAGCCACCTGTTCAAACTGCTATCTTTACTCCAACAAAGTAACTATAGCTCCGGGCTACCTAGGCTGGCTCACGTGAAAAGAGGATTTGTCCACACGCATACATGGATAAAGAGGCAAACTGAAAAACGATCACATGTAAACAAATACCACAGAGGATAATGACAGTTCTCAAAATCTGCCGTGATTCGAGCAAGTATTGCATTAAACTGAGCGTACTTCTAATTGGGTATCAAAGCTCAACTACTATTATGCGATAATGAAGGGAATCCTCTGGGTTGGCTGCCATGCTGACGCAGCCTTAAAGCTTCCTAAATCTAAAAATGGGCGCCTTAAGTGCATTTTAAATGACTTTTATTTACCCGCTACATTGTCTCGCAAACAAAAAGGGAATCTTCTGGCACTCCTAGAAGACTGAGAAAGTAGGTCACTCAGTCTCCTGTGAGTCATAGGCTTTGGCAGGGGACCAAGAGGAGCAGGTATGAGGGAGACGGAGAGCGACGAGACGAATGGTAGACTGATACATTTTCATCAGCACTTTTAAAAGGTCGGCAGGTTTTCTTGGGGACATTTACATGCTGCGATTCGATGTGATCACGGACAAACTTGGATGTAACCATCTAAGAGAATCCATAGCTGCAAAATTGCTTATATAGTCTGGTGTGAAAAGTGACACTAATTCACAATTTGGCAACAATGGCAATTTGGTAAAGAAGAATTAAACGAAGGCAATTGGATAACCTCAGATGGGATTCTGGCCAAATGTAGATTTGAAAAAGAGAGCATTCTTGCCAACAAAATAGGAAAATTGAAATCTCACAGAACCATATGGTAGATCCACCTTGTCAATGCGTCCCCGTTCCCATCGAAATAACACACAGATTTAAATTCACTATGAATTTAAAAAGTGTGGTACTAGTACCACTAGTGGTAAACAAGCTCCCCCTAGTGGTACGCGCAAAAATTATTGAATTAAGCATCATCCTTTAAACTTAATTTTAAGTTCTTAGTTTGAACTGAAATTAAGTACAATTTTTTTTAGTATAGTGTTCATGTTCAGACTCTGCACGGACATGTGACAGTAGCTGACAATAATATTACATGTAGTAGTTTGTATAAATGTATAAGCAGCTAGCTAGCAAGAAGACAAGAAGCATGCAGGCTAACCCATCCAGCATTCACAATTTTATTCCATGATGACGACCACAATTTTACAACACCAAAGTGTGCAATAACTGACCCAGAGATTCGATTTAAGGTAAGCCATTTGAAGCTAAAAAGAACAACTACACCCAAGTCAGAACAATGAAGCAGCAACGTGTATGCTGATTATATTAATACGTGTCGGGCTTTGTAAAATGCTTTGAGCACGTACTATGTTGGGCAAATTGTATTTTTTTTTCTTCTCGGAAATACGCATTACCTACCCGGAACCCCCATCCTGGGAGCATAGAAAAGAAAATCACTGCATGTGATTTTACAGCGTTGTTCTACTCGACCAGGAACTATCAGATGCTTAGAGCATCGTGAGCCGGCGCATCGTCATGGAAAAGCAGCAATATGTTTTTCTGTTTCAGTTTTTCTCTCGCCGCTTCTCCAACACTCAATGACGTAAATGCCGCATTATCTCTGAATAGACGTGCTGGTTGATGGCTTGGTCCACATGGAAGGGCAAAAGTCGAAGATTTTGGATTAGGTTGGAAAAACATCATTTGTAACAAGTCCTGAAATTTTTCTGACACGCCTCAAACGTGCTGGGGGAAGCCGCGGCTGTGTGTGGCCCTTGAGGAAGGCAACGAGACCTCAAAAACAGGTCCTCAGGCGCGACAAGTACCACCCTCCCACCAGTCGTTTAATACGGGCCCACATTCCCCGCAGTAAGGCAGGGTGATTTGTCAGATCGCAGGTGCAGCCACACTGCTATCCAGGGCTCCGGGCTTCCCTCCCAAAGCCGCAGCTTGCTGGCAGAGTGGCGAGCTCTCAGGGTCAGAGACCAATATTTCCAAACGGTTCCTGGTTTGTTTTTTTTGTTTTTTTTTGTGAAGGAGGTGACTCAGCCTCATCAGAGCCATCAGTCACGCGCTCACCTCGGGGACAGCCCACATTCTGATGCCCGCGTCTCTTTACGAGCAACGCAAGCTTTAATTACGTCGGGCACGCACCGCGTCGCCTCGACCGCAGTGTCCCCTCGTCCCGAACCGCTCCGCCTTCTCATTCATCCACCCTGAAGGAGAGGCACACAGGCCGGAGGAAGTATGACTCATCTGCGTAACAAGATGTATTCTTCTGAATTCTCCGCAGACGTGTCGTTTGCTAAACGAAGAGCACAGGAGGTGCAGACAATGTAGAAGTGCGGGCCAAAAAATAAAAAAGTTTAAAAAAAAAGAAAAATGAAAAGGTAATCAAGTGCCACGATGCCTGAGAGCAAGAAAGATGTGAACGGGTTGGGTTAATAGAGCCAGAGCAAGTCATCACTTGTGTGGGTTTCCTGGTCCACAGAGATCAACATTCTCTCCAAATCCAGAGAGAGAATCCTTGGCATTGATCGGGGGTTTTCTGAATCACACATGGAGACCACAAACTCTACATCTAAGGCTAATACTTCAGGTTTTACATGAAGCCAGGTTCTGAAAGGTTTTGATAAATGATTCTGCCGAGTATGCCGATCCCTTAGAGACAGGGAGGTATGAAGAGAAGTGTTTTAATGATCAGGTCGAACAGATCCACCGCGGCCCCTTCCAACTGACGCCGCATCAAGACTTGGCGCTCGCCCGTGCAGATCACGAGCCTCGTGCACATTACACGCTCTCCGACTTCTGCTCTAAGCCCAAGTCTCGGGACTGACTGAGCCCACATTTGCATGCAATTTAAAACAGAATCCAAAATGCCAAGATCTCGTTTAGTGGGCCGTGCATCGCCCGCCTTTCTGTTGGTAATTTCCTGTGAGAATGTTCAGATCGCGTGAAGCTATTCCTCTGTAGGACTGCCCGACAAATGATTAATTGTAGAACCAACATGAGTGATAGAGGCAGTAAATACAATCCGCTTTTAACATTAGCAATCTGTCTTGGGTGAAATTTACACTGCAAGGTTAGAGTGACAACTCAGATATGCGTCATGGCATCGGTGAAAGAAAAGAACCGCCTAGGTTTTTGATGAACGGGACAAAAACGTTTGACTGTATGTTCAGTATAAATCAAATTAATTTTTTTTTAAACATAAACCTCGATGTCTTCTACCGGTGGGCTCAAGCTGTAGTGTGTGCAGCTACAAATTCCAAAAGACACACATGCTTCTTCCCATCACAATTCTCACAGTGTGGCCATGCAGATTTCTGATTAATGAGTCGAAATGTTTGACTCTATGCATATTATATGCACAGTATTTATTGTATTGGAGCGTCACTTGAATAGAAAAAAAAAAAGACACAAAAGTTGACGTCTTTTCCCCCCCCGCAGCATTCCTGTTATGTGTGTTCTTTCAATGTAAACACAGTCATATCAGATAAGTGTAACTTGAAATGTACATTGAAATAGACGTAATGGTCAATAAATCACATATGAGCATTAAATTTAGATTTGGGCATTCGGACATGCAGTGTAAAACCAGCCGTAGCACACTGGCCCGAATTACAGCTCAGCGACTCCTCTTTATAAAATTTGAGAGTCGTTGAACTACTGTGAACACAACCCCACTGTTAATAAACCTTTTCCAAAAGGACGTTCCACCACTTTTTCCCAGCGCCATGTTACTTCCTTCAAAAGGTCAAGTCAAGGTAATCTGCCAGTCAGGGCCCGATCATTCGTATTTGCGATCACGTCAGTCGGGATGTACGTTACTGACAGGTCTGTGCAGAACCTAAGAAAGGTGCGACATTACAGTCTCGTGAGGAGTATCATGATTCATATTATTAAATCATATTGCCTCATCTTGCCTCTGAATAAGCCGTTAGAAGCTGTGTTCTTAAACAACCGATTTGCTTGAATGGCTCACACACTTTGAGAGACTTTTGATCTCACCTGTGGAGGAGGCACTTGCTAAGCTGTTATTAGTGTTTGGTGTGTGGTTAAATCATTACAGTGGCTCCGATAAAAAAAAATGTATCATTCAATTAGAGGTAAAGCCCCAGCCACAACAATCCAGACCGGAAAGTGGAAACAATAGCCGAGACGGGAAATTCTTTCAGACGACACCAAATGACTTGACAGTTTTTACATTTGTGGTCAATCAAATCACAAATGGCTCCCGTATTTCACAAAGATGACTACTCATGCCATTCCGTGTTGCATATTCTTGCCTATGTTTTTGTGCGAGGGTGACAATGCTGGAAAAAATCTTCATGGAAGGGAGCAGCATGGGCCAAGAATGACATTTTGCAGGTGTGTTGTGCTGATCTGGGAAATATTTTAACCCTATTTGGCAAGAAACGAAGCACCAATATACACATATATACAGAAAACCCCCCCTATTTGATTGAAATTCATCACTGCCTATACTAATAATATACTAATATGATTTTAAACCCATCTTTGAGTACAGATGATTGATTTCGTAAAAAAAACAATACGATAGTACATGCACATAAGGAAAAGACTCAGCATAACTTCCACTAACCACCCAGGCTAAACTAAGCTCCACCCCCAAATATAAAGCTTGTCTGTCAGTCGAGAGGAATAGTGACTAGTCCAGGGAGTACCTCGGAATGCATACGTTGGTGGTTTACTCTGCAATACAGTCTCCTACCTTGCTTAAGGCTTCGGCTTATTATGGTAATAGAATTTGAAAGTAAGAGTTGTCTTGCAATAATTTGGTGCAATGGCGCTTTGAGATGATTGCCAGTCGTCAAAAGCATAAGCAGGCATATATGCTTGGCGTGGTGCTGTTACTGCTTGCATTTTGTTGTCTAAATCTCGACTTCCCATTGGCTTCTGTTTCATTTTCAGTTCAGATGGACACTTAAAATACAGCAGATGCATCGCTGCCCACCGTCCACACGGTAGGTTGCTTTCAAACAAAGGAGTAGGCGACTGATTGCATATAAAGCGCGCAAGTGAGATCACAAGTGCTGATTTTAAATGTGGTGAATTATTCATTATGAACTGATGAGCTGTCCACTTGTGACTGGATGCATTTTATTTACTCATTCATTTAGGAGCTCACTATTCGTGACAGTGTTAAAGCCAGACTCATTTCTCAGTCATCCCATTTTTTTTTTGGGGGGGGGTATATGTCATCTTAATCAATGTGGACTAAATACACAGTTTTGAACAAGCAACGTTTTTTTTCATAAACGGTTTCTGCTTTTTTTATCGCACTCAGTTCTGAGAATGCATTGCAAGGGAAGGTGCGAACTGAACGCTCGATTCATTTTGCAACCACTAGAATGGAATGAGTCACAATAAGATATCATGCACTTCAGGCACTGCCAGCCCCTTACCCTTTTTTTTTTACCTTTAATAAATATGCCCAGTGAGCTGTTAAGTTATTTAATGCAGTGGTTCCCCTGCAGTTTTGATGCTGCTTATTAGTCAGTATGGTGCACTAAATTACTTAACACTTGCAATGAATTACCTTATATATTTCACGTAAATAAATGTCTTTTACGCAAAACTACTGCATAGTGCATACTTTCCCGTAATCTGATAATTATCTGCATGACGATGTCGACACTGGTGTGACATATCAAACACTTGTTAGATTGCGGCAAATGCTTTCAACGCTATCGGCAGGGGGAAGAGAGGGTAGCGTGTTTACCTTCACACTAAATACTGATGCAATTATTATAATGTAATTAGGTATATAATGATAACGCGATATCATCGTCGCCATGTTACGATATTAAAAGCAGCAAATCTCGGTTAAAAAATAAAATAACTTTTTGCAGCTTCAGCCGAAAATGGAGTTGTGAACTACATAAACCATGATAGTCACTGCTGTTATCATTTACAAAAAACATAATATCTGGCTTTTTTTTCTACAAAATTTTGAGCTTTTATACAGTATTGCGATCATTTTTTTATTCTGCCAACCTCGCCACGATATTGTGATAATTATTGCATTGTGAGATTCACATCGCGATAATATATTGCGATGTTTGGGCAGGTGTGTGTAATAACAATTTCGATAGCATCTTATATAGCAGACGTCTTTACCAAAGTAGAAATGGCATCTGTGAAGCTTGAGTTGATTTGTAAACCAAAGTGTAAGCACAGAGCGTTTCAGCATTAAAAACTTCTCTACGTTGACCCGAAAAGAATTAAGAATCACTCTGCAGTTGATTAAAGCCCCCGGCAACTATCTAAGGAATTACTGCAAGATGAGGCAAAATGAGGGATTCATTAGCAGATTCATGTCTACATCCAATTAGCAACCAGAGCAGGAATCAGTGCTTAAAGTTTGCGGACAGATTCAACTCAGTAGGCGAGGACGATGTGCAATGAGGAAAACCGAGGCAGTGAATTGCTGGATGAATTTTTGTTAGAAAATTAAAGTGGAACTGCTTCACTAAATTCATTCTCCCCGTCATGGGAGAAGGGTAGTGGGGAGGTTACGGTGAAGAAGTTGTTCGTTTGAAAACTGAACTGCATTCCCGCAACCACTATCTCCCACACGATCCATCGAGGGCCTCTTTAAAAATTCATTAATTTACAGCAAAAAAAAAAAGATTGAAATATACGGTTGAGCAAAACCCAAAAATCTGGCTACTGAATCCCATTAATGGTGAAACGTCTCCCGCAAAGCCTTGAGCTGTCGCATGAAGAAACCTTGACAATCATTTCTTTTCAATTATTACTAAAACAATGCGTGTCTAATTGTCACATTTAATTAACTCAATCTGTGGACAAGAAAATTGAGGGAGCTGAGCGAAAATCCTGCAAAAAAAACTCATTAAAATCCATTGACGAAACCGTCATTCCCATGATGCCATGCCAGTGTCGTTCTTTTCACCATTTGATATGTCGGCGTTAGAGACTCAATGACAGCTGCTCGTGCTCCCCCCACCTTCCAAAAATGCCTAGAACTGCAGTTACAGTAATTGCTCCGGCCAGCACTAAATGAGGTTCACTTAAGTGCAATTATCCCCCTCTGATCTCCCCCCGTAAAGAGACTTCTCTAACACAGAGAAGTGGGCTCACACAATGTGACTGCAAACAAGATTGAAATTGGAATCGGGGAGGCGCTTCCGAGCAGATGAATGGCTCCACGGCTCATCTGCATTCTAGTGAGGAGGCACAGCGGCTCTAATGAAGACTGAGCCACTTCCTCCTCCTCCTCCTCCTCCTCCTTCCTCCTCACCCTTAGGCCTCCAATTTGAAGTGTGAGGAGAGATTTCTTCTTCTTCAAAAAAAAAGCGTCCACTGGTTGGCATGGAGAAGCATTTGCAGCGGTGGAGGGGAATGTTTAAGCTTTTTACCTTCATTCAAGGTGAATAAGGTCAGAATTAAAAATCTGTTGCGTGACCTGGCCTGACGTTAGATTTCCCACCAGAGTTGAATTTGAAAGCAAGTTGAAAAATGGAAAGAAAAAAAAAAAGAAAACATAACATAACAGCATCGCTCAGCACTGCACAAGGTGCCCCAAATGATGGTGGTACATTGAAGGTCAAAATTGTGGAAAATATGCCTGCACTTTATTTGCCTTCATTCACAGGCCTGTGTGTTGTAAGGGCAGCATGTTGACCTAGTGTGTCTCAAGTCTGCCTCACAATTCCAAGATAGGGGGTTTGAAACTCGAGTTATTTCCACCCCACGATTATGTGGGCTTTATGAAATGAACCTTGAATATGATGAGGACCACCTTCAGTACTTTGGCTACACTGTCGAATAATTTGAGAATAAATCATTTCACAGATGATTCTATTGTTTAATCAAGTAATTGGATACATGTTGAGTGACGTGGGTGAGAGTAGAGTTAACACCCGCAAGCACAGGTTAGCTGCTGGCTGTTAACTAGTTAACCGTTAACACGTTTTGCGAACTGTTGAGAGCCTGGCCGTCAATTGTGGTCGCAGCAGCTTGTGTAATAATGTGCTCGTGTCCAGATTTTAACGTTTTTTGTTGTTGTTTTTTTTTTTTTTTAAAAAGCATTTGCCCACCAGCAGCTGTGTCTATCCTTGACTACTTGAGGGGGGCCTTACAATACGTTCTCGGGTATAACAAATAATCTAACACTGATTTCTCATGTTGGTTGTTGTGGCGCATGCCAGGATGGCCGAGTGGTCTAAGGCGCCGCGTTCAGGACCCAGTCTCCCCAGGAGGCCTGGGTTCGAATCTCGAATTTCCCCATTGTGGGACTAATAAAGGCATTATTATTATTATTATTATTATTAGTTAGGCATATTTCATCTTGTTAAAGTGTGAAAATGTTCCCTAACTTCGGACATTCTCTGTCTTTTATGCACGCCATCCTCCCGGTTCGGTGCCATTGTGCCAACTTCTTTCTAGTCCAGTCCAGGGTGCACACCGCCAGTGTCGGCCTCAGCTCATCTGTAACCCACTGAGGGCAAGCACGATAGAAAACAGATTAATAGATGATCTCTTTTGCTTTGAAAGTCGACCATTGTTACAGATTGTGTTCCAGCGGCCACTGTACAAGATCGGTACTGAATAATACTAACCCAAAAAAGTAACTACACCATATATAAAAATATATTAGCATCCTCATGAATAAATTGCCTCCTGCCAATCACGCAGCACAATAGAATTTTTGCCTGAGGGCCGAGACTTGGTGGTCTAATAGGGTTTTGCTGCAGACGGTACCTGTTGTTGGGTGCTGTCCAACCACAGTAATACGTGTGTGTGCGTGTGTGCGCGTGTGTGTGGGGAGTGGAGGGGAGGGGGTTGCGTGCATGTGTGATGAGTATGCATGTAGCCACAGGCTCAACTACCATCAGGAGTCTGATAACTGCACCACACGGATGGCCATTTGAATAATCACTTCAACAAGGGGAGAAATTAAAAAGGCGCTCAGTGGGAAGGTGGGGGGGGGGGGCTAGGCACAGGGCCACTCGCTGCATTCCAAATGAGGTACCGCGAGTCCGACAGTGAAAGCCCACCCTCCACCGCCACCACCATTTCCTTCCCACAAACACAAGCCTCACCATTGACATCCATCCAACATTGTCGCGTGTGTCTCATCATGAGTAATCTATGAAATGATGCGCAGATGGGCATTTTCTGTGGTGTGGCATTTAAATATCAAAACCACCCAAGGACTGTAAAAACTGAGGAACATTCTTTTGCGAGAAAATATATCTCTGAAGTCATACAAATACTCTTGAGATTGAACCGTCATAGTGTGTGGCGCCACGTGAGAGTCCAGTAAATCAAGACAAGCCAACTACTGTATAAGAAAACTAAACTGAAGGAAAGCTACTCACTTTTTGGAGAGACCACGAACATGTACCCGGTGTAGGGATTTGGACTAGTCGAATCAGCAACTCTGCATTAACGTTTGATGTTGACTAAGTAGTAATTACGTAGTTTGGGCATCTTGTCTTCCATTCGAACAATTTACAGAAGAGTTTTAACTATCCTTTCAGCTGATGGTCTGGCCAAAGAAGGCAACAGTCTACACAAATCTGCGCGTCTCAGAGTACCAAAATAAGATGGACCTGTCATTCAAAACAAAAGCAAATCTTTTTACAATGCGTAGGTGAGCAATGCAAGGATGTCATGCAAGGAATTGACCTGGAAGTCACTATTTTACACACAACCTAAAGTTAGAATGTATTAAAAAATATACACTTAATAAAATGTATACATAGTGCAACATAAATAAAAAAATTAATGTGTTAAATGTGACACGCATCCATCTACTGGTAAAACAAACAAATATGAGAAGCATGAACGTCCTTATGACTACATTAGTTAAAATGATTGCACCATACATTCCGGGATTGAGAATTTTTTTAACAATATTTGTACAGTTGACCCTCACTATTTGCACGGAATAGGGACTAAGACAGCAAACAAACTGCAAAAATGGGCATGGAACTGACTAATTGAAATGCATTGCTGGTATCTTTTAAATATTTATTTAATGCATTTTTTTTTCATAATTAATTGGCTCATTACTCTGTATGCTGTATTTTTATTTTTTTGCATGGGCCTCTAAAAATCCATATTTGTCGGGCACAAGTAAAAATATTAACGACATAATCGGGTTGAATTTCATACATTGTACGTTGAAAGAGTGTTTAAGTTAGTAACAACTATTAATGAATTTGTCTATGTAATTCATATTTAATTGTATTGCCAGACCACCCCCCCATACAATACAGCCTGTTCCATTTCTGGCTCTATGGTTATCAACACTCAACGCCATCAAAAGTAGTGCTTTAAGATGACACAAAAACAAGGCCAAAGAAGAAGACAGAGACTAAAGAGTAGCAGAGTTTCTCCGCCCCCAACTTGACAGCTTGGCAGGCCAACAAGCCGCCATTGACTACATGGCAGCGCTATCATGACAAAGCAAGCAAAGCTGCCGTGTTAACAATGAACAAACAGTGTTACTTGCATGAGCCTCTGACAAGCACATTTTGATCGGGCTTGGCAATGAAGTGCTGTCTCCTTGAGTGAAAATGCAATGGAATCTTGACGGGAACTTGATGTATGGGGACAGACTTTTTACTAAGTCAGTGGTGGCTTCTCGTAGACACCATTCATTTGAAGTCTGAGTACGAAGGGATGAATGTCACCTCTCAGTCCAGCCTCAGTCGCAAGAGGTCACCAATAACACCCAAAAAAGATGCGACATTTGTTGCTAATCTCTTTTTGGGAGAAAACGTTCCTAACTATAACAACTATTTTATTAATTGGGCAACACTGATTAGTCCATGCTTTGTTCTAATGCTCTAACTCCGCTGCCAGTCAGCAGAACATCCCCCATTAAATCAAGAGTGTCAAATAGATGTTAAATTTGATGTAATTCTTTATCCTTTGTGTATTTTGACAGAACTATGTCAGAGACCTTTTTTAAGACGCGGAATTGTTTCAAATGGTGAGAACATATGCGTAATACGTCAACCTTGTGACAAGAATCAGATAACCATAAAGCCTGTTCAGTAAACAAAAACACAGACACTTGAAGTTGATCTCAAAAGGAGGCAATCTTAAATGCTTCTGTGCTGTCATTTTTTTTTCTCCCAAGCATTTTCTGTAATTCAAGTCTTCGGGGTTTTGCAACCTTTATCAAGCCAAGCCATGTCACGTCATATAAAAATAGTAGGAATACTGAAAGAACGATCTAGTCTCCGTTTACTCATAAATTGATTTTGTGTGAAATGTGGGCCCGGTGAATCGAACACAAAGATCATTCTTTTTTATTAATAGCAACAGGTGGATGCACAGATTTATTGTACCTTCTGCCAAAAAATGGAAATGCATGTAATTGTAATATTATACATTGCCAGCGTAGCTAAATGAACAAAAAATAGATTTGTGATTCATAAATTATTTTATTCAGGCATAAAGTGAAATTTGATATCTTCCCACGGTGCCACTGAGTATTTCTCAAAGCATTCCACTACATCACGTCACCTAGGTTTAGAAACGCTGTATTACATAGTTGCCTGACGTCGTTGATTGCAAAAACACACTAAGCAATGCACTTCGGAAAGAAGAAAATTACGGTAAACGAGGAGGAGCTCTCATTACAGAACTATTTTCGCCCTCGTAATTCATTCGCTCCAGGTTTAAACTGTCACTATCATAAAACTTTTATGAAGTCTACTGCCAGCGTTTTAGTCAATGACTATTATATTATCAGTCTATATGTGTTATCCCACCGTTTGTGTTCAAATATCTGTTTGCTGAAGGATTAAAACACAGCAACACTGATGCTATTCGTCAGACCGTCTATGGTGTTTTGTATTTTGTGTGTGTTTGCTAAACAGACTTAAGACTTATTTAAAGCAACCCTATGTGGTTGTTTCAAACAGAAAATACATAACGGTCTTTGTTGTACATGTAGTTTGATAGTAAACATCAATTGGGACAAGCATTAAACAGCTTGAAGCCTCTTTTTTCGGGGGGAAAATATCTCACTATATGCCAAATTGCAACTTGTGAAGTGTGTTGAATTAACTGCTAACAGGCAGTGCGCATAACTTAAATCTTAGGGTTGCAGAATATTGGGGAAAAACATGCGATATGGGTGTTGACTATTGCAATATTAATATTTCTGCAACATTTAATACGGACCTAAACTACATCTTTATTACCTAATTAAAGAAGTCCGTATTTTAATGTGGAAAAATAAGCAGGCTCAATGTATTCTAATCTAATTTAGTTATTTAGAGTGTTAGTAATGCCCCTGAATATTGACCTTCCATCGGATGTTGACTTTGAAGTAACAACTCACCGTTAAACAAGCGTGTGCGCGCATAAAGACACTGTGAGGACGTGTAGAGCTGCATGCACGAATACTCATTCACATTTAAAGGAAGGGTGATTAATATGCAAAATCAAGTCTGACCTTTCTTTGCGGGTGCTGAGTAATATTAAGGGCATTTCTTTCAGTCTGACGTGGGTTGGGACAGTCAGAGGATGGAGGGAGGCATAATCTCTCCATCCAACCATTTTCAAAACTGTTTGTCATCATTAGAGTCACGAGTGAGCTGGAACCTATCCCAGGTGACTTGCACTCTGGACTGGCCAGCCAATCGCAGAGCAGACGCTGTATAGACAAACATATAGTCGGTGGGATCGTCTTTAATGACCCTAAAATGCATGTTTTTGGAATGTGAAAGCCAGAGTATAAGGAGAAAATCCACTCAAGCGCAGGGAGAACATGTAAACTCCACTCCAGGTTTGAATCTAGAACCCCTTGACTGCGTCCCATACGTGATAACCACTAGCGGGTATGCATGACGCAGTCATAAATATAACACCTCGTTGGACAAAAAGAAGTGCTCAGTGGCTGCCATACTATTTTTCATTTGACTGTTTAAGAGTTTTTCATTTAAATATTTATTGAGATTATGACTTAACGACTGTGTGAGCAGAAGATAGTAACATATTTTACATTTTTAAAATAGCATGACGCACCACCAAACAAAGTGTCACAAAAAGTGTATACAGAAAGGCAAAATATTCTGATCCCTTGCACGAAGAGCAAAACAGAAAGGCAATAACTGACATCCCCCTATAAAAAAATTGAATTGCCAATATTATGAATTTAAATTGTAAATATACCACAAACTGTGATCCCAAAACACTTGAATATCATTTCAAACTCATTTTCTAATATTACTCTGACAAACAGCTTACACACAAAGTGCTCGTTTACATGCACATGGCAAAGACTCACCACAATTTCACTTACAACCCAGGCTAAACTCAACTCCACCCCATCATACAAAGCTTGTCTTTCACACAAGATGCATCACTTCACCATATTTCCTTTACAACAATTGACAAGGAATTGGTGACATCTTGGGACGGTTCAGTAAGAACAAAAAAATGCAAAAAGTCAAGTTTTTGTGCAAATAGCTGGTGGTCGGTTTCACAGAAATAAGTCAATTTGTGAATAGCAAACCAAGAATAGACAGTGGTTCAATACGGTACTAGTCTGAAATAACGATGAGCGGTGGTTGAAAAGCATGTCATTGTTCTGACTGTCACTGTGTCTGGTGTAGACGGACGATAATATATATATACGCTACATTCAATGAATAATAATAATAGTAATTTCCAGACAAGACAAATTAAACTGGATGAAACGGTGGGCGACTGGTTAGCACGATGGTCTCACAGTGGAGAGGTCGTGGGATTGATTCAGGCTGTGGCGTTTGCAAGTTCTCCCAGTGCCTGCGTGGGTTTCCTCCGGGTACTCCGGTTTACTCCCACATTCCAAAAACATGCATGGTTGATTGGACACTCTAAATTGCCCATGGTATGAGTCTGAGTCTGGCAACCAGTTCAGGGTGTAACCCGCCTGCTGCCCCCACGACCCTCGTGAGGAGAAGCGGTACAGATAATGGATGGATGGAAATTCTTGCGGCACACCTGATAATTTCTCAGACACTGTTGCAACTTCAGTACAGATTCGACGCTGTAGGACCGAGGCTATCGTAAATCGAGGACACCTCGATATTAACATGCACATGGGGGTGACACGCTCCTAATGTAAATTCAAACAGCATTGTTATTATTTTTTTTAGGGGGTGGGGGGGTCCAGCTCTCGCGTTTATGAGGCCGAACGTGTGTACCTAATGTAGTGGCCGGGCGCCGGGTTGCATATGCTGCACTTGTTGAGCCTCGGAGCACAAGTATGAGTATATTTATGTTCGGGAGGAATTCAATGGCGGTGTGCGAGGAGTAGACGATTGACAGTGAGGGAGGGGGGGGACACACTGCAACAGCTGTGAGTCAAATGCAACCAGGGCACGCAGGAAAGCCAAATCACACACACAGGCGCGCGGTCGCACACACACACACACACACGCATTAGGACGAAGAGACACACGCACACACATTTCCTACTGCACAGTGCACACGCATACCAAACAGCTAGCCTAGCTGTGAGAGAGAGCTGGGGTACGTCACTACAATACACCCAGAAAAGAGGGTGTCTCCCCCCGCCTAGCCACCCTACGCGCGCCCCCTGCCACGGCGAGCGGAAAGCTGTCAACCAGGGCCTGCGCGCCGGGTTCAACCCCCCGCCCCTCCTCCCTACTCGGTGTGAGAACTTGAACGCAGCACACTTTGCCCGACAAAAAGTCGTCCATTTCTCGGGCCCTAGTTCAACTTGCATGTCCGAGTAGCTCACTTACTCTGTGGGGGGAGAGGCTGATGTTGACGGTGGTCTCCGTAATCCTCGCGTTAGTTTCGCACTTAACTGCTCCCGCCTTCTGACGCCGTCCGCCTCCTGTGGCCCGGCGGGTTCCCCGAGCGTGTCCCCCGCGCGGTCGAACGCTTGTCGTCACGGGTAAAGAGCCGCCGAAGGTTCGCCGGTGTGCCTGCCGTGCCGTGGCGTCCCTTCACTGCTTCTCTATCTCAGCCTGCTTTCTCCCCGCTTCGCCTCTCGCTCAGCGGCCGAGCCAACATCCGGGACTCTCCGCGCACTAGCCGGATCTACTTTCTGACGAACGTCGACGCGCAAGAACGGTTGTTGTCCTACCACCCCCCCCCTCTCACCCCTCTATCCCGGTCGCCGTCACTACCGCTATAAAAAAATAGTGCGAATTAATAAATGAGATTTTTTTAGGAAATACTTTATTAGTAATTTCATATACAAATGAGTACTAAAATCACATTAATATAATATACCGTTTATGTATATGTATATATTTATTTTATATATTTATTCATCTATACATGTACTGTATGTTTGTACTGTATGGGTGAATAATATAATGAGGCGTATGCCATACTTGATTGTTTTCTAAGCTTTGTTGCTTTAATAAAGTTTCATATTTCAATCAAATAATGCATTAATTAATTTTACAAGTTTTAATAACTACCGTAGTTCTGGGAGCACACATTTATTACTGCCACTGCTCATCAATAACTAAAACGTTTAAGCATGGTTAAAAAATAGAAAATCAATGTTAATAATAAGTCCTAAATCACATCTGTAAAAAGAAAAATAAGCTATGAATACACATACACAAATGAAAAAAATGTCACTATTTCCTGTACCATTGTTATTCATCTGACGGAGTGTTCAGTTGTATATTTACTGTGATTAGTGGACGCTTAATTGAGAAATAGGAAACTATTAATATCCGTGCACAAACTGGCTAGGTGACTTCTTTGTAGAGTGAAGAAAATGATTGCGACAGCCAGTCTACATTATTCAGCAATGCAACAGCGTCCCCTGTTGATTAATTACTGGTACTATTAAAACATAGATTAAAAAGTCTCACCAATATACACTGCACAAAGAAAACCTTACATTTTACCACCGATTTTCTTCGTGGAAAAAAAAAGAGTTTAACAACATATACGATTAATTTAACATCAAATTTCAAACTATAGAGCCTTTGTCACTTCCTCAAAACGTGCTGTGTCTGTGCAAAATATATTGAATTACTATGTTCCTTTCAACTGTAAACAAATTTATATGGATGACTTCAGCAAAGAATGGCTATATGATGGAGATAAATATCTGGTGAATATACTATTAGTGGCATATAAAAAGCCATTACTAGAAGCTAGTGTAATGTGGAACCACCTAACCAAGATCAATGGATGACAATTGTTGAGGAAAGCCGGATAATGGTGATGAAGATGATGACTTTCCGTATGAGACTGCAGGATACTCAACGAGACCAGAAATTGGGAAAATGGACTATGTTCAAGAACTCAACGGTGAATAACGATTAACATAAAAAAAGAAGAGGAAGGGAAACTGATATGCGCTCAAATGTAACTACCATGATGTTGCTGTGTTACTTTTTTCTTTTTCTCACTTTCTTTTCATTTTTCTTCTTCACAGCCCGTTAAGAATTTATAAAGGTCAATAAATATCAAAGTTAAAAAAATTGCACTTTCCCAATAAAAACAATTCACGACAAAAAAAACCCTCTCAAAATAATTTAACTAAAAGCATATTTGTACACTCTATATAAGGTCCTTTGGGAACTGTTTTGTAATTAGTTATCTTGGTGTTATTATTTTTATTTCACAAAAAAAGGCATTTAAACAGGAGCGTGTTGACTTCTATTCATCCATCCAGCATTATGTAGTGGTGGTAGTACCACAGATATCCATTTAGGGGCACTAGTGTGTTTATAAATAAAGCGAAGAAGAGGAATCTTCAATTCTAGGAAGTGCGGTCCTCGGTTCGGCGTTCTGTTCTGGACGTTTTCTTCACACCTTGGACTCTAAATGTAAGACTTTTTTTCCCCACAATAATTAAATTACGGTGACCACACGGACACATGAGGAAGTCGCTGACAAACTTTTGTTCGTGCAAAAGTGACAGCTTTAGGTGACAGCTCTGGGTTTTGTCATTTCTGTCCTCTGGCTGGGCGAGAAATGGAAATGAAAGTGATTGGGTGACTTAGTTTAACTTCGCAGCAAATATTACACAATACAATACAACTATTTATACAGCGCATTTCACAACAGCTGGAGCTGTATCAAAGCGCTTTCCATACAATGCAATAAAAATTAGCGGGAAATTAGAGCACAAACTGACGCATAGAAACTTATATTCAATAGATATTTTACATTCCTTCGGTGTAGACAATTTATTATCAATTTATAGACTTTACATTTCTTGACGAATACTAGCAACAAATTGCTGATTAACACCATATTGCACTAATCACTTGCATTTTAGTGTCAATTTACAAAAGAAAGACATACATACAAACAAACATATTTTAAACGTGACCAGAGTGCTGTACACTTACAATTATGTCGTTAGATCCTTTTATTTAAAAATGTCTTAACACTGAAAATGCACGAACATAAATTGATCGTCATATACTGGTTTAGTCCATAGAATGTCAGAAAATGGGCACCAATTTAAAACAAATAATTTACGTCTTTTTCTACATGATCACAATTCTTTGGGGTAGGGGGGCGTTAGGATGTTACAAGTGTACAATGAAAGAGTTTTGAACACACACCACACAGGTTGCATTATGATTAACAATTTAAGACAAATATTAATCAGTAATACAATGAAATACCAGCAAATAAATCAATCACTACTTAGTCAAACAGGCAAATTAATAAAAAAAATAATAAATAAAATACATTGCCGACCCTGGTGACAAGTGACATGCTGTACCTTGATAATTATCTTTCACATTCTTTCCCATCCGTGTGCCGCCTCCCTCTCAGCCAGCCATGGCAGAACCCAGAGGTTCTTCCATCGATGGCAAGCTGGCCGAAGACTTCGCTGCTCCCTCCCATGTGGACGAGGTTCGGGAAAAGATGACCGCCTTCGCCAGGCTCCACTTTGAGGCGGGCCGCCGCGTGGTCCTCATCACATCGGGTGGCACCAAAGTCCCGCTGGAGTCGCGTACTGTTCGCTTCCTGGACAATTTCAGCAGCGGCAGGAGGGGAGCGCAGTCCGCAGAGTACTTCTTGGATGCGGGTTACGCCGTCATCTTCTTGCACAGACATCGCTCACTCTACCCGTACGCTCGCACATTCTCCTCACTCAACATGCTGGACGCCTTGCAGTTCTCAAGTGGGGCTCAAGAACCGGACCGCGTGGTGGTGAACCCACAGGTGTTGCCTAACATCGCCAAAGTGCTGAAGAAGTATCAGGAAGTCACAGATGCCCAACTTCTGCTCCCCATCGAGTTCAGCACTCTGTCTGACTATCTGCACCTCCTCAAGGCATCAGCGCAGGCCCTCAGCGCCATCGGTAGACGTGAAAGCCTGTAGCATCAGCTCGTATTTAGAATGTCTCTAACAGACTTCTGTATTTCAGGATCAAAGGCCATGTTTTACTTGGCGGCGGCTGTGTCGGATTTCTACATCCCCGCCTGTGACATGCCAGAGCACAAAATCCAGTCTTCCAACGGACCGCTTCAAGTGAGCCATAATTATCCTATCTTACATTTTAAAAATGAGTTAAGATGTTAAAGATCTGTATGTGTGAACCTCGCTGAAGCTAAGCTAATGTGGGCTATTTAAAAATCTCAACAATGAATCCTTACCTGCCTGCAGCTAAGCTTGAAGATGGTGCCCAAAATTTTGTCCCCGCTGGTGAAAGACTGGGCGCCGCAGGCCTTTGTCATATCCTTCAAATTGGAAACTGACGCCGCCATCCTGCTGGACAAGGCCCGACGAGCGCTGGACACGTACAGGCACCAGGCGGTGGTCGCCAACGTGCTGGACTCGCGGCGTGGCCATGTGGTGGTGGTGACGCCCAACAGCCAGCACGAGGTGGTCCTCTCCAAGGAGGACGTCGACAACCAGGTGGAGATCGAGGAGAGGATCGTGACGAATTTGACAGCGGCGCATGAGCGCTTCATTGAACAACAAGCGGGCTAACCGCCATCCCTGTCATTACCTGCATGTCTTGATTCTTAGTTTCATTATTTGATCGCAAAAAAATCATGAAATTTTTGTATAAACGTGTTTAAGAATCATGGATGTTAAGGAGCCAAATTATTTAGTTTGAGGCCTAAACAAGTTACCGGACTTAAAGGGGAAGTCAAGTCCAAACTTTTCTTTACAATAATTTGTCTTATGCGCCCTGACAAGTCTAAACATGGCATTCTGATTAATATTATGTATTTGCAATATTCGTTAAGCAGCACAATCGCTCAATTTTTATCCATCTCAAGGAGCGGCCATTTTGCCACTTGCTGTTGACTCAAAATGACATCACATGGCTCAGCTAACAACCAATCACTGCTCATCTATTTTCTGGGTTTGGTCGTGATGATCGCACCATGAGCCGTTCGGCACTTATGTCATTTCCAGTTGACAGCAAGTCACAAAATGGCAAGGACTGTTAAAAAAAAAAGGTGGATTTTTCTACTTAATTCATATTCCACAAATGCAATATTAATCAGAATGTCGTATTTAGACTAGTGGAGGCGCATATAAAATATAATTGGAAAGAAAATTTTGAACTTGACTTCCCCTTTAAGAGGCAAAGATTGTGATCATTTTAACGTTGGATCTATTTTCTTTTTTTACAGCCGACATGGCTTGATCAAATCTGAACCCCACACTGCACGCACTTAATTACTTTTTGTTGCTGAGCAAGTTTAAAAATCAGTTTGTTACAACCCATGTATAAAATGAGCACATTGCAGATGTATCATTATTTCTCGCACTTTGTTCTCATATGACACAATCTGAGAAAATAAGTTTTACTTGAAAAATGTCCCAAATCTCTAACAACTTTAAAAAAATAATTGAAATGTTCAATGATTGACATTCTATAATTTCAATGTTGTTTCTAACAATGTTTTAAACCTGCTATTCAAGAACTTATTAAAGACTGTAAAAAGTTTATTCACTTTGCATGATGTCAGTATTTTTATGAAACTCTGATTTAACACGGTTAGTCTTTTTAACAGCGTAAGCTCATCGCACGAGACAAAGCTTTGTAGCACAATGGGGTGTTTCCTTTTGTTACTTGAGTTTGATACTCTTCTTGACTCCTGCACGGATACCGGACAGTTCTCCGCTGTATCTCGTCTCCTCCCGCCGAACTTCACGGACCTAATAAACACACAACCAGTCGACGTATAACAAAAGCATACCCTGGAACTAACTTCACGTGTAGTTAATACACACCTGGCCCTTTCTGCGGATCTTAGCCCGCCTGAACTTCTCCCGATGCTTGACTCGAGGGTTGCGGTCAATCTTCTTCCTCTTAGGAGTGAGTCCTCTGTTCTTGGCCATCTAAGACAAGGGTCGGGGCACAAAATTAGGATTTGTTTGAGATCATTTTGTATTCTTCGGATCATCCCTTTGACAAATTGAGTAATCGGATCTTTTTTGCTAAACAGTGACGTGTACAACGGCAGCAACATTGGTCCTCTGTGGATAAATGAAATGAGATTTTGTTTACTGGCTTTTTATGTAATTGAATTATATGAGTTCTTCGATGAGTTGCAGCCCTCACTTACCTGATACGTAATGCCTCTCTTCGCCTCTGAGTCTAACTCTTCCTCATCCACATCTTTCACCCTGCAACAATGTCAACAATAAAGAAAACGTTGATTTTTTTTTTTTTTTTTTACATCCTGAGTTCAAAATCTACTCACTCTTCAGTTGTTTGTAGTTGGCGCTTCCTCTTCAATTTCAATTTCAACTTCATCCTTTCCTCTACTTCTCTGTAGAATTGCAGAGCCGCCTCCTCATCCAGGTCCGAGTCAGAGGCAGCGACCGTCGCTGGCACCACTTTGCTGGAATCCTGTGTCCACAAATGTGCCCTCATTAGCATCTGCATTAACCGCAAGTAATGGACCATATGCATGGCAGCACATCAAACATATCCGGAGGAAAGTGTAGAGATGGTCACAAGTCTTCACTTGTTTCAAGTTACTGGGGCACCATCTGGTGGACTTGTGTAATAGGTATATTCAATAGTTCGGGCCTGATACTTTTCAGGGCTGATGTGTCATCAAATATGATTTTTTTTATTTTCATTTTTTTTTAAAAGATGAAGCAATAGCCCCTGCAGCTAATTTTGAGGTGAGCAGGCTGGTATTTGACCTTGTGTTGTAAATCTGTGAATGGCTCATTACATCAGATACAGATGCTTGGATTGCTTTACCGACACTTGAATAACTGGAACAATTAGAAAGGTAATAGTCAACAATGTCATTCCAAGGGTTTCAAGCTGTCATTGTTCTCCCTGTGTGTTGGGTTATCCGCAGGTCAGCATGCCGTCATACCAAAAACGTGGATATGGTGTGTTCATAGAGTCTATTAGCTTCGATTTTTTTTACCTTGTCTTTTTTGTTGGATACAGCACGTTTCTTCTCAGCCGCTGGTCTATTGGTGATCTCGTCGTCCTCCTGAGCAGCCAGCAGCTTGCTGTACTGCGGTGCCAGACGGGCATCAACTAAGCTCAGTTCATTGATGAGCTGCAGTCAGGAAGACACAGGTAATAGATTACTTTTCATTTAGAAATTGAAACGGTCCTCATCCCAATTTTCCCAGGGCAATGTTGAACAGTTTTTGTTCAAATGCTCAAACTCCATCTTGAACATCAGCTTTAGATACCACAACATGATTCAATTTGGGTCAGTGCTGAAATGTTAAGCAGCTTTTGATTCACTATTTGAAAGTTAGGACAAAAATTAAATCGTGATCAACTCATTATCACACCATGCATGAATGAATCTGTAAAGACTTACATTTCTATAAGTGAGCAGTCGTTCGATGACCGGATGGTTGTGAGCGGGGATTCGTTTGGCTTTGAGCACCAGGTAGAAGCTGATGTTTGTACAATAACTGAAATGGAAAGTGTTAGAAGTTCAGGATTTGGCAATTGAGACTCCTTCACTCGTGAACGTCACAGTTTGAAATTACTGTTGTTACTCACTTGAGGTAAAGCTGGTGTTTTGTCCTCAGGTAGTCGGCACCCTTTTGGAAACAGAAGGTAGAATTGTTTCAGTGGAAGAAATGACGTAACTAGACAGCCTTGTCTTAAATGAATGCCTTTCAAATGAGACTGAGCATTGTTTCCACATGTTCACTTTTAGAACATATCCATGCTTTCACCATTATACCCCCGGGATCAAGAATTACAGAACACGTTGCACTGCATATTTTTTGTCTTGCTGCATATGGTACACTGGTTACCATGACAACTGGGAGTGGAGCTCAAGCATTGCTTCTACTTGTGTTAGCTGAGCCTCAAGTGCATGAAAAAAAGCAATAGCAAGACGAGACAGAAACTAGTAGCATCTGCATCAAAGTATCCCGCAGAACACACACGTTGATTAGACGATCAATAAAAAGGTGAAATAGGTCACCTTTCCCGGTGGGATCTTTCCATTTTCGACCATCTGCATGAGTGGCTGCAGCTGGTCCTTCATTTCTGTAAGCTGCACATCAACAATTCCATTTAGCATCCATTTCATTTGTTGCTTTTGGTAAGCAGCTCGCTCTTTGTCTGTGTACCTTTTCTTTGAAGTCTTGAATGAGTTCAAGTAACTCGGGCGACTCTTTCTTGAGCAGTTTCATTTTCTCCTTGTGGGACATTTGCTTCAAGTCCTTGACGATCTTCTCCTTTTCTACAACTGTCGACTCGGTCTGCTCCTCTGGAGCAAACTCCTTTATGTGGCGCCACATGAAAGAAACAAAGAAATAAGTTCATTGTGCAAACAGGTGAGCATTTCGTGGCGGGTGAAGCATGATCTTATAAATACCTGGAAAAAGTTTAAGTCGTAATCCTCCTCGCTGAGATGTTCTGCCAAACGTTTTTGGATTTTCTTGGCTTCTTCTTCCTCCTCCTCCTCTTCCTCGGCTACCAACTCATTGTGCGACTTTTTCTCTGTCAACATACAACGGAAACATGTTAGGCACAGTGGATGTATTTTTTGGGTAGTATTATGTTGACGGGAATGTGCAATATTAGCAATGTAATAAATAATAGAACTTGAATCAAACGGTGCCCGAGAACTCAAAAAAGCTGCTGGGTTTTTTTTTTTTTAGCACAGGGATTCCAACCAACAGCAACAGAAAATATACATACAGTATAAGCCTATAACAAATAAATAAAGATGACCAAAATTAAATTTTTTCTGTTTTTTTATTAATTGCAGCCTTTGAGGTTTGAAATTTGCCATGGACTACATTGCAATGTGATTTTAATTTCATTTATTATTGTAAACACCCCTCGCCACAAAATAAAGAAATACAGTCTGCTCACTTGTAGCCACATAGTCGGAGTCATAGAACATCTTCTTCTTGTTGCCCCATGCAAGATCATTGGGAAGCTCTGAGGAAGACAATACAAATAATGTAAAGCAAGTTTAAAGTGCACCAGCCTCAGAACCTGGCAGACTCACGGCTCACCTTCCTCTTTCTTCCCCTCAAGATCACTCTCCATGTCAGTGCCTTCGTCCTCCTCCTCCTCCTCCTTCTCCTCCTCATCATCATCTTGATCATCGTCGTCGTCATCCGTTTCAGAATAATCCAAGGCCATCACTTCCTCCTACAGAAATGAGCATAACTTTCCTTCGGAAGTTGAACTCATGAGTTAATGATGAACTCCAAAAGGAAAACTGGATCAAACCTCATCATCCTGCTCCTCCTCATCGCTCTGCAACTTAACGCCACTGGCGAGGAGTTTCTGTGAGGAAAAGTCCAAAAATATGAACAGTTAAAAACTAGTAATAAAAAAACATACACAGATGATTAAAAACAAATCATTAACAGTCAAAAATGAACATAAAGTAGTCCATAAACATCAGCAATCGTGTTCCAATAATAAGTTGAAGAGTTCAAACACAAATGCCAACGTTTCTACTTTTTCTATAAATTGGAAAAATGAAAATAAATAAATAAATCAGCCTCTAGATTAAAGATAATCAATTTATTGATGAAGGTATTTCGACCTTCTAAAATTACACATTTTACGAAATTAAGAGATAGATTAAATCAAACAATTAGCTGCATTTTATAGAACATTGGAATCATGAAAAGATGACAAGATTAAAAACTTACCTCAATCTTCTCATCGTGAAACTCATCAATTTTGTCCCTGGTGTTCTGAAATGAGAAATTTAACATTGCAAGATTAATACAAAAATTTATTTTCATTCATATATTATACAAATTTAAAGAAAGTACACGCGGGAAATCATGGCGGATGGACCAGTAAATGCTCTTATGAAAAACTCTATTTACTACCTCCCGATTCTCTGTGTTCATTCATTTTGTGGCGTGTTCACCCCAAACTGTTACCAATAGTTTATTGAAGAAAAAAAAAAAGAGTTGTGAACAACCACAAAAAAAAACTTGAGTAGTTTGAGCTTTGGCATTAGACAACAAACTAGTTAAGACTAAATCAACAGCCTCAATCACAAATTCCAACTTTCACTTGTGATCAAACCCATATATAAACAGTCACGATAAATATTCAAAATAGTCGTCAAAACACACAGAAAAAAACGACTTACTTTATCAGGGTCAGCCACGTTTTTGTAACCCTCTGGGTCACCTTCATCATATTGTTGCTTTTTAACGGGCCTCGGGATCTTTTTACGCCTATTTAAAGAAAGACAACGGAGAAAGGAGAGGACTCATGAACGCATGCCAGCAATACAAACAAGATGAAGTGACTATAAAACACAGACTTTGGTTTTGAATAGATACCAACTGCGCAAACGGTGTCAGTGGTGATTTGGCTGAGGAATTATTTTTGTCCTCGTTTTCCTAAAGAAACTTACAATCACTCCTGAAAACAATAACTAAACAAAAGAGATCTAGTCATAACTACAATGTTGTAATTACGTCAAGCACAATGAGTTATCTTGTGCATAAAGTGAATAATATAAGTAAAGCTGCACTGGCTTCATACAAACATACACAGAATTACATATAAATAGAATTGAAAACTGCCCACCTTGAAGCAGTATTGGACAAAGAGACTGATAACTACATCTTTTGAGTATAGGTTATCAACTCCTCGTATCAACTCCTCACAGAGGATAAAGAATATAACTGGGCGTACTGCTATATAGTCAAATTGACAAATACTGGATAGATGATTATATAGATAAAACAGACAGGGTGGCAAATTTAATTTACTATGTGGAGGAATAAAATATATTCTGATTTTAAAAAACCTTCAGAGAGCGATGCCTCACCTTTGAAGACTTATTCATCAACCAATTTTCTCAAGATTTAGTCGACTGACGTGTTAAGAAATACAGTCGACTAAAATATAAGATGATTACCGAATGTACGAGTTAAGTTCATCACCGTTTGAGACAAACAATGATTAAAAAAGTTATAACGTGTTACCGTTTGTCGAAGACGTAACTTCACGCTGATGTTAGCTATCATTAGCCAGACTCACCTCAATGCTCGAACCATTGTGCAGGAATTTAATACAGCATCCGACAAACGAGACCAAAAAAAACAGTAATTATGTTTAGAACAAGTGACTCGTTACGCGACTCGAATCCTAATCAGCCCAAGTAGTAAACATTGATCACATTGCTCCGGTCTGAACATGTGCTTCCGCAAACTCTTCTTCTTCAGCATCTTATTGAATTGCGACGTGAACGATTACAAGAACAGCGCCACTCAGTAAGTGGTAGAAAGCGAGAACTGCATCTGCTTAAAATTACCTAAACTAGTGGGGAACTAAGTGGGGAAAATGTGATGTGAACGTTTAAACAAATGAGGAAAATACATTTATACATCTACACATCCACGGTCTCTGTTGCTGTACAAAATCTTGCGTCACAGAGGAAGACTGGTAACACGATGGCCTCACAGTGCAGAAGTGCAGGGTTTGATTCCATCTCCGGCCTTTCTGTGTGGCGTTTGTATGTTCTCCGGGTACTCCAGTTTCCTCCCACATTCCAAAGACTTGCATGGTAGGTTGATTGGACTCAAAATTGCCCCTAGGTGTGATGAATTGTTGTTTTGTCGTTGTGTGGCAACCATTGGTTGTCAACCAGTTCAGGGTGTATCCCCCCCGCGCCCTACTGACCGAAAATGGCTTGGATCGGCTCCATTACTCCTTGGATAATGAATGGATGAATTGCTAATCTTAAAGGGCACGACTGGTTAGCACGTCTGCCTCAGACGGCCTCGTGTCAGACAGGATTGTCAACTCAAGCCTGCAGTTCGCTCGCGGTCGTTTGTGGGGAGTATGAAGAGAATTTCAAAAGAAATATTTTCAATGTAGGAAGCACAGCGGTTAACATGTCTACCTCGCAACTGTCTCCAGGCTTCTTGTGTGACGTTATGGCCTCTTCCACTTATCCATTTTGTACAGTACTTCCAAGAAAAGCAATGTGCACTCTGGATTCCTCACCAGGCATCCGCATACAGCACAGCACAATCATTCAATCGCACATAGTACATACATTCCGATGCGCAATTTACGTTCTTCAGTGAGCCACACATGTTTTGGGAATGTGGGCGGAAGCTGTACTACCTGGACAAAATGAGAGCTGAGGGTTTAATCTCACGCACAGTGCTGCAATCAACTTCAATCCATTGACCCATTTTCTATAGTTAAGGACATTTTTATTTAGATAGCGTTTTACACAGAGGACTTACAAACTTCACGTAGTTAAAATAGTCACATATATTCAAACAGAACCGCAACATTTGACATGGTGCAGTTAATACAAGAAAAAGAAATCACTTGCCCTCATTAAAGTCGCAGGTGAGCTGGAGCCTCTCCCAGCTGACTTTGGATGGAAGAAGCGGGGAACACCCTGAATTGGTCGGCAGCCAATCACAGGGCACATGTAAGAGTTTGCAATTTACCCAACATGCATGTTTTTAGCCTGTGGCAGGAGGACAGACTATCTGGGAAAAAAAAACGACGCATGCACAGGGAGAACATGAAAACGGCAACGTGACGGCTGAAACTGAGAGTCCAAGTCCGAACCTCACAACTGTGAGGGAGACTTTCTAAATACTAATCCACAAAATAAACTCGATATATTTCTTGATTAGAGTCAGCCTTTTTTCTTGTTCGGGTGTTTTAATACTACAGAGGTAACAGAGGTTTTCTAGTTCCTTTCAAGACGGAGAGAGCTTTGTTATACAATGCGGCCACTCATTCCTCTTCCCCTTTTCTTTCCTTGAGAGGCTTCCAGCTCAAATCCAAGGCGAAGCTGCGAGGTCTGGGCTTAGTGGCTTGTGAAACTCTTTGCAGGGCTGACTTAATTGCGTTGTTCCTCCTCTTCATCAGGATTAAACCCGGTGTCATTTGGTCCGGGTCATAACACTGGGAAAAAAAAACCATGGATTTTTATCACATGAGGTCACATGATTAGCACTGCAATAAAATCTACCAGCAAGGACTTACGTTGGAACTGAGCCTCGGTACGGACAATCTTCTCTCATCTGGAGCTGGGTCCACGCTGGATGCATCCCCGCGGAGGTCCATCATGGACTGGGTCATCTCTGGCATGTTGGTCCCGCAGCCTCTTCTGAAGAGTTCCGCCTTGTTTTTCTGAGGTGTGAACCTCTTCATGAGGTCGCTCAAAGAGTTGAAGCTCTCTGACTGCGGCACCCTCAAGATTAAGGGCTTCTACAAGCAGAAACATTCAAATAAATGTCAAAATTTGAGACTAAAAATCGGAATTGTCTTGCGCTTAAACGAGGTCGGGTTGCAGTGGGGGGCCGGACTTCCCTCTCCGCAGCCGGGAGACATCGTCTCTCGTCCTCGGGACCTCCTCCCAGTGGCACATGGATAATAATGATGACAATTCCAAGAAGGTCTTACACTGCCTGGTTCTCTCTATTGACTACCCACACCAATTTTAAATTCTCAGAAAGTTGCCCTGCTTAACTTTCATCTATTGATCGAATAAATTCATGTGTCAAAAAAACTTAATCCATAAAATTGTGCACCAAATTGATGAGAATCAATCATTGTCCCAATACAAACTGGCCTGTGACCCATTTTGGGCATAGAGCTCCAATTTGGAAAACTCATCATATCCTTACTCTTGAGGCGGCAATGTTTTCGATGCTGGAGCTGATGTCGTCGAAGCCGCTCTCTTCTTTCACACCGGGATCCGGGCTTGTACGCTGCTTTTCCCTCATCGAGGAAAATAAAAACTCATTTTGCCTCAAGTCGCTTTCGCCACCGTCTCTGTTGTCACGCCATGCCGACAATGCTCTGTCATCCACGTTGTTTATCTTCTCTTTGGATAACTGCCGGGATGCGACTTGTTCTTTCTGATGTTCTGTCCAACTGGAAATGAAGGAAGTAATGTTAGAAAATGATTTCAGTATGTTCCCTTCTTGTGTTGTCTTTTAACATTAAAATATTGGGAGAAAAGCTCATTTTTATATAAAAAAAAATTCACATAGAAAAAACTCACTTTGAAATTTTTGCATTGTCTGGCATATTGTTTGTCATTGGTGAGCTGTCCCATACCCTATTAGGTGAAAAAAAAAAGCATCAGTCAAGATTGGTGTCACACATTCATACATCAGAATCATGAATCATATTGGGTGCAAAAATAAAAAAATAAAATGAAAAATAAATAAATAAAATATTAATGATAATTTCCAATAATTATAAACAATTTTTTAAGGTAGTCAACTAAACATCAATATGCAACAGAAATTTGACTCACTTCTACTACTCACACTTCACTATTAGATTTGGGTAATGGTTAAGGTTAGGGATTGGGTTTCGGACTGCTTGAAGGTTTTGTACTAGGTTATGGTTGGGGTTGAGATAGAGTTCAGCCCTACAGGACATTTTGAAGTACAGGTCCAAAACAACATGAACATCATCTCATCGAGGGTGTTCGTACCTTCCTGTGGTCATAGGCTTGTATCCATTCTGAGGAACAGCATCGAGGGCTGGTGTGTTTTTATCAACTTGCATAAGAGTCGGCAAGGCTGTTTCATTTGCCACAATTCCGTCTTCTTCAAACGGACTCTCCAGGAAGCTTGCTCTGTGGATAACGCCCATGGCCTCCCAGTCCAGATGGGAGTCCGTCGGTGGCGAAGGAGGGTTGGGGATCTCTTCTTTCACGTGGAAGTGTCTTGGAGGGCTGGGGTCTCTGAAGTCTTTTTGTTGCTTAGTCATTTCCACGTGAGGAACGGCGTACTGCCAGAGATTGGGAACCGGGGCGGACTCTGCAAACAGGGTCCGGAACTCTTTGTCAAATCTGTCCACAGCCGATCCGGTGACAACAGTGACGAGATGGCGGTGTAAGTGAGCATCAGTCCACGTGAGGCTGTCGAGGATCAAGACAACTTGTTATAACATCATCAGCTGTTAGAACTAAAGACCTTTTTTGACATGACTGTTTACCTGTAGCTACCATGAATGACTGTATCCAAATCCACCAGAATGAATTTGTCTTTCAACTCCCCAACCATCATCTTTCCCGTCCTTGAACAGAAACTTTTGCCTCCAAGAACACGGACCCTAATGTTCTGCAATTCAGAAGGAGAAACATAATATTAAGGAACTTTGGCAGGTGGCTATAATGGAGTAATACACATGTCTGACGTTCCTGGTGAAGTGAATGTGGATGATTGTCCGTCTCTTCTTTACGGTATGTGCCCTGCGATTGGCTAATAAAAGATTTAGGATGTGGGCTGGGAGAGACCCCAGCTTCCTGTGAACATGCTGTTGGGCCATGAAAACAAAAAACCCTTTGTATTTGGCAGTATGGATTCATTCCAGTATGAGACATTTGGATCATTGGAACTTAGGAAGATAATTGACTTAAGAGACGATGGGCGCCCTGACAATATGGAAGACATGGTACTCAATGAGTATGAAAAATAAGAAGGTCCTGAGAACATGGGTATGTGGAATACTGATGTCATGGAACATGTCACACAGGACATATGGAACCTTTTGAAATTCAGACACGTCCGACCCAAGTATAGTCGACGTCTTGGAATTATTTGGTCAATGGGGAAAAAAAAGAATTCCTGAGATAAAGGTTTAGGAGTACACAGAATAGTGGGTTGGACCCTGGTCTGTCTCGGTCTTGAATGCATGCATTCAACCCTGGGAACGTGTAACCCAGGACACAGGGATTCCTGGGGATTTTGTCACTTAAAATTATGGGTCCCAACATTGAATTTTTGGAATATGAGACATTGGGAACACCTCACCTCAGGAAAATATGGTTCTAGATACAAAGAACCAGACAAACACAGGAAAATAAGTCCTGCTGACGTAGAACACTGCATGAATACATAGTCCATAGAATACTGGGTTAGCGCAACCCATGACTCGTGTAAGACTGATCAGTCTAAGCCCGGGGTACGGAACTCTGGTTCCTAGAGAGACATATCCTGCCTGTTTTACACCTCACCCGACTCCAAACACACCTGATTCAAATAATCAGGATTGTTTCAGGCTTCTGCACTGCTGGGTGATGTTCTGATAATTTGAATCAGGTGTTTGAGAGTGGAGGGTGATCTGAAGCGGGCAGGATATGGTTCTCCAGGAGCCGGCGTTCCCAACCCCTGGTCTAAGCCTTGAACACATGGCAGGCACCATGGAAACAGAACACAATGAACCCTCTGACTTTAGGACTGGTTGTGACAACTACTAATATGCTAATTTGACCAACCACTTATGACATAATTACCAATTACACCGCACAATCAATTTAATTACAAGTCAAGGGGTGACAACCGGTTGCACTGACTCCCTACCAATCTTGATGACAATCAAATTTCGAAATATCATATTTCTCTCAAACATGATGTGGGTATCGTTCCAAATCATTGTTTTGTCTTTCTGTCCTCACATTAAGAGCATTTTCAGTCCCTTCTGCAACAGTAACAAGAAGACTGTACTGAATGCTGTGCAACCAGTTGAACTGCAATATTTTTCTGGCGTTACCGTGATTACTAAGGTATGCGTCATGTCATAACTCAAGCACACAATGTGGCATATAAAGTTTTAATTCCATTTTGAGTTTGAACCACTTCCAGCAGTTCTAAGATTTGTTTGAACCTTTTGCGCTTCTGCAATTTTTCGAGCCCGACTCACCGGATGTCCCAGCCGATGGAGGGTGTACTTCTCCTCCGCAGTTCTTTGGTTGAGGATGATGTAAACCGGGACACCCCTGGATGCTACGTTATGTAAATCCGCAATGATAGTGCTGTCTGTCAGCCGGTCCGTCACAATGGCAAGTACCTGGAGCGTAAAACAAGACATTGCCTTGGAAACAGCTCTTCCCCAAACAAGAATTAAAGTCCTTGTAAAGTATGCATACTTGGCTGGCCATCTGCAAATGCCGTCGGATGACCTCTCGAATGGGAGGTTCTCCCTCCGCTGGGGGATTTGTGTAGACTGCAACATTTTCCATGCGCACCCAAGGTGCCTCGGGCCAGCCCAGCTCCAAACGCGGAGCGGGTACGTCCGAGTGGCATGGGAAGTAGGATGACGTGAGGTCCGCAGCATCCGGATTGACTTTCCCTTTGTTCTCCTCTTTTTGCAAGGGGGTAAAGTGAAAGTCCTGAACCCAGCTGGTTATCTCGCCCACCTCATCGGGAGACAGGAAGGAGCCGAAGAACCCTGCGCCGACGGAGTTGTAAAAGGCTTTGGGACCTTCACACAGGAGTTTCTCCATTGAATGGCGCTCGATCTCAGAGTAGAGGAACTCCGGGGAAGATGGCGTTACCGGCAGAAACACGGCATTCTCATCCAGACTGGCCTCCTTAGAGCCCGGCATGGCTGCAGCCTCCATGATGAAATGCAAAGTTTCTCAACTACAGATCCCGCCTCAGGTCAGCCATCAGTCCAATGAGGTGCTGGTCTGGACGACCAAATGGTTAACAGGAAAGACATCCGATGACGACTGCGAAGAGGAAGTCCCGTGACTTGTGTTTGTACGCAGCCGTCTTCCACAGCTCATATTGACCTTAAACAAAAAGCTATAAAGGAGATTCAAGCATTTTTCCGTCGTCGTTTTGTCAATCTCACCTCTTGTGTGACTCTCTGGTTCTGGCTTGACTCGTTCCCACCCTTGCCTGTCATCTCAGTCAGCCTTCCACTCCTTGTGGGTGACATTGTAATCAGATTCCATAAATTCTGCACCGCTGACAGATTTCTTCGGCATTCGCACTCGGTGACACGGTCGCTCTCCTGCTCTGACGATCACTCAGGAACACTTAAGTGCATACACATTTTCATCATCTGAATGACGTGTTTGCATTTACCCGAGAGAGAAATATTCTCAAATCGATTTTCTTAAAGCGATAACCTTTAAATACACATCACCTTTTGGACTGGTCCAGCCTGACTGGCAGCTTTGTCAATCTAGACTCATTACACTCTTCGGTTTTGCAGAGTGCTTTTCTGGATATTGCTCGGGCAATTCCCTTTAAGTCCATTTCGGAATTCCTGCTGTTATGCCCGAAAAAATATTGTTGACGGAATGCATTTAGTAACATGTTGAAAGGTGAACAAGGCAGACACACCCCTAAGTAACATATACAAACATCTCGCTGCGTTTTCGCCTGACATCAGCAAACTACGCAAGTTTCACTTTACAACTTTGATTTATATCTTACATGTCAGTACAATGAAGTCTGGTGAGTCGCAAGGGTTGGAAATAAAAATAAACCAGTGACAGGCTGAGAGATTCTACAAGGCCTTATAGCATCGTACTGAAAATAAATCATGAGATTACAAGTGAAGGCTATAAAGATTCAAGAAGGTTTTTATTGGAGATAAAATTATAACTTTGACAAATGTCATAAGAAAAACAAATCAAATCATAAATTTTCATACATTTTCTGTCTTTGAGTTATTTTGACTCAGATTCACGCGCCGTGCCCACTAGGCTGCTATTCAAAATCGTATTAGGGGCACAGTGGAAAGGAAAACAAATCTGAGGTTGCAGACATGATCTTAGAAGAATAAATAAAGTTTTTTTTTTTTTAAAGATTTTTTGAGAAACATTTTTTATTACGCAACGCTTTTTGAGCCATAAGTAATACAAAGTATTCTTTCAAATAAAGGTTTTAAGCCATGAGTTACATGATTTTTTTTCCACAAAAAATACATTATTGCAAGCTAGAGAAATGTTTAAATAAAAAAAAAATACTTATTTTCCTTAAAAAAAAAAAAAATCAATTTAAATTCAAAAGTATATCCTTTTGTATAATTACATTTTTTGTTTGTTTCCAGTGTGTACATGAAACTCTTTCATACTGTTACACTGGGAAAATAAATCACATTTTTAATGTTTGAATTTTTTTTAAATTAATTTGTTTTAATTAAAAGAACCCACTCTGCAGTAAGGTACATGATTCAAATTCAAGATACAGCAACATGTGCATTGATTGACTGGTGTTTTCCTTCAGATGTGCACTACTTGCACTTTAGTTGATAATGTCCATTGACATTTTTACAGGATACAGCAACATGGCCGTTAGAGTCCTTAGATTTCCACAAATGTTTTTCATTCCTTCTTTCGTAGGTGTCCATACAGGATGCCACTGACCAGCAGGAGGGGGACGCACAGCCACGCCAGGATGAAGCAATAACCGAAGTGACCTTTGCCTTGATCTCTGGAGTCGTGAAGGATCTCCTTCCTGTGAAAGGTGAAGATGAGGCACGCCGCAAAGTCGGTGAAGCCTGCGAGAGTTACAGGAAAAGTTGTTAATATTTGAAAACAAAATATATATGAGCCTACTTAGAACTTTTTAACACAATATAATAATGAAAATTAACATTCAGTATTGTCAATAAAATTAGGTCCACCACAATATAAAACTTGTCGCAAATAATGAAAAAAAAAATTTAATTCAATAAATCGTAGCAAATTTAAACACAATAAATTAAATGGAAAAATAACTAATAAAAAGGAATCAAATTAAATTAATAAGCACTAGATTTTTGAGCAAATTATTTCCACCACTCTATGAAATTTGTCACAGAATAATAAGATAAGATAAGATAAGATGTCCTTTATTAGTCCCACAATGGGGAAATTTGAGAAGGTAAAAATGAAATAAAATAATATAATCAAAAACCAAAAATGTAATCACATTAAATTAAAATAAGTATGTATGCGGCACTATGAATTCTTCTTTCCGCGCATAATAAAAAATTCCTATTAAAATGAAAAAAAATCAAGCATAAATAAATATAACTTAATTCATCTTAATATTAATCAGTGAAAAATAAAATAAAAAAAATATTTAGTTATAGTACATTTTATGAACATTTTAGATTAAGCTATCTTAAAAAATTTATGTATGAACATGAAATGTAACTAATCTAAGCTTCAAATTAATTACACACAGGTCAATTTTACGTATACTTTAAGTGTATTTACACTTAGTTGTAAAAATCAACCTTTTAATCAAAAATACACGCATCCTATAAATAAAAAAAAAAACAACTACTGTCTACTTACATTTTGTATAAAAAAAAAAACATTCGGTCAATAATAATGTCAAGTACCTGCAAAAGCCTGACAGAGTCCCGTCAAATAGAAGAGCCCTCCTTTGGACATGGTGAAGAGCTGAGCTGCAAACACCAGCAGGGAGATGGATGAGAAGACCACGGACAGCACCATCAGGGCCTGCACTGACTGCAGCCAGTCTGGAATGAGTGAAGATGCAAAAGTTTTCAAACTTGAAGTTCTGAGGACATTATGAAGTTGTGTAGAAATGCAAGTGATCATTTACCACTCTCATTGGTGGCGGCGCACAGCCACGTATCCGTGGCATTGTCATGGAAACAGTTGTACCACAGGTCGCTGATTTCCGAATTGTCCCAGACCCACCAGGACTATGCACACACGCACAAGTAAGCAAAGTGTATTTATACAGGGCATTCAAAAACAGCTCGCACTGAGCAAAGACAGTGACTTCAACTGTGTCATCGTTTCCTTTTCAGATTTTAATTTCCTCCCGAGTAATGGAGGAGATTGGCTGAAAAACACCGGACCTAGAATGGAGCCCTGGGGGACCCCAAAACACACCGGCTTGCACTTCTTGTGCAAATACCACTGTGATGTCATTTTCATTAACTTTAAGTACCAAAGTATTTATTTTAGCTGACACAAACTCAAAATAGTGACTGCATTTTCTACTTGATGAGAAATGTGAATCTTTCTCCTTCCGCCACTGCTATTTCTTTCATGTGTTCAAAGCGTGACATGACACATATGTCCCCAAATGCTTCACTGCAGTCTATAAACACTGTATATATTGTATAGTTGTCCCCTCCTGTATTTTATTATTTGTTCACACGAGAGGGAAAACCGTGACTGAGAATTTAAATAAGCGATTCCTAAACAAGTGCTGTCAAATGTCACTCACTGCTTCAACCAAGAGGCAGTTTATGAAGCCACGGCTTAATTAATTGTGAGTGATCAGTGAATTTTCTGTAAGCTCCTGGTTAGCTCATTTAATTGCACTGCAGTAATGAATTGTGACTCTATAAAGTAAGTGTAGTCTGATTACTTCGATGAGAAAGTGACGCATGAGATATACCGTAACTGGAAAAAAAATGCATATATTTGAGTAACGTGATACTTGCTGATGCGTTACCGATATCAGTGTTCACAGATGACTTTTTGTCAAGGTTTTACACTGCTAAGTGTTAAAGCCTGTCCTTAAAATATTATTTATATAGTCAGAACCGGGTGAGTAGTTTGACTTTATTTTAGTTTTATTATCCAGCTGATTTGATTTTTATTAGTTGTAATATTCTGGAGTTAACTATTGTGTACCACGTAGTAAAGATTGTTAAAATATTACTTTAAAGCTCTATGAAAGTTTTCAGATGGAACAGGTGAATTAATTTTACATTCATTTATATGGAGTACCGTATATGGCTATATAGCACCCTCTTCTGGTCAAAAAGTGCCACTCACCTTCTCCAGGGTTGCCACGAGGAGCATGGACAGGGTGACAAGATGCAGCACGGTCAAGGATATGAGCAAGAACACCATGGCTGAGGTTGCTATAATAAAACCAAGAATACAACTTATTAGTGGGCGGGGCCTGCCCCTCAGGAAATGTGAAATGTCGCAAGTGGGTCCGGTTATGAATCACACCTCAGCTTCCTCTTAAAATGTCTCCAAAATGAGGGGTGGACTCCTGAAAGGAGCCTCACTCTCCTGACTCCGTTTCCCTGAACATCTTTTATCTATTAGAGCAATCACGAACACGCCCCCCCCACTCTCTCATCTTTCACATTTGTCTCCATGACATCACTACCCACATATAACTTTTTGTTTTTTTTCACTTGAGCATGAGCAGCAAGATTGGGTCTTATTCAAACCATGCTCCACCCCACAAAACCATTCAAAAAGTCTCTTTATTCCAAACAGGAACTGCTGTAGGAGACAAATTACAAACACATGGATTTTTCATTCTAATTTTGAAGTTGAGATTATTCATTGAACTTCAGATTCAGTGTATTAGATATATGTTGCAAAGTTAGAAACATATATTGGTCGATTTCCAACAACTAAACAAAATAGTTAAATATATGCAGACAAACAGATGATGTGAAGTTGCTTTTTATGAGCATATGTGGACTTTCATTAATCTGCATGATTCAGTGAGCAAGATAAGTGTGTACTGTTTAGTCAATCTGAAAGTTCTTTTTTTATACATATATCAATATATATTTCACTATGACAGAGTGGACATATTAAGCTTGACAGCACCTTATTACACACATAATATAACTGTAAATACACTGGAGCTCTGCTATTCAATGAAAATAGGGAAAAATCTGTGTATGAATGAAACTCTCAACATATGCATTGAAGAGCCAAAGGGGAAAAAACTAACCCCATTTTTTAATTACCTAAATTATTAAAAAAAATTATAAACCACCAATTAGGATTTTTTATTTTTTTTTTACAAAAAAAAACAGGTTTGCGCCACTTGAAAAATATTATTTTTTTTTAAATTGAGAAAAAAAAACTATGTGCCGGACCATGAGTATGCGGTGGCCTACTGTATTTTCTCTACATCCACAAAGTATCTACCGTTTCAGCTTCCACTGAAGAGAGACAAAACTCTTATCCCAAGGTCATTGAAAACATTAAAGTGCTTCTTACAGGGGCAGTTGCATCACAATGACAGGGTGGGCAGCAATTTCAGAAACACATGCCAAATGTTATACTTTATTTTAGAAACAGAACTTACATGATCAAAAAAATGACTTTGCAATGAAATTGGATAAGAATGGATTTAACCACTATTTGCACACACTGTCGTAGGCAGAGTTTTGGAGGCACACTAAAATCATGTCCATCCATTGAAGAAAAATGGTTTTAAAATGACGGAATTGCATTTCAAGACTTATCAATGTCATTGTGCTGGTATGTATGGAAAACTGCAAATGTTCATCCACTTGGTCTTGATAGTGCAAACACGTAGTCGTTCTGAGTATGAACAAATTAATTTCCAAGATGAATAGAAAAGCATCATGTACGCTTACCAGTTAGCCTGGACGCTTTGGAGTTTTGTCCCAAGAGGCGACGTTATCCTCCTTCTGGGCTCTTTTCGAGGAGAGTTGGAATGTGTAGCGGCATAGGAGGAGTACTCTACACCCATTTCCTCTCAGCTTCACCCACGCCTCCCCCCACCTCCTTGCGGCCCTCCCCCTCATAACTGTGGTCTGGACCAAAATCAAATTCCCCCAGATTGGCCCATTCTGTACGGACCCCTTCCACTTCCCTCCCTCTTTGAAAGAAGTATTTTGGAAGTTTGTACTGAGGACAAATGAAGTCTTCGGCGACAGCGTCCAAGGGAGGTGAACGAAGGCAGGAAGTTTAAAGTGCTCGGAGGCGGCAGCCCACTTAGGATGGCCAATGTGCAGGAAGTGTCAGCCCACCCAAGACAAAACACACGCGCACAAGCACGAACGTGCTTTCTAAAGCGTGAGGGAAATGACGGAATATATATTAGTTAGGATAAGTAGTCTGCATAATGGTTGGATAGATGAATTAAAAATAAATTAAAACTACTGACCCCCTGACTGACAAAAGAATGTTGTGATATATATAAAATAAATAAATCATTCACCACTCGCTAAAGTTCTGATGATTGTTTTATTCTTTAAAAAGAGGTTGACAGTCAATCCTATGCTGTTTTTGTGTTAGGACATACGAGGCTACCACAATAATAAACAGATTGTTAAACTTAAATCGTTATCGTCTTCGCCAAGACGAATTTTGTGAACAGAACTCTTACATCGGATCGTACTAAATTGTGCGGGTGTACCTTATATGTCGGCCTTTGAATTGAACCCGTTTCTTTTTTTTGTTGTTGTTGTTTTTTCCCTTATCAAAACTTAAGTGATCTCAAGAGGGAATGTGGCCAAAAAAATAAAATAAATATTGACAATCCAAAAACTCAGCACATAATATTTACATAAATGTAAGACGTGTACTATATATAGAAGATACCTTAACGAGCATTAAAAAAGTTAGGGAGCGTATAAAAAAGAACAATCTGTGACATCACAATAAATGTTATAGGTCTGTCTTTTCCAGGCCTCAAAGTGCTCATTAGACGTAATCCAGATATATATATATATATATATATATATATATATATATATATATATATAATTAATACTGAGGAAAGTAATATTGTACCTCCTCATAAGGTATTAGTACACTCTGGCACTTTGTTTTTTTGTTTTTGGTCGTACCCGAGTCCATCAGTTGTATGGTCGTTGTCGTATACTAAACGGAGAGAGAGAGGTGATGTCGGGACAAAATGGCGGCGGCGCTCAGGTCCGAGGCATCCGTCCGGGGGTGGTGATGAGGGGCGTCGCTCCTCCGAGGCCCCGGGTGCTGCGCCGCCGCGTGCTTGCACATGTGCTTCATGAGGTAGGTCTCCTGCAATGCAAGTTGTGCAGATGATGTGGTATGCTTTGGATCGTGAGCGTTGACAGAGAAATGTGGTAAAAACGTCAAAGTGAATTTATGGGGCTTGTCGGGTGTTGCACTTGGCACACGCTTAGTAATGTTGGATAGATATAGAATAAAAGATGTGGTATGCTTTGGATCATGAGCTGTTCTTTTCCAGGATGGACGGTCAGATTAAAAAAAAGAAACAATAAAAAAAACCTGAAGCACCAAGGCAGTGTCAGCTATTCACTCACCGACGTGTACGCTCTGTCGCACGTGCTGCAGCAGAAGGCCCGAGCCGTCTTGATTGCATGGGCGGAAAGGTGCATCTGCAGCGATGCCGCGTCCGAGTACGCCCGGAAGCAGTTGGAACACTTGAACGCCTTGTCTTTGTTGTGGTGCCTCTGGTGAGACTGCAAATAATGCGCCACAAAAATACGATATTTCATTTGCCCTCAATGGTAAAATACATTAGAAAAAATAAACAAATTAAAAAATATTTTTTGCATTTTGAATGCTAAAATGAAAATATAATTATGTAGTTTTCTGGTAGTAAAATAACAATGCGCTATTTTACTTTTTTTTAAATGACAAAATCCCAAAAATATGATATAACTTTCGATCAAGACAAATGAAATAAACAATGAAAAAGTTTTGTTTTTAATACTAAAATAAAATAAAAAAATTCATTAATCTAAAAACAAAACAACAACATAACGATGTAAACGTTTCGTAACAGTGGAATAAAAGTATCAGAAAAAATACACAATTTTATTTTTCAACCTAAAATAATCATGAAAAAATACTAATCACAAATATAATGGAAACATTTAGCTTTTAATACAAAAAAGTAACAATTATAAAACAAAGTCACACAGAATGAAGACAGTATTTTAGTTTTGTAATAAGATAAAATGAATATATGCTAAGATATACTATTAGCATTTTAATACTGATATGGCAATATAAAAACATACTGTATTTTAGTTTGAAATGAAATACAAATTACATATTTGAAATATTTTGTGACGATATAAAAGTATACAAATATTTTTGCATTTTAATACAAAGGTAAAATACTCAATTTTTTTTTTTTTAACGAAAACCCAAAATAAAAAAATAAATACTTTTTTAATAAAACATAAATAGTCAGCAAGACACACCATATCAGGTTTTGATACTAAAAAGAATGAATGAAAATATAAAAATTTTGTATAAAAATTAATTTGATGCAGTTTACCTGCAGATTGGACAGTTGCGTGAAGGCCTTCTCACATCCGGGTTGGAAGCATTTATACGGACGATCCCCCGTGTGGATTCTGTGCAAAGATTCATTCATATACAAAAAAAACAAAAAACAACCAAAAAAAAAAAAAAACCAGGAAGTTAACTACAAAACATGACAAAATACTTTTATTTTTTCTACTGAATGCCATTGAAGGGCAATTTCATACACGAAAGTCGATTTTAGCCAAAGAGAAACATGTGACCTGGTGTGCTGCTGCAGGTGCGACAGTTGTCGAAAGCACTTCTCGCAGTACGCGCATCGGTACGGCTTGAGGCCCAGGTGGATGCGCAGGTGCTGCGCCAGGTACGGGGCGTTGGCGAACGTCTTGGTGCAGTGAGGGCACTTGTACGCCTTGGCCTCCGTGTGCGTCTTCGAGTGGATCTGCATGTCCGACTTGGAGAAGAAGGTCAGCGGGCACACTTTACACCTGCGGACGGGATATAAACGCAATGAGCGATGTGGTATTCTTTGGATCACGCTCGACAGACGGACACGTTATGGGGTAGACTATGGATGATATGACATACATGATTATTGTATGCTTTGGCACATGATAGCTTGTTAAAAAAGTAACACATGATGCAGTTGACAGATGAATAATTAACATGATGTGCAATGCTTTGGATCACATATGAAGATATAGAAAGACTGCAACAGTAGACACAAAAAGCTCCTGTAACTTGATGTGGTATGCTTTGGATCAGGATAAAAGGATACAGAATGACTGACAGATCGATAACAGGGCGTGATGCCCTTTGGATCATGATAGATCGACGTACAGAGAATGCGGGATAACACGATGTGGAATTCTTTGGCTCATGACACAGAGACAGACAATGCATGATGTGGTATGCTTTGGTTCATGAATTGTTCCCCTCCTTAGACAGACAGATTTTCCGCCGTGTTACTGTCCGCTTGCATCGGGGCAGATTATAATTTATAATTAAAAAGTTCAAAAAATAAATAAATATGTGACCTTCATGTTCTTGTCGTGTCGTGTCACATAACATAGAATACTTTGGATCAGGAGCTGCTCCTCTCGATGGCGTGATAGCATACCTGTATGTTTTCTCTTTGGCAGTGATGCTGATTGCGGACTGGTCGTTGCTGGACGCCATGATGGGGTACGGCACCACCAAGAGTGAGGAGCCGTTCTCCGCTTTGATTTTCCGACGTCCATCCTTCGGGGGCTTGGACACCCCGAGTAGCCCCATGAGACCTCCGTTGGTTCTTCCGGGCTCCATCCCGTGGGGGTTGGTGAAGCTGGAGAGCAGGTGGGGTGTGGAGGCTCCTGAGGGCGACGTGGCGGGGGAGGTGACTTCAGAGTTGTTGAGGTTTCCCGTTCTGGACGCTAGCGAAACGCCTGAAGGATGAGAGGACTTGATGAGAATGCTGCATTCGAGGAAACTGGGAAATCTGACGTACTATGTTGGTGAAGTCAGTCAAGTGTAACGACTGCATCTTCAAAGCGGGAGTAGTTTTCCTTAAATTTACATTGTTAATATATATTTTTTACATCTCTTTTTGAACTTGTATAATTTAATCATTGTCTGTACAGTTTCCAGAGTACTATTTTTAAATTTAGAAACTAATTGAACACCTGGATCATTTTGCATTGAGCGCAGTGCCGTCACCTGAGAGATGGTTTGCCCGAGCGGGGTGCTCGATGAGCTGACGCCAGTCCTCCCACAATCCCCTGGCTTTGATGGCCGCTTTGTCGTCCAGGTTCAGGTTGACGTCGCCGAGAATGCGACCTTGAAAACACGTCCTCATCATCAGTATTGGTGGCGCACACGCTGACAATTGACAGTGCAGAAACGCACAAAGTCATCGTGACTCAGTAACTGGTTTGGTGCCAGAACAAAAAACAAAAATCCTGAGCATTGTTTTTCAAAGAAAAATCGGATTTCTTTTACAAAAGTTCACTTTGATTGAGGTTGAATTTGTGGGTATTTGGACATTTTTAAATTCACGTCTCTAAACCTGCGGTCACCAACGTGGTACCAGTGGGCTCCAGGGACCCCTCAAGGGCTTAATCCTCAAATAGCTCACCAGTGATGATGATGATGTCATTTTTTTTAAGAATGTTGTAGAAGTACTCTCAGTTTCAAAAAGGTTGGTGACCCAAGTACGAATCGATTAACTCAGGTATGGGCAAACTACGGCCCGGGGGCCACATGCGGCCCATTAGAAGTTTTAATCCGGCCCACCAAACTTGAAAAAAATTTAATGAATAAACCTTATTGATTTTTTATTTTCTAAATACCGTGTTGTGTCAAAGCAAGATATTTTGTTGTAATGCTTTTGTTTATTTTCATTTAAAATTAAATGTATTTTTTTTTTCAGATGAGGTGAGGTTACCAAAACACTCCATCGATCTGCTCCTGGTCTGGCCCGAACCCATTGTGGCCCATTAATCAAAAAGTTTGCCCATTTTTAAAACTCAATTTGTTCTCGGTTAATCGAATAACTGTTGCACTTCTAAAAAGTCTATCTTATATTAAGCACAATTAAAGGTATTTCACATAACAGTTAAATACAAATAGAATCCAACGGCGAAAACATCACAGCATCAAGGTGAAAGGGTGACAAAGTACCCGTGAGTGAGCTGGAGGTGGGCCGGGCGGGGCTGGCATGCAGGACGACGTCCGGCTGGTGGGCCTTGGACGTCACGTGCTGGCCGCCATCCGGAGATAGCAACGGCTGCTGGGAAGGGAGCGTGACAGGGGGGGGGTGAGACGCTCGGATCTTCTCCGCCATCAGCTGCTCCTTCATTCCAGCAATGGAGAAGACTTAGTTGCATAGATTATTAAAAAAAAAAAAAAAAAAAAAGTCTCTTTTCTTTTTGGAGTTTGTCATGGTTGCTGTTCCTAAAAATAGTCCCATTTGAATGTCGTATAGTTTGTTTGACTCCCTACTGAATGCCGTGATCACGTTGCCAGGTAACACCACATGAATAATCAGAGATTTCTATGCAATGATGTAGGCAAAAACACCTCATCGCATCTCGTTCCTTTGGAAGATTTTAAAGGCAAGCAGACTTGAAATAACACTCACCTGAGTGACAGCCATGGCAGGGGGCGGGGGCCAAAAATAAGGACTGTTAAAGCGAGGTTCAGCCATTCTGGAACACAAAGAGAAGAGGGGAGGAAAAAAAAAAAAGCAACGTGGGTAGTCATTATATTGAACTGCTCTGGGAATCTGTATTCAAATGATTTTTTTTCTAAACTTAGTCTGCAATTCAGCATCACCACCTGCAATTTCACCACTTTTTCTCTCCTAGGAGAGCAAACTTTGATCTTCAGTTCGATCCTTGCATGGACAAGGTGAAGAGGACATTTGTAAGAAGAGGCGTTCATGCCTGTTAGATATGCAGTCACGTGAGCGGCGGTCTTGTTTGTGGGGGCTCACTGTCAAAGCGTTATCAGCGTAAACACAGGCATCACACACATTATGTCCAACAACTGACTGAGGAACGCGGCAGGCAAAGAGGTTAGTGGAACAAATAATACCCTAACCATTGTTCGTTTTCTTTTTTGTTTTTTTTTTGCAATTATATTGTTTTTGGTTGTTTTTTTACATTAAAAATAAGCATCTGTGATAGGCAGTATTGTGACAAGAATGAAGCAAGGCAAACAGCAAGGCAATTGCAATAATGCAAATCCCACGTGGAGGGATTAAGATCACAGGACTGTACCATTTTTCATTGTGGGGCAAAGGGAAAGCGGAATAAAGTTGGACATTTTGATTGGAAGCAGCCATTTTACGGTCACTTTGGGCACCGGTTCAAATGAAAACTACTAAAAAAATTGGACAAAGGTTGCAGCCCAACTTGCATTCCCAAATTTAAATTTCATTCATCTTAATTATGCAGCTCAAGCTTTGAAGTTATAAAGGAAGCCTTTGCACCCCCGTAAAATAAATGGTACGGTCCTGCGTGTCTCCCTCCATGAAAAAAAACAAAACGTTTTCACTTTTATTAAGGGCATTTATTTTCTGTTTCGTGCTTCCATCACGTCGCATCACTGTTAGGAATGTAATGATTCATCGAAAATTGATTTCAAATCGATTTAAACTGCTTAAAATATGCATCGATGTAAAAAAAATAAAATAATCGATTTGGAAATTTTGATCACTAAAGGATTTGTTATGATAACAGTCAAGTGTATTGTACTTTATTTTTTTTTCATGTTTAGGTCTGACACTATCAAAACGCGGATAAGACAAAATCATCTTTTTTTTTTTTTAAGTGGTGTAAAATAAATTTATTTCATTGTTTTGATGCACAAGAGTCACATGGATCACATGGGCAGTACCATTTAGAATTTTGTGCGGAATGCTTCGATCATGTCTCAAAGGAAACAAGAGAAAATTGGACAAGAGGGACTGCACCACTGGCAAATCAAATTTTAGTATATATAAAAATAAATAATAGAAAGGTCAAACAAAAAGTACATCAAAAACATTGATTCGATGATATAAAACTAGTATTATTATAATTAAAAGAAAAATATCATGCTTGGATCTATCATAGTAACTCCAATTTTTCAACTCTCCACCGGCCCTACGCCAGAAAAAAAAAAAACATTACAGCCCACCGCGTTTATGAACCAGGAAGTAGTCTGCAAACAGTCGGACAAAAATACACATCATTTTCACACTTTGTTCTTTTTACAGCCACCTCTCCACAAGACATCAAATAGTACGTTACTTTCCACCAAATTGTCATTGATTTTTTGAACAAAAAGTCTGTTGATGGGCATACAGCATTTGACACTTTTTTTTTTAATCATTTGCTTTAAGTCATTCCAAGTCCCACGGATCACCGGGACGTGCCATTACTTCTCAGAAAATTGGACAAAAAAAAAAATGTCATCATCACAGGCAAACCTAATTTTTGTAAGAAAAACAAAGAAACATGATCACAAAAACTTAAACCCAAACCACAATTATTTAAATGACAAGCAAAAATATTTTTCATGCAGCTCATATAATGGATGGTTGAATATTTGTTAGAAGAATTTAATTCCTCTCACTTTTTTTTGGAACGCTGCAAGTCACGTGGCTCAAAGCACCGCACCATTTTTCGCATCATACCAATTTTTTTCCCCATGACGAGTGTGTAAACAGTGACATTGAACTAAAGCGACAGAATCCTTCAGCACACTGACTTTGACAGCAATTGGCTACTTCTGATTTCCCCAACCCTCTCTATTTTTAAATGCATTAGACCAAAACCTAATCTCAGTTGTCATGGTTGCAAACTTGTGGATGATGGGAAACTTTGTGCATTTGCCGTACATTCTGTGCTTCTGCAAACAAGATGTTGCACACACTATACAGCGTCTACTGCACTTCCAAAAGTGTTTCTTTGCAACATGAAAAGCAATGCACAGCGTCGGTGGAACATTTTTCAAGTGTCGCGCAATTCCCGCAAGTTAGAGGCGCCTGCAGGAGGTGAAAGCGAGCTGCTGCGCCCGCCATCATTAGACAAATATTTAAAAGAGGGGGGGGTTTTCGGACCAATGTTTTTTTTGTTACTCTTGGCTGGTGTACGCAGCCCAGTGTTATGCCTCGGCTAAAACAAACACACGCAGGAATGGTCCAAGAGTGCCAAAGTATGCAATGAGAAATGTTTCCAAAAGACTAAAAAAAAAAGTGGGAGGAAAAAAAAAAGGTTTTTTTTGTGCATGCAAAAATTAGGCTCTGCACATCTGGACCACATGTAAAGACAAGCTCAGCCTACTATGGAATCAAATATCGTTTTCCTCCAAACATTATCCAGCGAGTCCTCGGGTTACGACGGTCCCCACATTATAAGGTCACCAAAGGACTAGAACTAGTTTACGCAGCGGCTTAAGAAAATGTCATCATATGGCACAAGAGGCCCTCACACTTAGCATCCAAATGACTGTTTTTCATTAGATTGTTTGACATTCATAGCCAACATTTTACTACAGCGTTAGTGTCGTAATTAAAGTCACAGACCAATGGTTGTCATTCTTTTTACACCAAAAACCAACTAAACTCTCCAAGTACCACCAACAGAGACGTGGTGGCCACTGGGAATGTCGGGAAAATATTTACATTTTCCAAAAACGGCCGGTGTATTTCCGGGCTGATTCTCGTCATCATGGCTAGCAGCAGCTCACTACGTTTCGCCGCATGAAGGCCCATTGATAGTAACTTTTCAGCACAGAGGACGGCTGCAACCTAAATACTCATTTTAATAAATAAACATTTCTTAAACTCATTCACCACCAAAAAAAATACTGTTTGGCTTCTATATCCGTCAATGGCAGCGAACGAGTTAAACATTAAATGCTAATGTGTTGAATTTAAAATCCAAATACAATTTACTTACGCGCCAGCAGAGGGAGCTTTCGTACATCACTATGAGACTAAATATTTCAATTTCCGTGCTGTACATCCATCCATCAACCGAACCGCTTATCCTCTCAAGTGTCGCAAATTTGGTTTAAAACATGGCAACAATTGGTCGAGTCCTAATGACCCAGACGTTCTGTTGAAAGTAGCCTGCTACAAAGCATAAACATCCATCCATTATCTGAACATTTCAGGGGTTTTTTTTCACTTTCACAGAATCCATGATCGATCTACCTTTAGATAATGCAAGTAGTAGTTCATTGAAGACTAAATTGTTCTACTGACTGAAGCCGTTCACTCGCCTGTTCCTACTCAGATCATATATTTGCCTTTCGCCAAAAGTCAACTGGGATAATCGGCTGCAGCTCACCCGTTACCCTAATGAGGATAAGCATGATAGAAAATGCATGCATTGATAAAACTAACACCGTCCATCCATCCCCCTTTGCTCTCATCAAGTGCTACATGCAACGTTTTATTTCTAGAAATATCAGCAAGGGATCAGATTTAATGATCACTACTACGGCATTCCTGGACAATCACAATGTCCCATCACTGTTGAGCCACGGGCTACCCATGTGATACTTGGGGGCTACCTGGTGCCCGTGGGCACCACGTTGGTGACCCCCAATATAAAGTTTTAAAATGAACCAGGGAGAGGAAGATGGAGTACCAAACGGAAACCCAAATAAGCACAGGGACAACAAGCAATCGAGACACAAGATACGGATTTGAATCTCAAAGCGTAAAACTGTGAAGCAAAGGTGCTAACCACTCAAACGCCATGCTGGCTGACATAAAAGTAAATAATGTATAGTAAAATATAACTAAACCAAAACAGAATCAAAATATGTAAAAACATATTTAAGCATGTAACATGAAATAAAATAAATACATTTTAAAAAATATGACAAGATAATAAAAACTAAAAATCTAAATTTAAGAAAATACTAATTTATTCATATACAAAAATAAAAAGGTTATACTCTAAAATAAAAAACAAGATTAAAAGAATTAAGTGAAAGTAATAAGACAGAAAAAAATAATTTGAAACAATTGAAATACATCCATACTTTAAAATATGTTTAAAAAAATGCTACAACTAAAAAGAAGTCAAATACAATTATATGATTGCAAAAACAAACCATAAACCGAAGTAAAATAATACAAAAATAGTTTCTTTGAGGATCAATTTTGCTCAGCAACGACTTCATTTGAGAAGCAACGTTCTAATTTTGTAGAACAATTTTTTTCAAAGTTAATCTCAAAGACCCAAAGCAAGGATTTTATCCAACAATAAAATTAATCACCCAAGCACTTAATTCCGGTGTTTCATGATTCCATGTCAATCTTATGTTAGTTACGCAATTTACATGGCTTCTAAGTCTTCTGTTAATTACTACTTGTCATCCTTGCGTGAGAACAATACTTGTAAGAAGTGTAGCTTATTTGTCGCCATGACAACGATAATTACTGACATAGGAGCAACTCTGCATGTATTTAGCTGATCAGGTGTAATTAGCACTGACCTAGGCCAGCATTTTGGGGACAGGGTCTGTGGTTCAAACATTGAAGTAAACATTTGTGAGGTTTTGCTAGGTATTTAAATGAGGCCCAAAAATGTGAATTTTGACAGCAGCAGTTGCCAACAGCTTATTTTGAGCCTCAAATCCTTTATGTACATCTATATATATATATATATATATATATATATAAACAATGGAAAATATTTTAAAATATATTTAAAAAAATAAAATAAATATTAAATAATAGTACAAACAATAAATGTAGATCAAAAATAATTGCAATAAAATTATAAAACAAAAACAAATCGGTTATTTTAAAGCTAAATAATAGAAATATATCATAAAAATTAATAAGCAAATGTCTGAAACAAAACTAGATACATAATGGAAAATTCTTAAATCAAACAAAATACGGTATGTAGAAATAAAATGAATCTGGTTGGTTTTGGGTTCCTGTTGTATAACCCATCGTAATTTCCATCATCATCATCATCATCGTCATCGTCATCCATGCAGTAATACAGAATAATTATTACTATTGTGAGACGACTTGGAGAACTGCATTCATCTTTCGCTGATACGAATATGAATAAAAATCATTATGAAATGAAAATGTGCCGCTCCATCCTGACAAGCCGCAACGTTGCATCGTGATGCTGGCTACTTGCAGCCTGCCATCTCGTCTGCTCTGCTTTTGGCCCAAAATGAGACAAAAGGGAAACAAAAATGGCAGCCCCTTCCTCGCTTTTATTTTTTATAAGCATCGGGCACCGTCCACGATTGTGAGTGGGCACAAGCGAGCATTTGTCCTCGTGCACGTCGGACGGCTGTTTTTCCTCTTTCGTCTTGTTGACTCGCATTTTGCAGCTTTAAATATCCCGGCTGCTTGAAGTGGGGAAAAAAACAGCCCTGATGACACTTCCTCCCACAAACACGACGTCTTTCATGGAGGATGTGCGGGATCAACATTCTTAGCGCGCACGGTGGATGCAATGTAATGTAATCTATGTAATGAGGGGGGGGTAAATACACGTTTATCACAGGGGCGCCGCAGGGTGGCTCGTTTTTTTTTTTTTTTTTTTTTTTGGGGTGGATGGCAACTTAGTTTTTGCACGACTTGCGTAACGACGACACTAATCCAGCGAGATGATAGCTCGGCGACGTCGACGAGATTTTTTTTAATTTTTTTTAGAAGAAGCCAAATACATACCTGCTGTAGTGAGCGCGCAGCCGGTGAGATGATTATTTCAACAACGATCGTCACTCGTCTTCTTTTCGTGTCGATTTGCAGTCAGGCGGACTTCAAACCTTCCGGGTCGCCTGTTGTTCACTTCTGGGTCCTGCAGGAGGCGAACCCCCGGCAGCATGAAGATTTTTTTTCCTTCTCGATTTTTCTCTCTTTTTCTTTCTTTTCTTTTGTTTTTTTAACCCATTTAATGCCAGATTTTGGGGGGGATTTTTGAGTACAGAGCGCGTGAGAGGGAACGTGAACGCGCTGCCTCCATGTTGGTTGAAAATCTGCGCGTGAACGCGCGCGCGCCGCCCGGGCTGATGTGCACACATCAGCACCAGGTGGCGCTCAGGACACGTGACCGAATGAGCAGGACAAGCAAAAACGTCTTAATTTATTATCATCACATTGCTCAACATTTGTTTTTTCTTACATAGACTTTCAGAACCGAGTTGGGTTCATTTTGGGGTACTGAATGTGGAATTCTGATAAACTATCGCACATTAAATTGTTTTGAGTGTTCCATATTGACTCATTAACAAAATGTGCTCACGAGTTAGGCGCCCCATAAATCAACGAAATGTAAACAAAAAGACTTTACCACCATTGCACATCAAACTTGACCCAATGACGCAGTTTATCAGAACACTTGATTGTTCTGAAGACCCCTTTGGCTACATAAGTTTGACCTTTCAGCGCAGTCCAAAAGTAATGCAGGGGCAAGGTTCCCTTGTTTTTTTTTAGACAGAAGAACTCAGGGCAGAGCACCTTTTGTTTGAAGGCACCCATTTTCCAAGTGAGCAAAAGTATGGCAACATGTGACTAATGGGTGTTGCCTTTTGGATTGATTGCATAAAAATTAGATAAAGTTCGTCTATTGAGTTTGGGTTTCATCTATGAACACTGCATTTGCTGTTAAGAAGATATAAAGACCAGAGAGCTGTCTATGGGAGAAAAGCAAACCATTTTGAAGCTGAGAGAAAAGGGGAAAATGATGCACAAAAAATGGGCATCGCCAACAATTTAGAATGATCTGAAAAACAAAGAAACTATTAATGTACTGAGCAACAGACGCTTTAACATTGTTGTCAGTTTGTCATTTAGAGAACATATATTCTTGATCCTCTGTGAATAAAGACTAACATAACTGCCACATAAGAGGAACTGAGCGGCGGTATGTACGTCTATAGGTAAGCATGTTTGGCACAGTAATGAATCCAACTAAGAAAGAGTTCTGGCAGGATGCTCGGCACCCAGGCAGGAAAGGCAGTATTGGACTTCATGAGTTTTAGTTATTCAAAATAACTCGTGTGTCTGTCTCATACATCCTGCTTGGTGTTCAAGGTACGCACACCAGAATGTGCAGCACAATTAATGGAGAAAGAGTGACATAAAACGATTTAATGGGGAATTTAATTTAATGGGGAAAGTTACGACTGTGAGCATGGAATGAACTAGACTCATATGAAGGAATCAATTATATTTCCTGCACAAAATAAGTGTTGAGAATATTTGAAAGAAATCTAGTTTCACAACTTGTGCTTTTTGCAAACAAACCAGAATTTGAACTGTTAAAATATCAAAATGAAAGAACAAGAACTGCTATTACGTAAAAACATTATGCAGTAAAAGTAGCAAAAAACAACCATGCAAAATTTGAATAATTACAATGTCTGCACATGGACAAAAATAGACGTTGAAGAGATAGTAAAACCCAACAAGGCCTGAGGGTTCAGTGTATTAGCATGCAGTTGCCTGAACAAGTCAAATCATTCCCTCTCTGCGTTCCCCTCTCACCTTGTTTGTCTTGACACGCTCATCTTGTGGGCCAGCGAGTTGCCCGACTGGTTCCCCGAGCCTGTTCAAACAGTGCCACGCCCGTCACTGCTCCAGGTGCAAGCGAGCAAGGTGCCCCGGGAGTCGGCAAGGATTTTAGAGGGGGAGGAGGGTTATTAGCAACAGCAAAAAAAAGGGGGGGGGGGGGGGGGGCAAGTGGAAGAGAGCGTGTTGAAGAGCTCTGGAGTGACATGCGGCTCTGAAGACTCCTGGGGGGCAACCAGGTAATGAAAACTCACACTGGTGGCATTTTTTGTACCGACTTTGTCCACGTCTAATTCACAATGTTGCTGATTTAAGTGACTATCACTTGAATGTGTGTGTCAACTTTGTGTGGCTGTCAGAGACATAATTCAGGATTATCTCCTTTACACACACACTACTGGAATAATCTTAGACACGTTGTTGACATTCTTTTGGCTGGCACTCAAAACTGAAATGCTCTCACATGACATTAAAATGTATTTGTCAGTGTGACTTTGGAAACAATTTCTGAAGCGTGTGTGAAAGTGTTTCAGTAGTGTGTGAGACTATTTCTGTTGGATGCAAGTAAGAGTATTTAAGTTGGGCAAGTGCAAGCTTTTTAGTAGCATGTGTGTGAGACTAATTCAGTAGTGTGAGCATGAGAGATTTTCAGTACTTGTGAGAGTGTTTCAGTATTAGTGTTGCGAGAGATTTTCAGTAGCTCATGAATGAGAGTTTAATTTGTGGGTGCATGTTTCACAATAGCATGTGTCTAAAAGAATTCAGTAGTGTGTGAGACTGTTTCAGTTGCATGTGTGGGAAAGCTTTTTTCAGTAGTGTGTGAGAGAGCGTTTCAGTAGTGTGTGTGAGAACTTTCAGTGGTGCAAGTGAGGGTTTCAGTAGTGTGCGAGCTTTTCACCAGTTGCATGAAAACTTTTCAGTTGTCTATCTCTTTACTAGTTTGAATGAGAGCATTTCAAACGTAGCGTGAGAGCTTTTGAGTGGCATGTGAGAATATTACTGTGTGTGTGACAGCTTGTCTGTATGACAGCATTTCAGTAGTGAGTGAGAACCTTTCAGTGGGGTGTATAATCGCTTACTGAGAGAGAGAGTGAGAGAGAGAGTGTACATAGAGTGTTTTCAGTTCCATGTGAGAGCATTTCAGTGGCATGTATGTAAGCATCTCATCAGTACATGAGAAGCGATTCAGTAAAGTAATGACAGCATACTTGTATGTATAACAGCGTTTCAAAAATGTGTGAGAGGATCTCAGTCATGTGTGAGAGGATTTCAGTAGTGAGCGAGAGAATGTGAAAGGAGTGTATGTGAGAGCTTTCCAGTAGCAGTGTGAGCATTTCGGTAGCGCAAGTGTGAGAGTGTATGAGTGGTTAAGTGTGTGAGAATGTTTCAGTTGCATGTGTGTGTGTGTGTATGTCAGAGGTGGAGTCACAACCTTGAAGACTCAAGTCGCTGTGGAAAAAACTAAATCAAGCAGGTCAAGTCATAAATCTTTAGTGATTAAAAAAAATGCCACTGACGATAGCTTCATCAGACCAATGAAAAGACATTTTGAGGATGTTGTCAGTCTTATCTTTGAATTTCACACCATGCATGTTGCTATTGAGTTTTATCTCAACGATCATGCATGAATCCAATTTTTGCCCCACAATTGAATGTCGCATCTCGTCTTCAGTCATTGGTGTCCATCGGTGCAGAGTCAAGTCATGTGACTCGAGTGAGCAAAAACATTCTGTACGATTTATACAAGAGCATTCGGTAGTTTGTCAGACGTTGCAAACGATGTCCCTGATGCTCCCGCATAGTAAACGGAGCAAAGTTCAAGTATTGATCTGCAAGATAAATAAAAACAGGTGCAGAAATAACGCTTACGTTCCGAGTTGACCAAAGCAGCTGACATTCTTGAGCTCCGGCACCTCGAGGCGAAAGTGGCAAACCCGTTTTGAGCTTCACGCATGTCGTGTCCCCGCAGACATGGACGGCATGTTGGACGCCGTGTTGGACAGCGTGTCGGTGTTGTGCGTCTTCAAGCTGGTGTGCAACCTGCTGTGCCTTCCCATGCTGGCCACGTTGCGCAGTCCCGTGGGATTCTGCGGATGCTGCATCCTCATCTTCACCGACTTCCTGCTCACAGGTGAGCGCGCCACAACGGCTCTGGCTAGCTCTAGTGTTGGCTCAGTTGTTTAGATTCTATTTGACTATTTGACAAAGACTTTTTGTGTTAGTCTTAGTTTCTCGGAGTCTTACCCTGCCCCACTGTCGTTCGGTGTTCCACAGGGTTCTATTTTGGGGACCTTGCTATTTTCATTGTATTTGCTGCCCGTGAGTTCCATCTTAAGAAGGCGTAGTATTTTCTTTCACTGCTATGCGGATGACACCCAGATCTGAGCCACTTTCGTCCTGTCTGGAGGAAACCAAAGCCTCTATGGCAACAAACCTCTTAAACTTCAACAAAAAAAATAAAACCCATGTTAGTTACGGTGTTTGGAGTGATGTATAAATAAACTCGACATTCCTTGTTTCCTGGACCCTTAAAGTGCCCCATTGCGGATTTGCAGCCTTTTGTGAACGTCCAGTGTACAAATATGAAGGGTGTATTTGAGGGACATCGGTGCCTAAACTGCAGTAATTATATACGTTTAGCCACAGACAAAATGTTTTTTTTTGTCCATCAAAGAAATGGTCTGTGTTTACAAATGTAATTGTTATCTTTTTTTCCAAGACAAAATTGACGCCATTGCTAACGAAAAAAAAAAAAATCTGGTCTTTTGAGGATCTTTGATGTTTCTAACAACACATTATGTCCAGTGAAGACTAAATTGCTTTACTCAATGACAAAACGTCTATTGAAGTCAAATGTTTTTGATATTTACAAAACACGCTTAAAACATAGAAAATTTGAAATTGTCTACTTATCATTGTATATTTTGGTCTTTGAAATCTAGACTTCTTTTAATGCTGCCAAGCACATGAAATCCAGTGAAGACATCACATGACTTTGATGTTAACAATAGCCACCAGATACTTTGAGAATTCAAATTGTTTGTTTTTCAAGACTAGATTGCCTTCCGTGTGTAAAAGAAAAAACACTCCACTGAAGACTGAAGTGTCTTTGATGTTTACAAAAAATATTAAGTATGTGCAGATGTTTGTTTACATGTCAGGTGATTGGAAGACTAAAATATCTTTGAAAAACACATAAGACTAAATTGTCTTTGATGTTTGTAAAACACAAATGTGTCTTGGATGAAAAACACAAACGTGTCTTTGATGTTTTACAAATGTATGCATTTTGTTTGTTTACAGTACACTGTTTTTTCTGTTTCGAGTGGACATTGTCCTGGCCAGCTTGAACCTGAACAGGAAGTTGCATAAAAACATCCGTGATGTCATTGTCCAATTGTGTCTTTGTGCAGTTTACCTGAGCTTCCTTGGCCTCTTTGAGTCGTGGCTCGTCGAGCTGACGCCACCGCCGGGCGTCATTGCCCTGCGCTTTGTACTTTTCCTGAGCCACACCTACGGCGCCGTGCTGATGCTCATCACGCCCCTCGTCGCCGTGGAGACCCTCACTGGATTCTTGTGGCCCACGAGAGAAGAAGAGGAGGAGGAGGAGGAAGAGGATGAGAACAAGGAGGTGAAAAGCGGCTGGCAGTCTCACGCGATTGGTTACTTCTGCTGTTTGTCAGTGTGGGTGGCAGTGGCACTGAGCCTGCGATGTCGGTGGAGGTCGGAGGAAGCCAGGGCGACGGCTTGTTTGGTTGGCAACGGTTCTTTGATGCGATGCCTGCCCAACCTGCTGAGCCCCCTGCCCAGCGCGATGCGCCCTTGCTGGGGCGTGGCCTTCCTCTTCTTGATCCTGATCCTGCTCACGTGCTCGCTTCTTCTTCTCTCACGAGCGATGGCGAGCGACGGGCAACGAAGCTCATCTAAGAAGTGCGGCACGATGCCGCCCCAAGAGATGGTGCACAGACATGGACGGCAGGGTTCGAACTTGACGATGGCCTCGCTGGCTGTGCTCGGCGTCCTGGTGCTTCCGCTTTACCTCGGTGTAAACGTCCTCCTGCTCAGGAGCGTGGAGACCCTCCTGGAGGCTAGCATCAGATACTTTTTGGGGTCGACCCCCCGAGGTGCCGCAAATGTCGTCACGTCGGTGTGAAGCGATCGCACGCCGATTGGAAAGAGATTACGGGATTATGGGAGTGTTTACATGCGGCGAGGAGAATGCCGGGGAGATGCTGAGGAGGCAGGTTGAGGGAGGCTTGCTGGCTAAAGCCGTGGAGGATTAGTGGTCACTTTGAGGACTACAGTGAGACTGGTGTTAGGAAATAAAAAATATGATCAGTATCATCTAGATTTTTAATGGTAAACATTTTAATAAAAAAAAAAAGTTTAAAAAAAATTAAAAAATTGCACATTAGGTTCATTGAAGATTCTAAATTTTATGTCAGTGTGAGTGAATGATTGTTTGTCAATATGTGCCATGTGATAGGCTGGCGACGACTCCAGGGTGTACTGTATATTACGAGGAGTAATTGCCCAAACGCATCCATAAAGTTTCTAATTACCTATAGATGCCACATGATGGCGGCAAAGCACAACCGTCTAACGACGCGACGCTTTGAACGGTCTAAATGGAGCTCAACCCCTCACTCCAACATAGTTCATTTGCACCGAGATAACATCACAGCATTGATTTATCTAAATGCAGCTCCTCTCCTCACTCCAACGTAGTTCCTTGACATCAAGATGTCATAAGATGGCCGCAAAGCACTACTTCTTTAAATCAGACTGTCTAAAAGCTGCTACTTTTATTTCAAAATAGTTCTTCCACACCGAGCTCAATGTCAGCTGGGATAGCCTTCAGTTCACCTGCGACCCGAATCAGCTCAAGCACAATACAAAGTGGACGGATGAATAAAAATAATAATGAAAAAATAATAATTACCTGAGGAAAAAAAAAAAGTGGGCAAAAAGGAATATAAAGGGCTAAGTGTTCTCATGATGCGTTGACTGTTACAAAAAAATATACATACAAGATGTGAAAGATTATCCCGTCAGGACACAAATAAAGAAATGAAGAAAGTGGATACCCTGATTGTTCTCTTACACATTGAAATGACACTGCTCTTGAAAAAAAAAATGAAAATAAAAAAATCAAAAAGTCACAAACGAGAATGTAGTCAGGATATAATTCCCCTCAAACATGGCGACACTGATTGGTCTGATAAAAGAAGAGGTGTGGCCAAAGTTGACACATACTGTTCTGCAGTGAGACTCAGGGGTGCAAAAATAAATTCAGGGAACAGTTTTCTTTCACAGGTTTTTTTGATCTAGCAACAAGGTTTACTAGTGGTTCGCACGCCCGCCTCACCCTTTTGAGTGAACAGATGAATGGTCATTTTGAAAATTAAACAAGTGTAATATGTATGCCATTTTTATATTAAGTGTATTTAAATATGACGTGTACTACTATTCTTGGCTCCCCTGCCCTCACATTTCCTTTTATTTGTTTAAAAAAATAAAATAAAAATAATGAAGTATTACAGAACATTAACCATGAATGCCAACTTTGTATTACATTATCTTATTGGATGGATTTTTTTACACCCCACATAAGAGTAGATGACATTTTAAAATACAGAAGCCGTATAACAGATTTTAAAGTTCCGCTACCGGTCTATAAACCACTGAATAGTTTTGGTGGTGACTAGATTATGGAACTGCAAGGGTTTTTCAAATCAATTTCACTGTATGATACTTTAGCAACCTCGGAAAGTTATTTTTCATTTTGTTTCCTTTGCTCTTAAATATCTCAAAATCTTCTGGTTGCAAATGTTCTTAAATGTTGTGAATGTACTTTTTTAAAATAATAATTTTAATAAGATACTTTTGTTCTCTCTGCTTTTAGATGAGCTTTTGGTTGTGTGAAGAACATTGAGTTGACTTGTGTATGAAATCTGCGACACATAAAGTTGCCTTGCCTTTGTAAATTAGTTTGCACCCTCTTTTTTTCCAGTAAGACAAGAAACAAAAAAAAAATGTAATTTGGAGCATTTCCTGTTGATTTAATATGTGCATCAATTTTGGATTCAATTTATTTTTTCAATAGAAGTAATAAAACAAGGAAACACATTATAGTTTTCCCCCCATTCTTATTAAAGGAGCCTCAAAATGAAAAAAATGGAGGAAAAAGGAAATGCATTTTTACCCCACCTAATAAGGACATTGAATTTCTAACTAAAATAAGCAACAATAGTTTTTGTTTCGCTACATATTTTTTAGTTTGGTCAAAAAGCAAAACATCATATGATTTCCATTTGAACTCCGATTTTGGATTCAATTTACTCATTTCACATTTCAATAGTGTAAATGAAATATCAAGACTAAAACAGAAAAAGAGTTGCATTTATTTTATTCAACCCTTTTTGTAAATGTAATTTTTTTCTACATACAAATAAGGATTCAACAAGTAATTTCAATAGAATTTGATCAGTCTTATGAAGACGTTTTCTTTTTTTCAAAATACAATGTTTCAACATTTCGAAATGCTCTAAAGCGCAGTGCCGCAAGTAACGTTGGAGCTCGTTTTGTTTCCATAATGGCTGTTGCTTGTGGCGATCATTGTTGCAAATGTAAACAAAGATGAAACTAAACTCACGCACCATGACCGCAACCAGCAGCTCCCACGGTCACGTTGCAGATACAAATATGCACACCAGAGGGCGCCACAAGTTTCCCAGGAAAGCCCGAGGATGCAATGCGAAGGCGGAAACGATGGAGATTGAAGACTGAGAATTTCAATGTGTTGAAGACGAAAAGACATCACACCGTAACAATGAGGTCCTGCTTTACGATGTGTTTTTATGATTAAATGAAAAAAGTAAGTTGCAACTCTTCTTGTTAACAGAACCCACACATAAAATAAAAAAAGAGATGAAAAAGCTGACTTTCTCCCCCAGGACGCCTCACAACCATCAGAGAGGAGTTACAAAGACACCAGTGACTTTTTAATGGACAATTTCCCCTCGGATGAAAAATGATATTAAAGGGTGAGCTGCTGCTTTTTCGCAGATACGGAATAGAACAAATCAAGTCTAACATAAGCAGGAAGCAATTTGTTGTGTTATAGTAATAATGCTGCAAGACTGCATTGCATTCAAGTGTGAAATAAGGCAACAAGATTGTCTCACCTGAAATGTGAGGCCTCAAATTTCATGTCCGCCCAATGACGAATCTTCACAAATAATAACATAACTAGGATAGTGTAAAGTACACTCTCACTAGGGTGCTGAGGCACATGAATACAACCTGACAAGGTTACGCCCTTAAAACGCACGTTGTCACAATGTATTTCTTCACACGCCTATGTCCTCATTAGTAGCCCATTACAAGTATACATCCTGACAAGGATGCTTCTTAAAAGATACTTATTCACAAGTATGTGTCCTTACAAACACACAATTTCATTTCAACAAGTATACCATGCAACGTAAAAATCCGAACAATGATATGCAATAACACAAACAAGGATATTTCCTTTCAAACATGTCCTGTGAAAGATTCAACTTCCTCACAAGTACACCACACTAAAATGTCTACGTCCTGACAAGTACACCTTCGAACAATTATTATGTCCTGACAAGGATACATCCTTACACAGTGAGTCCTCACAAGAACAAATAAGCATGTGGTGTGTACACATTCGCCTTAGTATACATCCTGACAAGGATACAAAAGTCAAATTGTCACAGGATATATATCCATGAACTGATTTAATAAACTAGGAGATATATTTCCATGACAATTTGTTCACAGGCACCAGCGACAGGCTAGCTCGGAGATGCATCCTAAAAACGGTATAATCCCTCATAATCCTCTGCTTTTTTCCTTGACGTTTGTGTCATTTAGTAAAATAGCTCGCTATAATCCAGGCCGGAACGAGACTTCTTGTGAACTCCCCAGATGCAAGACACTAATCCTCAAAGTAGGCAAAGGTGATGAAAACGAAAGACAGAGGATGATTTCAGCAGTCATTTATTGTACATTGAAATTCATTTCCCCACACTGGAGTGTTAACAAGTCGATGGGAGCACAGCGGCCATCGTTCAAGGACACAATCATCAAGAGAATCATAAAAGTGTCACGGTCCACATCATCATAGACATATTTATTTTTTCTGCCATCCCCCGTTGCCTCCGCAACATCGCACATTAATCTCATTTTAAATATTCAAACGCAAAACAGTCAATGGTGACGTCAATGAGGTGTCGCCAACATTGGGGGCTCAAACTCGTAACCTATCAGTTTCAGTGTCCTGATGGGTTGAGCCCGGTGTTGGTTTTTAAAGCAGACGAATGGATTGTACTCATCAGAAACGCAACCCTGAAACATCGGTGCAAATCAACAACAACAAAAAGACAAGCGACATTCAAAATTTGTCGGTCGGACCATCCTGGTTAGCTGACAAAAACAAACAGGTAAAAGGTGCAAGATGACAAAAAAAAAAGTTGAGGGCTGTAGGATCCCAAAAGGAGGTCTAGATGGGCTTAATGATTCAAAATGCCCCCCACTCCCATACACACACACACAGAAATCAGCCAGCATGCTATTTGGCCGTGGGACAAGAGGCTCTTAGTACTCGTGTACACATGTGCCGATTAAGCCGAGTGCTTGGGGCACGTGGGGCCAAGCAACATGCCGGAATCATCTGTGATTTTGTCACATGGATTAGCAGTGATATCTCACTACTAAGACATGATTCAACATCACCAGGAGGAGACGTTTTTCTACAGCTACATCAAAAACCACTGGGAGAACGACATGTTGAACCACACAAGCGGAAACGGAACCAACTCCGACAAAGCAAAGGTTCGGTTGGCTCCGTGCAACGTGAGCAATAAAACTCATTAAATGCCACAAGACCGAACCTATAAAACACCATTACGTGTTCCTGAGCTCTCTGGATGAGTAGTTTGATTTTATTTCACTTTTTATCGTTGGTATGATACCTATTTGATAGGGCAAAAAAAATCAATTGGCATTATATTATTTCCTACGGGGAATTGTGACCCAGTGCACAGAAGATCCTCAGTTGACCAAAGTCCCGACATACCATCTTACGAGGTAACAAACGTCGCACGATGAACTACTTTGAGCAAGATGACGCGCTCAGTACTTCATGTTTTTGTTGGACTATTTTACATTTATGGCCTAATATTGTTTTTTCCAACAAATAATGACGGTAATTATGACGTGACTAAGGGGTTTGCGGAGGATAGTGAGAGACTGCACCTCAATCCCACTTATCGACCTATCGGTGTTACGTGGAGGGCACAGGGTCGTAAACCGAGGACTCTCTGTGTGTGAATCCATTGTAGAAACTCTTAAGAAGTGTGTTGGCAACCATGTCATGGGTTGCATACAGACACCAGTACAACCTTTTTTCCTCAATAGCAGCGTCGTGTTCCGGTATGGAAAGTGCAGACAGAGACTGTGGGCAATAGTAGTGAGGTTCCACTGGTTAAAAAAGGCTGCAAATGCCTTGCCAATAAACGGCCACCAATCCACGGTTTAGCCCACCTTTCAAGTCAGCTGAGGTCACCTGCTCATGGCTCTATTTCAGCTCCGGGGAGATTGCCCGTCTCCATTTTCTGAAACTTTCGGTGACCGCCAGCAGAGATCAAACATCAGTGGAGTTCCACAAGGAAAAATAAAGAAAAGCAAGTCCACTTTTCACCCAAAGTCAGCTGGGATCCACTCCAGCTTTCCCGCCACCTCCAACAAGTTGAACAAAAGAGATGATCGCAGCTCCATTTCACCTCGGGGGACATTCCTTTGCCTCCATTTTGAGACATCTTCAGAGACCACCCCAAAAGTACGTCAACACAAGGGAAAAACAAAAAAAGTGCACCCTGCAATTGACTGGCAACCAAGCCAAGGTGTTCAGCCAAAGTCAGCTGCGGTCAACTCCAACATTCCCATCACCGTAAACAACATAAGCAGTACAACAAGGACGATCACAGTCTGATTAACCTCCAGGGACAGACTTTTTACGTCCATTTTGTGTTCTCTTGTGTGACAGCCATCAAAAGTTCGACATCAGAAAAACAAAACAGAACAAAGCACCGTCTGACTGACGGTGAAGTCGGCATTTGTTTTTTTTTTTAACTTTCGTTTTCGACTGCAGCTTCCCCGCGACTTTAAACTGTTTTAGTGGAAGAACATGGATGACTGCAGTCCAATTTAGGCCCCACAAAAAACACTTTGCCTCCATTTTGTGTTGGATCTCAAATGGAGTCTTTAGACAGAGCACATATACACCTCAAACGCAACATTTTCAATTTGGAAATCCATATACGGTTAATCAAACTGAGTTGGGTCGTGCAGATCTCTTAAAGGCGCACGGTGTTAATCCGCAGAGGCTGCACGTTCTTGCCGTTGGCATGGCTTTGGCCCGGACTGAAGTAAGGGAAGACTTTCATGGGGAATTTCTCACGGTAGGTGTACAGCCAGGACATGTCGTCGGCGTTGTAGAAGATGAGCAGGCCTTTGGGGTAGTCCAGATAGACGCCCACCTTCTCCAGCTTGCTCTTGACATTGAGACGGGTCCACGGTTCCGTGCAGGCGCTGTACTGGTTCCCGTCGTGCATGACGATGCAGTAGAAGCCGCGGCCAGGTTGGATCTGGATACTGCCCTTGCGGCTTACAGTCTCACTCGCCACGCCGATCATCCACTGGGTCTTCTCCGACACCATCACCTCCCAGTAGTGCACGCCGGACGCGAAGCCCTCGGCGCCCAGGACGGACACCTCCACGTCAAAGCGGCGTGGCGAGTCCTGCAGCGGCTGCGGGTGGAGGTTCCCATAGGCCACGATGGTACAGTCATCAGACAGGATCAGTCTTTGGTGGGCCGTGATGGGGTCCAGCGCCAGGGCGGCTGGCACTGAGAAATAAAACACAGGGTTTAGAATTAAAGTATTTGTCATCCAGTTGAAGGGCTCCACCTACAGTTTAAGATATCCATCATAATTGTAAAATTGCAAAGAATTATGTAAACACTTCATAAAAACAAATTACATTCCAAAACAGTAGCCAATTTTGGTTAATACAAACTTTGTTACTAATTTTAAAGTAAGCTGAATGCAACAGAAGACAGAAGGAAGAAGCTAAACATGTGCGCTAACATGCTAACAGACTCTTAACTCCAACGTTGTTTTCTTGTGTAAAAGATTGTCTAAGTGCTGCAACCAACTCAATGTAAGAGTTTAGCATAAATTCTAGTCCGATTACCACAAAAGAAGATATCCTGGCAGATTCCCCAAAATGTAACACACTAAAAACGTACTAAAATTACATTGCCAACGACATGCCTGGCATGCACATTATTGCAGATCCACGTGAAGGGAGGACCACTGAGACTGAAAGTATTCCTTACTAACGCATGGGAGGCAAGGTCTGTGAGAGTGAGGGGGATGAAGCGTGCTGATTATATGTTGTTTACGCTGAAGGGAACAATTCCCCACTATCCTTTTGATTCTAAGTGCACTCTACCAAAAGATGTCTTTTTTCGGAACTCACAAAAAGAAAAACTGTCAACATCACAGGGGCCGGCGGAGACGATCACAGTATGTGCTGCGAGCTCAAAGATGACTGATGACTTATTATGCGGCACGACCGCCTGGCAGCTTCACTTCGACATAGTAGCCTTTAGAGCCAAGCGCTATTTGGTGTGCGAGAATGTTAGCAAGCAGAAACAGAAGTTGGAGTTATTGATGCTAGGGGAGTCCATGGTCGGAGAGTTCAGTTCATCCTGCTTCCAAGTTGGATAAAAGTGGTCAATTCCGCGAAGGCAACCCAGTTGGATGTTCCGTATGAATAAGGCTGATTATTCGGCAATATTCACTTGATAAAGTAGTATCAGAAGTTTGACAGCTGAAACTTACTCACCTGGTTGCGCAGAAACCAATTGTCGCTGCCCAACAAGTCACTTTGTATAAAAGTGGCTCAGGTTAAAAATAGCAAAGTGGTCAAGTGAAGTGGCTGGCATGCAGCCGGTGGACAAAAAGGAGCCTTTGCCACTGATGCAATGCGGTCGGTGTTTGTTGCAGCCATTAAAGATTCACAATCCGAAGCTTGTTCTGTGAGAGGCACACGGGAATGACACACAACAGCCTCATGTGGAGTCTTGTGGCGAGAACAACGCTTTGTTCGTAGCAGCTAACCTAACGATGGACGACGGATGATGGGAGAACGTCTTTGTCTCGTCTCTGGCAACTGCAGCTGATGGATTGGAACCAATTGTTCCATTTGTATGTCAGTCAAGCAAAGGAGGAAAAAAAACTTTTGCTGGCAGCATGTTCAAATGGGAGGACTGATGGCAGGACTAACAAGAACCCTCGGCATATTATTTGAATCATCTTCTGCTCGAGAGATTGATGGAGGCAGGCTGAGGTCTTATCGGCACTGTTAGACAAGAAGGGCAATGTCATCCCGTGGATCCGATCCATTTCCCATACTGACAAAGGCCAGGACCAGTTTCTAATGATGTGCATTTCTGGAGAACAAGAGTTTACAGCACAAACTCAAAAGCTACTATCCCAACAACCATAATGATATGGTACAGAAACTGTCAGATGCAGCACCTGTAAATTGTTGCCCTGAGCTTCTTCCGCCATTTATGTAGCTAACAGGGACTTCAAACCGCACTGCGGCGAGCTGAATTATACATTCCTTACGGCACTTCTTACCTGGAGAAATATCCTGGAAGAGCGACTTCCAGATAGTGTACTGCAAAGGCCCCATGTACTTGGATGTCGGGAAGTCCTCATACGTCAGATTGGTCTCGTGGATCTTGCCTTTAATCCTGCGACAGAAACAGATTAACGCGAGTCTGAAACCCGCTCAATTGCCTCATGCTAATAACGCGGCGCCTTGTTCAGCACTGGGTGATTAATCTTGTGCGTCGGTGAAATGCCTCGCTGTTACGAGCATTAATTGACTTGAGTGACTGAATGGGGTTAGCTGATGATCTCGACTCCGGTAGGACCTTGTGGGTGGGTTACTTCTTGCACTGAAGCCAACGAGCACAAACTTGTTTCCTACAGTATCTTAATTCTTAATTCTTTTGGACCACTCTAACATCTTCACTGAGATCCCAAACGAATCACATATTTTATGAGCATGTCAACACCATATTTTGTAAACTTTGTAGGAAAATATTAAATGAGCAAGTTCCCCAAGTCAAAATGTTTAATGACAATTTAATCCCACGAGCTCAATAACTAATCTCATGCTCCTGCTCAGAAATATGATAAAGTTCAATTAAAACGTCCTCCACGAACCCTCCCAGATTAAACATGACAGCTGCTTTTCGGGGACTAAAACGCCATCTGTGCAGGGATTATCGGAACACACAAATCACTAACAAGTTCCAAAATGTTAAATTTTGCCAACCATCGGATAGATCTTGAAATGTAGATATGAATCTTAATCTTGTTTTTGTGATAACGCTGACCTCTCAGATGTGACGGCCACCCCCTCGAGGAAGTCGTGGCGCCCCGTCTCGTGAAGGCGCTCCTGAAGGATCTGGATGCCCTCCTTGACGTCACGAAGCTGCTGGCTATAGCGCTGGATCTTGTGCTCGATGTCGGTGAGCTTGCGTGCCGTATCCATCTCCAGTTCTTCAAGCATGCTCTTTTGACGTTCGCGCAGGAAGCGGTGGAGGCGCTCGAAGGCGTCGCCGATGGTGGCGCGGAGACCTTTGGCTGAGGACTGGAAAGTATAGGATAATATTAACTCGCTCTTAGTCATCTCCTTCAAAATATTGGCCTAATCTGACAATGGATTAAACAAGAAAATGCTATTTTTCCGACTGAGAAGAACGGTAATTAATGTGTTGATTGAGGTGATCAGAAAACGGTCACGCAGCACATCCTGGTCGTGGTTTTCAAGGGAACGAGACGTCCACAAGTCATGTCAACAAGTTGCAGGGAACAGCAGGTGGTAAAGCAGAACACTTGAGCACACAGATTTGAGAGATAAAGAAAAGGGATCTCAAAGAGAATGAGTCATCCGAGTGGTATCAGCACGACTGTAAGAAACAAAAAGCTTCGAGGAGAGGTTGTCAACTCTAAGCAGCAGGTAAACAACAGGATGCTCTTCATTAAATATTTGCTTTCCAGATTCTTCGACTATTCTGCATAGATTTCCAAACCACTTCATATAAACACTTATATACCTATCTTTTTATCCAACCTGGCTCCATCACAACAAAAACTGAAAAAAGCATCCAACTAAGTATATTTCTACATCTCGCCTTGTGTTAAGCGTCCCTGTGAAGCGAAGTCTTTTGTAGCCAAGTGTGTGCCACAGGCAGACGACACCTTAGTTGGACGAGAGGCAACGCCTACCATTACTGAGTGGGACTCGACCCCCTGACAACATTCTGACGAAATGGGTGTCGTCTAGTGGTGAGTGTTCACACAGCCATTGCGCCATCACGCATCCAGATAATTCGATGCTCACCTTTTACAGGTTCACGCTTGGTAGTACGTTATGGGCATCTTTCTGAGATATGGTTACCTAATCCTTGAACCCCGTACAAGACTGTCACTTTTGGAATGCTGAGAAATAATCTGTATAGACATGGACCAGGTGTTCTGTCTATGGGACAGGCCAATGTCGTGTAACTGTTGTTTGGTAGATTACAATCATTAGGCCACTTTGTCGCACAAAAACAATACTATGTCTCTAGATACTCTCGTCTGAACTTTAGGATTTAATTACAGTGCTCTAAAAAGTCCCCTCTCATTCTTTGAGTGGGGGCAGGTACGATCTCTGTGGGAACCGGTTAAATGCGACAATTTGTCAAAGAGTGTGACGGTTATGACATTAGGGCGGGCGGCGTCCCAGCCCTCCTAGCAAGTTGATGAGTGGAGTGGGTGGATGAAGCAGCTCGATGATCAGTCTTGCTGACATGCTGCTGAGGCCCCAGCGCAACGTGATGGAACCGAGCAGGTGTCTGGAGCCCTTGGAGATGAGACGCTGGCTAACTTTCGGGCAAGTATGGAATTATCAAGAAAATCCCCTGTGGGGAAGTGATGAGATGGCAATGTCTATCCCTCAGAGAAAGACTCCCCAAACAAGAATTTGCAAAGTGGTGTGAGTTGGCCGCCTTTTAAACAACATTTCTCCTCCATCTCGCTGCATGCAAGAATCGACAGTCGGCCACAGCGGGTCGCATTGAGTGGAAAATGAAACAAGCAGCCCTTTAGGAAGAAAAGGGAGGAAACAAAAGATGAAACTCCTCAGAGACGAATGTGGTAGGGTGGCCGACTTCCAGCCAAGGGCAAATGGATGGAAATCGAATGAGATTCGTGCACTGAAGAGTGGATGAAAGGACCGTATCCTGCAGTTAGGGCACGTCAACAGAATGGGTCGGTGTCACTCTGACAGGAAGTGATACGTTGCTCCAACTTGGCACAGCAGGTGCGCCGAGGCGTTTCGGTCCCGATGTGTGTAGTCTAGAGTAGTGCGCAATGGTAACTGTCACGCCAACTCTCGCGGGAAGAGAGCTTTTCTTGACAAAACACATATTCTTCTTTCTCCCGTCGATGACACCAAACATCTGTGTGCCCACAATGTTTAAATGAGCATCACTCATGGGGGGAAAAAAGGGCGTGGATGGCGCATTGCAGGGTTTATGTTTTTGGCTCGTGAACGTGACTGGTTGAACATTTAGCCAGTGGGAATTGAGCAATTCATCGGTTGCGGATTGATGCAATAAAACGGATGCTCAGGCCTCAAAAACAATCGGCTCATAGGGAAAAACTGAATTAGAAATCAATCATAAAAAGACTGTTCATTATTAATAATTAGCTATATGTCATTCCAGAGCATACCATAAGTCAACTCATGATGGAACTCTCCAGAAGCCTGATAACGATCCTGATCATTTCAATCAGTTGTGATGGAAGAAGTAAACATCTAAAACAGGGATCTCAAACGCCTGGTCCTCGAGGGTCGCTTTCCTGCACGTTTTCTCTCCCTCCCTGCTGCAACACACTTGATTCAAATGATCAGGATCATAATCGGTATTTGAGTCAAAGAGATGGTTGTAAATATTGATTGTAAAAACTCTGGGATATCTGTTTTTAATCAGGTACGGTTCTTTACCGGATTAGGTATACTGCAACCAACAAACCTATGTCTAACATTATTCAGGATGGCCGACTGACAGTCCCTACGAGCTTCTCTTCTGTAAAGAATTGTTGATTTGAAATACATTTGTGTGTGCTTTTACAGTGTTTTTTGTAATGAGGAGAATTGCTGCTGCACCTTGGTCTCAGTGAGTTGTCTTTGCAAGAGCTGCAGGGCCTCGGTGTGACCCTTCTCACTGTCCTGCAGGGTGGCCAGCTGCTCCTTCATCTCCCTCTGAAACAGAACCAAATGACAAGCAAAGACAGGTCAGCAACTTTTGACCAGGCCTAACAAACTAAGACTAACAGAAAACACCCTTTGTGGTAATATAACAAAATCCTTGATTCACTTCTGACTTGCTCAATTCGTGCCTCCTGGACAGCTACATGAAAATGCTAATGAGTCGTTTCAGCTCAACTACATCCTGCTCTGTTTATCCAACTTCGTATTGTTTGTTGTTCTTGCACGCTCTGCTTCGGCACAGATGAAAACCCACAGCTACAAAAACAAGGAATGCAGATAGAAAGCCAAGACATGAAAAGATTGCATTAAAAAAAATCACAGGGGATGTCGCTTGGCGTCTGAGGAAAGTGGGTCTCGTCTCTTGTCGGGGGCTCATGCTGGTTCCGCTCAGCCCTCCTCGGGTGCCCTCACGCAAGGAGCGAGACTTGGCGGGGGAGCGACGGCTGAGGCTGCTGTCACAAATAATGGAGGTTTACACAGATCGCGTAAGCTGGAGCATGCACACCCGCACATCTGGGGTGAGCAGATGTTCTCTCATTTTTTAATTAGCACCTAGTTGATGTTGTTTGGCTCAGTTTCTTCTGATATCTTGTTAAGTCGGATTATGTATTCCACTTTCCAGGTTGGAGGATTTTACTTAAATGCTGGAGGCGGTTCAGAATCTGTACAATGACCATCATCCAAGTCCTTTGCCCATTTTCTGGGTGTATCAAACAGGTGTCAGCCCATTTGAGAAGCAAAATCTCATAAGTGAGAGTATCTGGGTGGGTTGAAGAAATACCCTACACATTAATCAAGGAACCAAAGTCAGGCTATTCAACTTCTCTAACCATACTGCACCCAAGCCCAAACAGCTTGTCCTGTTCTAGTGGTACTCATGACACAGCCAGCTACAGGGTCAACTACACAGGTGTTCACCAGTGCCAAGGTGTTATTCAAACTTCTCACTCCATCGACGACCACTCCAACTTCTTACAAAGTTTCTCACAAATGTCAAGGCAGTAGTAACTTACCTCAGAGTCAAACTTGTGTTGAACAACGAGAACACAGTCCCAGACAACCAATCAACCAGATTGTTTGGCTAGGGAGCCAGAACGCATCTGTCACATTTGGCCTATGTAGAGGTTCGAGCAAACAGGGGGTCGAGTGTTCCACGGACCCGATAAATTTGGTATGCTGAACCAAATAAGGTTTTGTCTTACAAGCATGCTCACGGAACAAATTAAACTCGTATTCCAAGTCATCATTGTAATCATTATAAACAGGGTTGAAAAGAACCAGACTGGATGGATGAGTGACTAGACAATTAATCCCTACAGATACACACCATTTTTTCTTAAGTCTTCACATAAGAGTGACGGGTGTTATAGCGGCAAAGGATCATGGGGTTTTATAGCTCTGCCTGACCAACTGCCTCTTGGAAAAATGAATTCATGGGAACGTCAGTGGTGTCCAGGTCAGCATCTTTTCATTGGACTGGTTCTAATTCAGGGTGAAACAAATGGAATAAACGCAAGCGTCATCTATTTAATTTTCCACAGTTGAAGTAATCATGCCGCTTCGTCGCTTCGCTCGGGTGTCACCTCCCTCGAACACCTACGGCAGCACAAATCCCCCAAATAGTGCTGTCAGCTCCGGCGACAGTTAGAGTTGGGTGAGGGGGAGATGAAAATCACTGAGATACTCAGCTCAAATAAATATGAGAACAGATCTCTGCTGACAGAGGAAAATCATCATTTAAAAAACATCTAATGGGACGCACGCAACAGGAGTACTTAAAACACACAAACTATTCATTAGAGTGTGTTGGAAACTCCCCAAACTCAACAGATTGCCACAAAAATTAACCAAAACACGCTGGCTGACGGCTGTTGAAAAGATGCTGCAGTTCTCCTCTCAAGGACATGAGGAGAGGAAAACGGCTGCTGTACGGGGGTGGGGTGGAGAGGTGGAGAGCGTGACTCTCCATGTTAATGATGGCAGTGCGGCAGCTGACAGACTGACCGAGAAAATATGCTCCTCTGCTATTATGTTGAACAACCAGGGACTGACTGGTGCAAAAATGCACGACAATGATGCTGATGGACTAAACAGACGCTCCAAGTGACTGAAATACGTAATGAACTGATTTTTGGAACTTAATTCTACATTTCCTATTTTTACCAGCAGGTAAGAGTATTTGTTGGTGGATGTGTCATGTGCAGGTCATGTGTCTATTCAGAGTTTATACTTTGGCGTGAAAATGGAGACCATCAAATTTGGCTTTGGCAGTCTGGAGGCTAATCGAGCAGAACGGTAAGAAATCGGACAATAAACCATAATATTACTATATATCTTGATACAAAAAAATACCAGCGACGCACGTAAATATGAAACGCCTCGTAGTTAAAGAGAAACCACAGCTAAAAAGATTTAACTCAGGGTAGCAACAGGTATCCAAGTTTTCTGAGGACTCAAAAAAAACAGACAAAAAAAAATCTTTTTGCAAAAGTCGTATGAATTAAAGCTGCAAGCAGTAAACAGCATGGATAGAGGATTTAATAAAGTTTGAAGTAAATTTGATTTAATCCTACACATAGGACGTTTGGTCAAGCACTGACCTTGTTGCGCCTGTGTTATTAGTCATCACACGTCCCCCCCTTGCCAAGCTCTGGCTACCAGCTATGATGAAAGCTGTTTATTTTGCATTTGAGCATGTCCCGTTTAGTACACAGAGTTCAAATTTGTTAGACATTGGAGAAAAAAAAAGAAGACTTGAAGCCAAAATGGCAAACCTCCTGTGTGTTTTCCAGTGTGCGTTCTTTTCAACATTTCTACTCATCAAAGACATCAGTACCAAATTCGATGTTCGGTGCCGAGCCCTTATCATGTTTATTAATGCAAATTTTCTCATTACAAGGGCCCATATTTTTTGGCAAATGATTATCTCGATTAAATATGTTGGAAAGGATCTACACCAGCAGTACTTTCAATGCCAGCCTGCAAAAGTTGTCTTCATTGTTGCATTGTTTAAACCCCGTTGAGATCCTCATGCATACATTGCAAGGCCTCCACTCTTCCATAAAGTGAAATTGCATAATCCGCTTTCGTCTTCTTTGTGCAATAGAAGAAAAGCCAATCAAGTGACCGACAGATATTTTATTTGGTAGCGCAAAGCTCTCCAGTTTTATTACGACACGTGCACAAGGAGTCGGATCGGAAGTTCTGGTGCATTGCAGATGCCTGGAGAAAGAGAAAAAAAAAGGTGGCTGAATCCTAAAAAGGGACCTTTGTGTTCATGTTGCTAGTTTGTGTTTTGGTCTAGTGTTGAAGCAAGTCTCTCAGCTGTCTGTCTGATCAGGCGGACGCCAGCCTGATGTGACGCTTCACCAGCATGTCAGCTTGCAGAAAAGGTGCAAAACAAAAAGCGCATTTCATGCTGCCAACCACCTTGCACTGAGATTGCCGTCGAGCGTTTGAGTCAAAGACCTTGGATGTAATCCAAACCCTAACCTTCCATTAATTTCCACAGATATAACTGATTCCAAACATAGCCAAATATGAGATGGACCAGCAGACACTTGTAACGATTTTTACAATGTCTGATATCCCACACGACGAGCCAAAAGCTGGCGCTTTTATGTTTATGTGGGTGACAGAAGCGGTTTGCCTCACTAACTTTGGCTATTCCGATCTTCATTAGTTTGAAAATATTCAAAAGAACGGCACTGGCGGCGAGGAACAAGAGCAGCGGTGCAAAGATGTGTCGGCAAAATGTTATGTCCAATAATGCGCGGGTAACAACTGTGTGATAATGACAACTTTATTTACATCACAACATTCAGTCGCGCACCAACATCTGCACACTTGTGCATATGGCTTTACTATGCTACAAATGAGCGGAAATATTTGACCAAAAATGAGACTGCGGGGACGGTCACTTGGAAAATATTCATAGCTTTTCTGAAATACAATAAGAGCACAAGTGGAATATATATTTGGAGCATGACTACAACATGCAGTGCTACAGATCATAAGATTGATACAAATCGTTATAAACGACAACTCCATTCTGTGATATGGTGAGTCATATTTTTAATCAGGTGATTTTGTTTGTTTCTGTCAGTCTGTATACTATGCTCAGAAAATCTCAATTGAGTCATGAATTAATCGACTAAACGGTCATCACATTAAAGTTAAAAAAAACCCCAACAACAAACAAACACACACATACACAAGCGAATGCCTTGAGATAACCTTAAGCCCATTTAATTTGCTATTGCGTAATTACTTACTTGAATAGTCTGAAGGTGGTTTTCCCAGTTCAATTTAAAATGTTTCTCTGGCATCCAAAAATGAAAATTGATCTGTATTGCTCCATTCAAATCACGAGTACATCACTGTTAACATTTTAAGATTAAGCGACGCAGTCCTTGACTTAACGTTTTCTTGAGGCAATATTACCAGGATGCGGAGTAAAAGCTAAAAATGGTCAGATTGCATCATCTCGTGTTTTGTATGCATGACACTAATAATGCAGTCCTTCCCCGATGAAGGATGTCAATTTCAAGGCTCACCGTCATTCTCTGCTCCGTGCCGAAGGGCTTTATTCATTATTTATAGCGTCTGAAAGTGCACGCTTCCCCGTGGCCCTGCATTAAAAGCAAACACAAATCCCTCTACCCGTCCATACTGATGCCGGCTTTATTATTCTCCCCAGCTCCTCCAGGATATATAGGAGAGCGTCGGGTCAGCATGATGAAGAATCAAACAAAACATGCCCTTTCACAGGCCTGAATAATGATTTTAACAAGCCTACAGGATGGGATATGTGCTCTAAATATTATCTGACATCCCACGGACTTAATTCCCATATGCAGGTTGACCGGAGATGGATGCTGCAAAGCTCGCACACCACAGGGACTCTAGCCATCTCTGTATTTTTATGACCAATAAGAAACGACAGCGAGGAATGAGATTTTCTATTACGCGTTTTGGAGTCTAAAATGCACGAAAAATAATTGTTATTATTGCCGTCGACAATTTATAATGTGAAAAAAAAATCCTGACTTTTTTTTTAGAAAAAAAAAATACTTTGTGTACTTCTTTAAGGTAGAAGCAAGTTTTTTTTATTTATTTATTTTTTGGGGGGGCTAAGTTGTGATAATAATACATAACTAATCGCGATGTTAAAGGCGGTAGGAGTATGCCAGGCGGTGACATGAGTGACTGCGTAGAGGTGGCGATGAGGAGAGGCGCTGTAGCGGCCTCTTACAGTCATCGGTATATCAACCGCGTCATGCAAATGATGACAAACTGGAATTGCTTAAGAAAACAACACGACAAATAAATTAGAATTTTTTTTTATCCCATCCCTTAACTGTAATGAAATGGTTTGGAATTACTGAGAAACTTCAGCCCCATTCACACAGCCTTATTCCCACATGTTGCTGTTCGCTGTATAAATCGCACTGAAACGTAATGAAGAGTCAGTAGCATCGAAATATTGGATGCCGTGTCACTCCAAGCGCATTTACTTGCGGCAATATCCCACCTTCGCTGGGTTCTGCGTAAGAGGTTGAACCTGCTCAAGACCTGTTACTGCAATTTTGGAGATCTTTGCTGCTCTGCACCATACAATGATGTGAAAATGTCATTGAATGCAAAAGCAGCATGTGGCTCATTATTCAAGGGCTTACCAGGTGTGTCGGAAAGGTTCGAGGACTGGTGGCACAAAAAGATCGTGTTTAGTATATGTGCAATGTTTGAAGAACTAATACACGGCATTCATTCATGTGCAGTGATCTCTGCAATTTCTTCCTGGTGAAGACGGCAGACACTCACATACTTGTAGTTGAAGTGAGGCAGCAGCTGCTGTGTTAATCAGAACTTGTATACTGCATTCTCCACTAAGCAATTTCTCAAAAGCAAAGAACGTAATCCAACATCATCTTAAATTCACATGAAAACAGATTTGTCGATCAGTTTCTGGGCATAAAAGCGTCAACATCTTGCCTCTCATTTTTTTTTTTTTTTAACGTTGGATGTTTATTTTTTTCCGAACAAACAACCGAAGAGGTGGCTGGGTGAAGTCCGCATGGAGATGAATGCACAACGCTTTCATCTCATCGCTCATCCTCCAAAAGAGGGGGGTAAACGCCCTGAAAATGACCCTGGAATGTGTTTGCCTGCCAGAGGAATTTCACAACAACCCAATGAATGCCAAAAACATCTTTTTTTTTTTTTTTTTTTTTTTTTAATTTTGTAAAGCCTCTTAGGATTAGTCAGACCTCTAGTAGTCAGCATGTTATTAATATTAAAGCATGTAGAATGTGTCAGGAACACAAATCACCCGATGAGGAAGTGTGATGCTGCATCGGCCTGATGGAATGGAGGCAGCCAACTGGTCGTTGTGCTTTACTTGTGAGCGGTAAGCAGGCCTCCGTTCCCGCAAAAACAGCCGACCAAATTAAGTGCGTGTCTGGCTCTCATAACACTTGGTTCTGCCAACAGCCAATACATTATCAGAATGAGGTTGCACTGAAAAATAACACAACATTGATCAGTGAATTTTCAGTGCAGCCTGCAGTCATATATTGTGATGATTTTTAATCACATGCGATCTTATTTTATTATTATTATTATTATTATTTATGTTGGGTTTTTTTTACAGATTTTGGTTGCAATCTGAGGTAATGCCATTTGTCGACGACTGTTTTGGGAAACTTCTCATCCTCATTGAGATATGAAGAACCATGGAAGACCATGGAAAAATTATTTAACAGGGATGAAAAGAAATGTCAAAGGAGACTAAAAAGATCTAAAGCTATTTGTTGTAAACATGGCAGTCTGATAAAAATTGTGTTTGTGGAATACGAGTTAAGCCATAAAATCCACACGTTTTTAGCCGTCTCAGGGTGCGGCCATTTTGTCACTTCTGTCGACTGAAAATGACATCCTAGTCGCTCAGGCCACAGTTGGCGACCAATCACCTCACCTGTTTTCTGAAACTAAGCCATGATTGGTCATGAATACCATGTTCAGACTAGTGAAAGCGCATACAGAATTTTATTTTAAGATTTTTTGGGGAGTTGACTTCCCCTTTAAGCAGAGGTCTACAGAATTTTATTTTAAGATTTTTTTTGGGAGTTGACTTCCCCTTTAAGCAGAGGTCTACATATTACAATTTATTAGACAAATGATATTTTTAGTCGAGGCGGAAAGTTTGGGAGGCGTGAAATGTTTTCATCTTCCTAGGGGCGCGTAACAGAAAAATAATTGAGAAGCACTGAATTAGAACAACTTTGAAGTCAACCGGCATCACGGAACAGATTGTCTTCGACATTGGAGCATTCATTGTATTTGCCACATCAGTAGCATATTTGTGCCAGCTACCCTGACCGACTCGCAGGCGATTAATTAGCACTTACAGCGAGAGTTTATAATAAGATGATGCTTATATTAAACTGCAGCATGCATTTGGACTGAAGCTGAAACCGCGTCCCATCTGGAAGAACTGCCTCGTACTCACACTGTTGCAGGGGAGCTCATTTGTTATACGGTGACACTTAAGCAATAAGTCACAGCCGCATGAGAGGCCTCCGCTTATTAGCCTGACCATCAAGCTAAATAGCGATGGGTACCTAATGGCATTCTGGCTAATAGGAAAGAAAGTGTGAGGGACTGTGAAGCTCATCACACGGCAATTAGGGCAAATTGCTGGTTAAATTCCTAACATAACTTTGGAAAGCGCTGACTGGACACAACATATGGTACACTATTGTTCTATGGATAATTGTTCAATATTCTGCATTTAAAATGCTGTAGGTTTTCAAAGATGAATTACTTGACTTTAACCTCTCATGTTAGATGATTCTGAGGTTGTCAAATTTGGAATTCAACTCAATTTTAGCCCAGAGAGAGCCTGAGGTATGTGAACATTAAACTGCGTGCAGGTTTTACTTTTTCCTTGGCTTGTGTGGCTACTGTGGAACACAAAGCTCAGCCGCTACACTCACATTCAAAGACACCAGCATCGCCATTGACAAAATTATTCACTCACCTGCCTCGTCTCACATATGCAATTAAGTGACATTCCACAGGGTTCAATTTGACGGTGCAATCTTTGCAGCTATAACGGCTATAACACTTCTGGGAAGAGTAATTATTTGTGCGTTAAAAAGCATGAAAGACATTTTTTTTCCTACGTCTGCGACAGGCTTTAAGAATTTCCTGTACTGTGAATACAAAGTGTACAACATTGCAGTTTGACCGGCTAAATTTGATTGTGTGTGCAAAGTGTTCAATATATGCAGAAAGATAATTTCCCATAAAAAAATAAAATAATAAAAATTGCTTAATGTATCCTTAATTTCCCCCCATGATTAAAAAAAAAAGGTCAAATGCTAATCGTCAGTTTCACGAAGTGATTTAGTTTGACTTTACAATGTGGAATACAAATGCAAAGCACTACACTGAGAGTTTATTCTAATATTTTCCTTCTCTCAAGAAGCTATCACTGGTATCTTTTGTATTAGATCTTATTATTTTGTGCGTGTGTTTAACTTATGCAGCTGGCTAGTGCTGTTCAAACTAACAGGGGTGGTAATTCGCCCAACACTGCTCTTGCTTAATGTGGCAAGATTCCCCTGATTCAGTAGATAAAACGAGACTGAAAACGAGAACGTGGGAGTGCCCAAAGCTGCGCCTGAGTCATGCGGTGTTCCTCTGCAGCAGGACTTAAGATGGAAACACAGGTTGGCAGGTTGGCAGGCAAACAGAAATTGGCATTCGCGCTCTCAGTACGACAAAAGAGACGTTTAACAGGCTTCAATTGTGGAGGAGGCGGGTGGGCGATTGGGAGCTCGGGTGCAGACTTCCACCAGCAGCTGGTCAAATGAAATCATCTGCTGCAAATCATAGGGATGGGGGAATTACAACAGATTACAGTCCGGCCATGCCCAACGCTAGGGAACAACGGTCTCCCTAATCTGTTTTAATTCCCCGGCTAATCAAGAATTCAGCAGCGGGTGCAAAATCCCAAACAAAACATCAAAGTGACATGGTCAGAACTCATAAGATACATATTTATGCACTTCACTTTACAGGTCTGTCGGCCTCAAAGGGAGGTAGAGTGAAAGCAACATCTTCCGCTGTCTGCTCACATGCATTTAATGTCATCTGTGTGCTGCTTTCACTTCTCATCTGCATCACATTCCATTGAGGAACGGCCTCAACGTTAAGCCTCGCTTTAAACTGCGGAACTTTAAAAGGAGCGCACTTCCTTTTTCAATCACGCAGTCCACTGGAAAGCACCAGGTTTGAAATCGTTATATAATTACAATGAAAATCAACCCCAAAGAGTAGCATTTTTGGAGTTCAACCAACATTTTTTGGAAAGGTATGACTCGAAAAGTCTTGGATATAAGCAAATCTTGTGAGCCTTGAGTTCACACTTTATCTCAAGAGAAAATTCCAGACCAAAAAAACACATTTTTGCTGTGCCAATAACGTGTTATGATCAGCAGTGAGATAAAAGAGAAATATCTACGCAACTAAGTAACAGGGATGCTCTGAAAACACCTTGCTGTTTTTCTTGATGCGTCTTGTAAGACTCGTTTTACTGCGGTGAAATTGACATAATTTGCGCCGGAATCCATCACAAACACAGAACTCAACTCATAATCACAGTAAATTAAAAACACTTCTAGACACAGAGGATAAAACAATCAAATGAAAAACTGTGTGAACCGACCTAAGCGAGCCAGGTCGAATCATGATATGCTAACGCAATAGTAAAGTCAGAATTATAGAAAATACTCATTGCACCACCCGTTTATAACCCCGAAACGTATTTGTCATGTGTCGTGACCGTGGGAAAATGACGACTGCTGTATTACACGTCTTGAGTTGGCGAAGGTTTTACAATCGTGGCAGACAAATAAATTCTTGGGGAAAAAAATGTGTTGAAATTAGAACAACTTAAAAGTCACTGAGTGTTACTTAACTGACTCAGAAGGTGCCACAGTATTCTGTATCATTATGATACTGTACATTGGTCAGATGTTGCTTTTAGCGCCCTGCCATCTTTTAACCACTAAAGAAATCTTTTATACCTTTGATTAAAATGGCTTTAAGAGCACATGCACGTGACTGACATTTCTAAAGCACAACAGATACATCGACTTCTGACTCTCACTTAAGCAAAGTGCGGGCCAGAAGTACCGTAATCATCTTAACAAGACAAAATGTTGCCTTTGATGGATGCACTACCAGCTCCACTTTCTCGGATAAGTGCTTCTGTTTATCTCTTAATCTACCGACGATACGTGCAGAGATAAACACTCTGTCCCGCCACATGCATCCTCCGTGTTGTCAGGATAAAGAACTTCTCCATGAATGAGATCCTTATGACTTCCATTGCACTCATGGCACATGACATCCCATTATTGCGATCCAATTTCTTCCTCTCTGTCTCAATCAAGGTGAACATCGTCAGTTTGGCATTAGGCGCAAGAAGGGCACCAAATCTGATTTTTAGCCACATTTAGGAGAGGCTTGATTCCAATCTGAAGATATTCGCATTCTCACAGTTAAGTCTAAAAAAAAAAAAAGTAGAAGACTCAGCGAACGAGAAAAGCAAGAGGGCAAGCGAGGTGATGCACAACCACAAGGGCGGCGGGGGCGTCATCTGTGGGTGCCCTTGAGAAGGCCTGACTCATTACTGCAGAGGTAGAGCCGAGCGCGGCGGCAGCGGCAGGAGCGACGGTTGCGAGAGTGAGTGGCTGCCTGGAAGAACACTTCAAATAGGTGACGGAGACCGCCCGGTGCGGCATTGATGCTGGTGGCAGAAATGCAAATGCACTTTCATATTTCATGCGTCCGGCGGACTGGCAATAGGCCAACAAGAACGGTGGTAATAAGAGATGATATGCAAGGTGCATCTGGATGCAGAACTGCGTGGGCAGATTCACCACAGCAGTCATTTGAGTCTCCAGCAGCGTGGGCTTTAGTCTTCCGCACAGCTGCCTCATGCTCTTATTCCTTCACGTGCCGTCCACTGTATCCATCTACTTTCCAAATATGCTCTAATTAACAGTTAACATCCCTTCCATCATGCATCTGGTTGTTTGCTGCTGTCAAGTAGAGTGTAAAGACTTCTTCAGGGCAAACAGACATCAGGAGAGTTGGGCACACACACAGTCTCAATCATCCAATTAAGGAGATGCGACTTGCTACAGCGCAACTGACACAGTGTCATGACACAATTCATGCAAAAGTAGGAATCCTTTACTTTATTTTTGTAACGGTCATATTTAATATGATTGGTGTTTTTTTTATGTTTTTTTTTTTTTAATCTAAGGCCCATTAATATGGGAAAGGAAAGCCACAGTCACCTAAGGACTTGTCAGGCAGTTATTGAACCCCAAATACACAACACCACACACATGCAGTGTGTTTTAATGTGTTTAAAGCATACACGAAAGGTAAAACTAGTTAAAAAAAAACGTTTTAAGAGAGTATGGTTACTTTTATAGTGCAGATTTTCGCTGTGCACATGTCCGCCAGAAAAGGGCGTATAGGAATCTTATCATGGCAGTCATCAGTCTGTCATCAGGGCTTTGGACTTCATTTACGATGTCTGCCCACACTCCATGATAATAAATGCATTTCCTAGCAATTTAATATAATCCATCGGTCTAGAATATGATTCAAACTTGGTAGCAATGGGACAAAATCTCGGAAGGACCACTAAGAATGCCCAAATTGACCCTAAAACGCAAGCCTCAAACCAAAACGGCAGACATCCTGTGACTGGCTGCCAGGATGGCCGAGTGGTCTAAGGCGCCACGTTCAGGACCCAGTCTCCCCAGGAGGCCTGGGTTCGAATCTCGAATTTCCCCATTGTGTGACTAATAAAGGCAATATTATTATTATTATTATTACTTTCCAGGCATGGGTTCTCGAGACTTTCATGTGCATCTACTTATGACAACTACATTTTCACCAGCAAAAAAAACAGCATGCAAAATTTTGTGAAATTTTCGCCCAAATGACGAATAAAAATAATGCAAAGGGTTTCTTGAACCTTGATTAACTCTAACAAAGGATCTGAACCCATATTTTCACGAGGTTGGTTGAGCTTTACTGCAAGTTTCCACAAACTCTCCCATCTCAGCTCTAAAAGCGCTGCTCTTAATCGAATGCACTGTGTATGAAGAAGGTCGCACCCTGAGGGGATCCATACATCACTTAAAAAGGTTGTTACGCGTTGACCTTCTCCTCAGAACGGAATTACTGGACCTGTTCCAAATTCAGGCAGGCTATATTTCATATTTAGAGTTGAACTGTACTGCAGCTCCCTTCCTTCATGTTGAATTCATTGGCGGGTTACACTGTGTCCTTTGTACCGTGTCGGTGTGGCCGGGTTGCTAAATGTGTTCGCGATCCTTCGGTGGCCTGCGCGCCTGCTGATAATGACACTGGTATAATGTCACACTGTTGACAGCTCAGACACAGCTACCTCATATAACATCATCCAGACTACACACCTTGTGTTCTAAAAAAAAAAAAAATACATATCATCAGGGTTTATTTTCCCAAAACCTACCAGGCTGAAATAAACTCAACTGTTGTAAACTTGGCTTTTACTGCAGGCTGAGAAATGAATGCACAAAAGCAGTTATGTGCTTGATGAATTTCTGCCAGATGTGTTTTTGCGTATGTTTTGCTGTTGGAGGCTTGTTTGTGCATCGCAAATTTGACTAAAGGATGCTAACCGGCGGGAGGTAAAGCCACCGCATGCAATACGCCTCAAGGCCGGAGGTCAGCCGAGTGACATGCCAGGCTAAGGAGATTATAAGCCTGCTACAGACCAACCAGGGGCTGCACTCTTTAGTGGCCACCAGCAAGCATAACATGCAGGCAACATGTACAAGTGATCAATGCAGGGGGTCCTCGTTCTACCGCGCAGTTCACGCCCCTTCCTCAGCCCCAGGAGAGAAAAAAAAAAATCCTGGCCCTGTGCCTGTTTTAATGGATTTCTGTCCTGTAAATATAGAATGTTCCATATCAGAACTGAATATCCCCTCGGGGGAGGCTAACAAAGAATTGCTGTAGTTGTTCTTTCTGTTATTAATGAGTCTTTTACAGGAGTAACCTCAGCTAAACGAGACAGTGGGCTGTGTTCAGACCAACCCATAAGTGAGCGGGCAGCAGAGCGGCAGATTTATTTTTGTTTCGTCTTGGAACACGGCTTGCAAAAGAAGACTAACAATGACACACGCCAGCAAAGCAACCACAAACGGTGGCCTAACCGCTCTCTAATTCATCTTGCAGGCAGAGTAGATGGATTGGCCATCATTTCTGGAGTGTGTAGTGTCTCCCGCATGTATGCAGAGATATTTGTGGCACCTGATCACGAAACAAACCACAGTGAGTCAGTGAAGGACGTGCTTGTTGAGAGGGCGATTCAGTGAGATGATGATGATGCAAGCTTACAGCACCAACGGTAATAGAGGACCGTTGCAGCACACATCAGTAGTGCTCCCTCGCAGGTATTCTGCTCTATGGGTGCTATACCTTATAGAATATGTCAGAGTAGCGTATCATTTGCGTCATACCAGCGAACTTTATGAAAGAGAAACAGGGATCATCCACGACTAGTCACCAATCAATCACAAGGAACATTTCCCCACCGGTTATCAATGGCCCTTTGTGAGTCACGACATAAGAGTGCAGCGTATCGAGTAGGCTACTCACGCCACACCATCAGGGCACAGACACAGACCAAAGACAACAGGCCAATTAGAGGTGTGAAAAAAAAAATCTCAGGAGTCTAACACTTTTTTTTTTTTTTCTTACATGAGTTGCATTGTTTTTTAATTAGCTAGTTACTTATTCCATGTTGGTAAAAGCGGGAGCACGGAGACCCTTGAAAAATAATGTAAATAATCACTCAAAAATAAATCAATCGAATTAGGATCAGGCACAGTTGTTTCTTATACCGACGTCAGAATACACTAATGTTAGCCCGATATTGGAAGAAAGATGTGCTGCAGACAAACATAGTGTCTCCGATTCTGACAAAATCGTAGCCCGTGCAGTGGGACATAATCAACATTTGATTGTTTGGGGTCTGTGACGCTTCACGACCACCACCACGAAAGTCTGGCAAGTCAGAAATCGTGTCCGTCTTGCCACATAGTGTGACGTGGGGACAGTGCACTCTTACTTATGACGAATGACTGGACATGACGCGCATATAAAAAAAATCTAAATGGTGAGAAAAAAAAGGAACGAACAGTAAGCAGGAAATATTGGAAAGTATGTGAAGCATTTCAAATCATGCTATGTTTATTAACTGCGATGTCATAAAACAAATTTGCTACTTTAAGTTATTTCTGGAGAATAGCCAATCCACACTGCCCTCTCTGTCTTCCCGGTCCAAGACACGATTTTATCTTGTAGTCTGACAGCGCGATCGTTGTGAACACCCAAAAAGTTGTGTAGTCAGAGAAGGCCATTAAGCTCCTCAGTATAGAAAGCAATCTCTTTATCCAGGTCAGCCAGGGACGCCAACTTCTCCTTAAGGCCTTTCCACAGAGAAATTTTCACCAAATGTTTACAATATACATGGTTCTCAGTCACCACATCGTGAAATTCGGGCGCAGCCCCAACGCCTGGTATAGACCATAACATTTAACACTCAGATATCAAAATTCAAGACTTTTTTTTTAAGTTATTATTCCCAACTTCATAAATTAAATTAAGAGATTGCAGGAACCCCGCCCTCAGGTAACAAAACCTTGGGGAAAAAACTCCACACAAGAAGGTGTCAGGTCAATTTCAAAGCCTCGCATGCCACTTACTCTTGGAAATATGAAAAGTAAGAAACAACACTACCAGTGCTCCGCAGCCTGAACATGTCATTTTGGCACTTGAGCATTGTCGATTGATTGTGCCTGCAGGCAATGTTCTTAAGCAGGCTTCGATCCGACAAGCCGTTCTTTTTCACACGCTGGCAACGACGAGGAAACAATAGCAAACCTTGTACAAGATGACCACATTGTGACGTCAAAGATTAATTATACACAAATAGACCTTCTAAAGCTGCGCTTTGGTGTTTTTCCTCGGAGGAAAATTCCCACATGAAGACACTTGTCGGCCTAAACCTCACCACGGGACACTGCTTTGTTTCCAGTGCTCATACTCCCTTTCAGTGCGGCAAATCTGGGAAGCCTCCAAGGCTCCGGTCAGAATACAAAACGGCAGATTGTTGAAGAGCTTCCGAGCCACGGGACGAGCTGCTTGAATCAGAGGAAAGAGAAACGTCATGTGCTGCGCCTGATTACATGTCCTCTATCGCGGGACGATTTTAACCTTTCTCAGGCTTCAAACACAGAGGCCGATTGACATTGATATTCACAGTGCTGAGCGCTTTCAATTCATTACCTTGATCAACTAAAGAGAAAATAATGTGGAATTAGAAGATTGTTTTTTTTTTGGTGTGTGTTTTAAATGCTTATTTTAATGAGGAGTATGGTTGCTTTTAGAAAGGAGTAAGTTTCCCTTGGTAATTGACCGAATCAATTGTCTCTGAATGGGGAAATTAAGTATAGTTGGGGAAAATATATTTTAGAATAATGCTGACTAAAACAACCATTGCAAGTACAAGTACGGTGGTATCTTGATGCACAAGTGGCTGCAATTTTGCCTCCCGGTTTCTTCAAGTTACCAGACGTCGCTTGGTCGATTATTTTGCTCTGTGTTACGATCCAAAATTACAATTTAATAATGACAGAACAAAAAGTTTATATTCATGCATCAATATGCTGTCTTGCCATGAGATTATTTTATATTTGAAGATAATTCCCATGGAAAGTTTCCCATTTGGAGTATTTTTAAAATTCCCATTTTAAATTCCCATGGAAACTGTCCACCGCTTTGCAGCGGACCCATCAAGTAACTGGCCTTTCAAGCAAAGTCAGCTGGCAAAAGGCTTTGCCTTCCCGGAACCTGAACAGTAAAGAATATAGCTGGTAAGAATTTCATGAATATTCTGAACTCCTGCTTTGATACTGCAGGAGCCAAATGTCCCATAACTGACCGAGTCTTTCTTCTTAACGCCACAAATGTGATGACCGACAAGGACATTTCACATAATCAACAATCCATACAATCCAACATACAGCTACCAAGAACACCAAGGGCCATGTCAAAAGAAAAGGGAACAAATGTTACTAATTTGTGAGGTGACCCACATTAAATCTCCGGCGAGTCATCATTGGGAGCTGGCCTGTTCATTTGGAAGAATATCCTGAGCCATTCTGACATTTTATTTATAAAATTAACCTGCACTGCATCAGATGTCCATTTGGTTTCAGTGGAAAGAATCATCTTTACATGAGAATGGTGTGTGGGTTGCGCTGTGAGTAAAGGTCAACTCACTGACTCACCAACAACAAACAATAAAACATTTTTAAAAAGAAAATATAATGTTCAGATTATGAGCATTGTATATGCAGGGCCTTTGTCTAAAGCAGTGGTTTATCTCCTGGATTACGCCTCCACAAATAAAATGTGTACGAGGTTCATACAAGCATCTTCAAGGAATGTTTTCATGTTACATATTTTACGAGGCACACCGACATTTGCATTGAGGAGGGAAGAAAAATGCCTCATTTCTGGGTGGATTTCAATCAATTCAGGGAAAAAATCACGTTTCCCCAATTTGTGACCCTTGAGTTCTTCAAATAGAGCTGATGTCCCTTTTCAGGTGCCTCATCTACCCAAGATAAACAAACGACTACCTCAAAAAGATATCACTTTCCAAACCAGTAAGCACGGTAATTATCACAGCATGGACATAATTGTTCACAGCTCATTTGAACTCCCTTCCTGAACAAAAGAGTAACATTTAAAGAAAGACATTACAGTCTCAGGTGAATTTAAGTGTAGTCAAACATAACATTCAACCACTCAAAAGATTTTTTTTCACTTCAGGAATGCAGGTACAAACTATATTTTGACATCTTAATAATAACACTTGACTATTTGTGCAGTGGTTTTGGGTAAAACAGTTCAAACTAATGGAGACGTGTCATTTTAGCATTGCAAGATAAACGAAGCCCTGAATTTATTTAAAGAGCTTCTATATAATGGACTATTAACCATCACCGAAACATGAACAAACGTTTAGTAATTACCAGTGCTGTTCATTTAAATGTCAGGTGACAAACTCAAGGCCCACCAAATCATTTTGTGTGGCCCAACGCAAAAACTCGACACCATTTGCATTGACTTCTGTTCAAAACTAGTTATTCGTCATAAGCATAATAACCCAATGAAGGGGAAATTATGTAAGATGATGAAGCAATTATAAGTGTTTCCACATAGAGGATATTAGGTAAGGGAGAAAACTGCCTTGTGTTCTAACCATGCAAAACAAAAAATGTGCAGCAAATCTTCTGGCTTGTGGATGATTTTCACAACTCAAGCGTAGTTATGTGAAAGCGTAAGAAAGATGCGAGACTTAGCAGCGTCCATATTTACTGAACAGTTGAACAAACGTGGTGGCTTCAGTGCTTTCAGCACACACGGCATTTGAGAAAACGGCTTGATTTTTTTTTTTAAAGATTTGAGAATTCTTTTATTTTTTTTAATCATTCCAATTTGACAGGTTAGTTCACAAGACGTCTCTGTGGTGTGTCACATTTACAGCACATTTATTTTCACTTGTAGCTGTTTCTGTATGGACAAAACAGGCACTTTGCATTGCATTTTCTTCCCTTACTGGATGGCCCTGTTAACTTATTACCAAGCCATGGAGTGAACCGTGACTTTTGGCGTAGCATTACATCCCTGGCAATTATATATTTGTGATTTCACCGTTATAATCCCCGCTCTCACCCCCTAAACGAACAAAACTAATGGATGAACAGTAATACTTGCACATAATACATGAATTATTTATACCAGACATATACAAATACTTTTCATTTCGACTTGGAGCAACATCATGTCAGGATGAGTGTGATGGATGCTAAGGAAATGTCAGCCTCAGCCTCGGGAACAACCAACAACGTGTGTGCACGTGTGTGTGCATGTGAGACAGAATGTGTGCGTGCGCATGTCCTACCTGGATCTCCTCGTAGGCCTCGTCGATGGTGGTAACCTGATGCTGCTCGTGGAGCGCCGGCTCGTCGCAGAAGAAGCACACCAGGCTCTTGTCGGTGAGGCAGAAGAGCTTGACCTTCTCGTGGTCCTTGCAGGGGTACGAGCTGCGTTGGGCGTTGAGGATGGCGTCGAGCGGGAAGGCCGAGTAGCGCTCCACGATGTTGGACAGCTTGAGGCTAGGCGATAGCAGCGGGTCGGCGAAGGTGCGCCGGCACTCGGGGCAGTCGCGCGCACCGTGCGGCTCTTGCCGGCTCCAATGCTCGGTGATGCACTTGCGGCAGAAGTAGTGCTCGCACCCGAAGCTGACCGGATCCTGGTAGATGCTGAGGCAGATGGAACACAGGAGCTCGTCCTTCAGACAGCAAGCCATTTGCAAAGAAAAGGGGAACGTCGCACCACACTCCGGCGCGCTTTAATCCTCAGTTGTGCGGTTCACTGCCATGGAAGAGGAATAATTTGGAATCCTTTTGGTTTGTTTTTGAAATCTCTGTTAAAAGACATGAAATAAAACATTAACCACAGCACAGTTTCTGGTTAAACATTACCTCCAGTGAAAGTGCAATGTCACGTCAAATGTCTCCGCATTAGTTTCAGCAACATGCGATAGCATTTATTGAAACCCTACACAGTAATCCACCCGCAACCTGGCACTAAATTTAACAAAGAAGAGGAACATGATACAATAAACAAAGGACAACAATGGAGGACCTTTTGTGTACTTTCCTTTTGCCATACGGCTCTTCCATTGAGCAGAGCAGCAAGTGGGGATTCCCCATCAACTGCAGTTAGATTGATACATGTCTTTAATTTGTCCAAAAAAAAAAAAAAGAAAGAAAGAAAACATCACACAAGATAAATCTATGTGAGTATCCAAAGCAGGAAAGGGCAAAACACACCCCACAGCCAGCTAAATGTTTGGTTCTGGCCCACCGAGCAAGAATCTGGAAATATTTGTAGCATTAATTTCGCCACTTCTCACTAAAATGTAAAATGGGTCTACTGAAATGTACCAGTATTTACAGTCAACCCCTGCATATTCGCTTTTGGTATAATGTAAAAGACATATCTAATGTAAAAATATTTCATTGGTGCCATCTAGAAACTATGTTGAAGTGAGGTGATGAGCTTAATTTCATCAGGCCATAGCCTTGTCTAACAGAAAACAGTGCTTTGCCGCCATCTTGTGGGATCCATAGGTATTTACAAACTTTTTTGGGTGGGCAAACAGTAAGGTACTTGATGCAATAACGACACAGCCTCGTGCAACCTTGCCCATATTTGAAAGTTCCTGTGTAGCGGCCAACCAGGAACTAACAGGGAGTCTTTTCCCATATTCTTTACAGAGTATTAAAATTTCATTTGGATACAAAATCATCTACAACTGTTACAAGAACCGGGGAGAAGTTTGTGAGGCCACAGGGCAGTTACTGGCCCTTGTTTAGAATAACCTTACACCCGCTCGTCTGTTTATTGCTGTTAGTGCTCTGAAATCACTTTGCCAGCTTCTCTCTAATTGGATGCGCCTCTGACGTCACCTCGACGCCACTCTCAAAATGGAAGTGATTTTTTTCGAAGGCACTCTGTCCTTGCCAACATAATGAATGTCTTTGCTGATGACACACTTAGTGCTAAGTGCAGTGTGAAAAGGCATTTGCAGTGGACCCTTGCATAATTGGGGTCCAACAATGACTTCCACTGCAAGGGAAAAAAATGTGAATACAAGGAATGGCAAAAAAAGGACAGAAGGAGCTCAGAAGAGATGCCAGGAATAAACCAGGTAATGAAATGAGAACAATTTCAAATGTGCACCTACCTGTAAACATACATTTTTAATTACACCTGACCACATTCAACTTGCAGTAGCCAACTGACGAGCACCTGCAGTGTCTGTTACTCCCTAAAGGAGTCGCTATTTAATAAAATGCCTTCCTGAAGTCACCTTTTAGTGGAGTTTATCATCTTGGCAAAAATCACCAAACGTAACACACACGCGTAGGAAAAATTAAAAACAAAACAAACAAAAAACGGCTGTATTATTGAGCAATTAAGTCGCGTTTTCTCCGGCTTGTTTGCATGTGAGCCAAATTTGTCAACACAAGCCAGCACCGCCACCAGCAACAGCGGCGAGGGGGAAAGAGATGAGACCGGACAGAGACCCTTTAAATAGTCCTTTAAGAAGCGACACGTGAAGCCGGAAACGTCAAGAGGCCGCATTAAGGATTAAACACAATGTAAATTCCAATGTTACTTGTGGAGTTACCAAAAAGAAAAAGAAAAAGAATATTTGTCTTACCAGAACCTGTGCGATGGCATCGACAGCTCCTCCGAGGTAAATCTCCACCAGGAAGGAGAGCAACACACAGCGGCAACAGGCGCAACCAAATGGCCGTAGACGAGGGATGTTCATGAGATAAACGTATTAACACGAAATGAGTAAATCATCAATTAATGTTTAAAACGAACGACAGTCAAATTTCTGATTTGTAGTCTTTTTGTAAAAGTACATTTGCCCCCAAAGCGTTCTGGCGAAATGCTACAATTTAAACTTTACTCTCATACCTCCCCCAAATGGTTGAACATTCCTGTTTGCCTCCAGGTTCTTGTCTTCTGGTTTGCTGGTAAAAAAAAATAAACGTAGCGACGCAAGGGAAGTAAAAGTTACAACATTGGTGAAGCGTTTTAACTTTAAAACAGTACGGTGGAAATGTAAAAAGGGCAACAGAATGTTTTTCATGCAAGACATGCATTATTAGTCAAAAATGCTGTTGTTTCTTCTTTCATCCAGCTAGTGGCAGCATTACCTTACCAAAAGCTTATTTAAAAGGGATAACGTGTGTGTGTTCAATATGTAGTATGCTTTTTTTTTTCTTTCTTGAATGTTTGTATTAGCATATTGAGCGCCTGTCCACCTATCAACTGTGAAATTAAACATCTAAGTAAATAATTAGTTGTCCAATTTCCGAAAAGCCATTCTGCACTGTCCACCATCCAACTGTGACGAAATACTGCCACGAATTGATATAAAAACCACTCATTGATACTAATGATGTTCATCTTTGTTGATATGTAGATGGTAAGTATCTGTGTTTGTTTTTGTGATAATACAGTTGAATAATTTATGTCCAAGGACTTAAATAAATAAAAAAACTGTGTGCTTTTTGTGACCGGCAGGAAATATGCTGTAAAGTGGATGTTAAGTCTTGATCCTTGGGATATTTTGATCATTCAGACATATTAATAAAGCAAATGGAAATTGGTATAAATTATATATTTATTTATATTCACATATTTAACAAAATTGTGGCAAAGTGTGGGTTGCAGGTTTGGGGAGCACATCCATTTAAACACTGTTATGAAATCAAACTTCAGGTTTTGGTACACGTTTAATCCCTATACAATATATCAATCCAAAATTATATTCAATTTATAGATACTGTACGCACACAGTCACACGCATACATGCATGCATGCACTCATAGGTAAGGGTAGTCTTCCAGCTAGTCCTTACTGACCTTGATCATAAGAGTGAAAAATGTTCCAGTTAGGCCTGATTATAGACGTGTGCAAATCACACGCCACATTCATGCATTTTATTCCATACTCTCCTGCACAGGCAACACTTTTCCCACATCCTGTTTCGGTATACCAAACGAGTCTTCCTCCTGTCCAAGTTGGAGCACTGTGTCTGTTGGTGGTGAGGGTGAGCCTCTGTCTCCTAAGTTGAACGTGATTTTGATGTTGACATTCGGACTACCGGTCAGGGGGCTGGAGGCACACGAATGGACGCTGGACACTGATGGGGAATGCTGAGGGTGGCAAATGGTTAAGGTGGACTTCAGGGCTCCAATGGACTCATGGCTGCTGTGCGAAGAGCCAGCATTGTCGTCGCCGCCGCAGTGGCCGGAATCACAACTGACCTCCGTAGTCTGCAGCAGGCGGTGTTGCTCCCCTGGCAAAATGGCCGTAAAGGAAGTCCGTACAGGTTCAACCTACAGAAGGTGGAAGGAATCAGCATCTCATTGTTTCATATCAATTACAATGAGCCATAAGATGACATTGACTCACTTCATCGCTGCTCTCATTGTTTCCATTTGTGGTGTCTTTTGGATGAAAGTCCGCAGTGCCTGACAAAGACAGCAGACAAACTGTAAAGTTTTGCCAGTGTAACACTTGTATTAAGAAGGAATGTAGTGAACGACATAAACTCAACTCGTATGCTGACTAAGGACGCACAACCAGTTAGTCAACTATTTTTCCCCCCCAAAGGCTTTATTTTTCCTAATAACAAATATTCTTTTTAATTTTCCTAATATTTTAGTTTTTTTATTTTCATCATGTTTTTATTTTAAAAAATGCTAGTGATTTATCTTCTTTAAAAACATATTTTTTGCTGTTCTGAATTATTAATATGTCATTAATTTCTTCAATTTACTTTTCATAATTTGGTGGTTTTCAAAAAAATTCCACAAACCACCATCTCAAATAATACTGGAACTGGAGCCTATCCCGGCTGTCTTCGGGCAGTAGGCGGGCTACACCCTGAACTGGTTGCTAGCCAATCGCAGGGCACACAAAGACAAACAACTATCCGTGCTCATGATCACACAGAGCATCCAATCAACCGACCATGCATGTGGTTGGAATGTGGGAGGAAGCAAGATTACCCGGAGAAAATCAAATGTATTATATAACTTTACCTAAATGAATGTTAGGAAGGACATTTTAGAGCTTAAATGTATACTGTGTATAAGGTAAATACTTTAGCTAAAGAAACAGATTTTAGAGAACAAATGCAAATGTAGTCAAATACAAACACACAATGTAGGAAAGTGTTTGTAGAGTGATACTGTCACCTGGCGCCATTCTGGAATTAATAAGTGTATAGCGTGTAAATTTGGCATGAGTGTATGTAATTGCTATTTAATTCATTGTACAGTGCTAAACTTTCCCATGTCTCAAAATGATGGCTATGTCTGGTATTACCCTTTGTGTTTGTCATCAATGGTACTATTCATAAGAAAATACAGCAAAAAGCACAGACCTTTGTTCCAGGTGGTCATATAAAGGACCAGCAGAATGATGGCGACGATGATGAAGAACATGACTGTTGTGACAATGCTGGCGACTGCTGTAACTGAAGCGAACAGAAAAAGAATGGAAAATTGTCCGGGCGAAGATTCAGAGTCACTTTCAAGCCACGGTTGGCCAGCACTGTCTGAAACACTGTCAAAGCTGAAAGGTAAGCAGAGCTGCATTGAGTTTTGTCAGATGCACAGATAAGTGTTTAGCTACTGTACATATTGTTCAGTGAAGTTATCGTATTTGTGTTGCACTATTGAAGTGTAATCTAACGGCTAGGTGGTGAAGTGGTACCTCCGCGAAGGAAAACAATTGATGCTGTCTTTGGGGGCTTTCGTAGTTGCTTTTATAGATTCAAATAGCAGGGTTAGCAAGTCCTTTATAGAAGACGGAAAAACAAAAAGGCTTAAATTGTGCATTTAAACTAAATAAGGCATTTGTATTTGTAATACCCATAAATTAAATTATCAATTAATTTAATAAATTAAAAACATTGATTGTATAATTGTTTTTGTCATTTTATTATTTACAATTTATATATTTTTTGATAAAGAGATAAATTGAAAATGAATTTGAATCAAACAATTTTAAGAAAAACAAAACCGTGGCTAAATTAAAGGAAAAAAAAATATTCCAGGATTCTTGATAACGGTAATGCTCAGGGAGGACCGAATTGAAGAACGACGTGGCCCGCATATGGTCCGCGAATCACACTTTGTCCACCCATGTACTAGTCTACAGAAGTGCATCCCCCCCAAGCTCCGCCCCTCATTGGCATGACAACAAAATCCGTACTCGCCACTGCCCAGTCCTATATAGGCCAGGGAGCTCTGGCTCACTTTCTTGAGACAGGGGTGTCCCCTCAGAACAAGCATTAATTCTTGAACCTTTGTTATTGAGATAACTGTGAAGAGCTTTGAGTACCATAGTTAGAAAAGCGCTATACAAGTGACAGCCCATTTTAAACCATTTTGACAAAAGCATGTCACAGACACATTTGAAAAAATGTACAGTAATTAAATTATGTGGAAAAAAAAAAAGTCTCCTTCAGATCACATTTTCACAGATGAGGGCTCACGTAGTCGCGCACCAAGTTCACCATCAGCTCCTGGGCTTTTTGTCAGTGAGCCTTCCAAAACAGCCGTTCCAACAAAAAGGTCCACAGTCCCTCCTGAGATTGCACTTGGTGGGTTCGTAGTCATAGTCAGATTGCGATGCCCGCTTGTCAGCGTGAGTGGCAGCGGGCCAGCCTCGCAAACCGTATCTGATGTAGAAGTGCCTGCACTTAAAACAGCGCCCCCATGACAGCTGCACACAAAACACATGTGATAAGGAAGCTGTGAAACCGTCACACATAACCCAGGGGCCACTTCACTCACTTTGTATGAGGCCGACAAGGCTCTGTTGCAGACGACGTGTCGGAGAATGTCCCGTCAAGGCACCGTTTGCACTTGACGTTTGAGTCAGCCGTTCCTGGAAAGCACAACACAACACTATCCAATCTACAAGGTCCACTGGTGAAGAAGTGCACTTGCAACTGCATGAAATGACTACAATTTTTGTTTTGCATTTAATATCATTGTTTTGTTTTAAGATGGTGTATTTCAATATTTACTATTATTTATTTATTATTTATTTAATAATATTTTATTTGAATAAAGGTAGAACTATATACAGTCCTCTGGATGTTTTTTTTCAAGTTTCTGGAATTTGAAATGTTTTAAGGTACTATTTCAGTGTCATCCACACACAGAATTCAAACAATCATAATTAAAACGACAAAGAATCTATACATAATTGCCTATCGGGGTAATCCCAGGGAAATCTGCGGTTCACGATTCACAAAGTCTATCGGTTTTTTTTCCCCCCTGAAAAAAACGCAACCTATTTGTATTTTTGTGCTCTTTCTCAAACGTGATGCCCCAAAAGCTGTCTGAATAGGAAAGTAGTATAGTAATTGTTTCAAGGAAGTATGTTGAAGTGACACAACTCATTATAGAGACAAGCTTTGTAAGTCACAGAGGGACTATGTTTAGCCTGGGTTGTTGTGGAGAGTCTTTGCATCATGTTGATGTAAATACACAATTAGGGTGCCCAAAATCAAATCATCAGTAAAGCAGTTAATTTAACAAAAATGTAAAATTAGTTCGTAGTGATATTTAATTTCTAATCAGTGTTTGTGGTAACTATCGTATCGTGTCCCTCTTACTGTACTCTCAAATACTCATATAAACCCATATATTTTGTAACACAAATGGTGAGAATCTTGACACCTGGCACAGAGACTCCATAACCAGCTTTGCAGGACGTGTAGTGTTGACAGGCAGTGCAGTGTTGCTCATCAGATTCCATGATGCAGTACATGCCAGGTCGACACGCGCACTTGGACATGGTGATGGATGAGCAGTTCCTGGCAAACTGCAGGCCTTTGTCTGGTCATACACAGAAAGAAGAAGAAGAAAAACACTCAGTAAACAACTACAACATGGACGAGATTTGTAGCTACTCACGAGCTTTGCATTTGGCGCACAGGAAGCAGTTTGGCGCGTAGTTCCAGCTCTCCATGTATTGCTCGCGTTCACACGGCTTACACACACTCTCAGATGTCCCGGTGCACTCGCGTGTGAGTCGCGATCCTGCGGGTGGAACACCACAATTCACCATAACGAGTTAATGTCCATGCCTTTAATCGTAACCGTCAATCAAGAAATATCAAGTTTTGATAAAAGTGCTGCTATGACAACCTGATAATATAAACCATATAAAGAACATCAGTGGATGTTCATAATGGACACCATACGCTACTGGACGTGTCGACGACTAAGCGGAACCTCAGAGGTCATCGAGCATTTTCTGTTGCCACTCCTTCCCTCTGGAATGAATTTCCGTTAAACATCAGGGAAAAAAACCCTCTCTGACCACTTTATTAAAATAAAAAAAAATAAAAAAAATAAAAAAAAAAGGGTTTCTTTTTACACGAGATATAACAAGGTTTAATTAAATGAACGTAATTTGAAGGTTTTGAAGTCCCTGAAATTAGACCATGATAGACAAAAAAAATAATTTTAAAAAATCTTAATTTTTAAAGCACTATCAAAAATGTTGTCATCTATGTCTCTATAAAGTTTTCCCCACTATACAAGATTATTGGAGCAAATGACTTGTATTATTTCATATCTGGTTACATTTTCTTACGTGTCTTCATGACAGGAACGCACTCCAAAACTTACCAGGGGGGCACTTTTTGCAGCAGAGGCCCAAAGCCTCCAACAAGTATTCTCGATCCGGGTTGTTGCACTTTTTACCAGACTCTGCATGGTAGGGCATCGACAACACCTGCTGGAAAGGATAAAACCTCTTAGCACTTGCAGAAACATTTTTGAAAATAAGCAGAAAAATGGTTTGATTTCACACTTGATGGATGGCCACGCACGCCAAAGAGCAAACAATTTGGACTTGTCAGTAAAAATCAATATTCCATAATTTACTTAAAAAAACGCAAGACTAAAATCCCCCATCGTGTACTCTTTTAGTAGGCATGTTGAAAAGGCACACCTGCCCCCAACTAACCTCATTCTTCATGTAAAGCTCATGGCCAACGAAGGTGGAGGGGCTTGAAACAGTAGCATACCGTCTTACAAAAGCAACAGCAATAGGCATAAAGGCCGCCTTTGTTCTTCACCTGAGGAGGCAAAGTGACAGTTTATCTTGACCATCTCTGGAGCTCTGGAAAAATGCTTATTTGCTAACTTGCTCCACGACAAAATACTAAAACATTTAGTTGACGAGCGAATTTGCTGACAGCAGCAAAGAATTTTATGTGTGACAGGAAGCTGAGGCGGCAACCAAGAAGCCCTCGGTTTTAAGGAGTGCAGTTTTTCTTATTAAAAGTAAGTCTGAATGCTGAAGCAGCTGAGACTCCATAATTTAAAGTCGAGCAAGTTTCATAACTTTAAAGTGGACGCTCGATTCATGAAAACAAATCGAAAATATCTTCATGATTAATTTAACCTGAAAGGCAAAAGTTCCTTATGTTTGACAAGTCCAAAAAGTAAAGCATTACGTCCACTACAAGCAAACTTGCAGACAAAGACAAACATCCAAACAAAAGCAACACACCTTGAACGGGTGTACATCCAGCAGCATCACCAGCATCACGAGTACGTCCTTCATCGCGTCCCGTCAGCACATTCAAGCCAGCAGAGCGGCGCAAAAAAAGTCAGTAGGTTCCTTGAAGTGATTGACTAGAGGAAGGAAATAATGTAAGACTGCCACTCACAAGCATCCGCTCTCGTATGCAACCCCGCAACCCCTCCCCACCCGAGTTAAGATGGCGGTAAAAAACAACACGTGTCTCCATTGAAATTACCATAACGCAGCAAAATATAATATTGCCTCACAGCAACACAAAAACAATCACTTAAATAGTATGGTGCCTTGAGATAGGAGTTTCATACATTCCGTGACCAAGCTTGTAACTCAAAACAATTGCACCCCAAATCATCTTTCCCCATTGAAATGAATGAAAATGCCATTGATCTGTTTGTTTTTTTTTTTATATGGAAAAATCACACTCGATAATATTGTACTTAATAAAAACATAGGGTAAGACTGGTACTGGTAAAAAAAATAAAAATAAAATAGCAACATTTTGTGCAGTTAATTTTGCTGCTCCTGATGTGTCCGCCTTGGCCACCAGTCAGACAATGCAATAATTCAGTCATGCAGAGGAAGAATAGCGCTTGTAATACAACAAGTAACTCAGTAAGATGTTGTAATATTAGTCATTTTACGCAGAACATTCAGAACATATGCCATTGAGTATCGCTATACAATCCATGTCTCCATGTGTTGACACCAGTTGTGTCCAAATCCTCAAGACGATCAATTTTTCACCCACAAACCCACTTACCTGTATGCATTTTCGTGAGAACTCCTCCTACGACAGGAAAATGAGGTTACAGGCTCATGAGAACTGAAAGCGGCTCAGAAGTGAGTATGGCCTCCAGCATGCACTTTGCAAAGTTTAGATACTCTTCTGATGAGACGACCGGCGGCCCTGCTGTGTGTAACTGGGTGTCGGATGTGGCGTCAGAACGCAACGATCGACTTGGTAGGTGCACCATTATGGACTTCAAAGTCATCACTTCCTTTGTAAAGTTTTTAGAAAAAAATGTTAAATTCGTTCACTTAACCTTCAAAACTTGTGCGTCAGAATGATTATTTCTGCAAATAGCAGCCAGCCTAATGGGAAGTCAATCCCCTTGATCTTCCTATTTATATTCTTATTAGGTCATTCATCACTTGATTTGTGGTACAAATAATTGGAAACTGCAGTTAGCTGAGCATAACTAAAAAATAAAAAAAAAATAGTCATCTTGACTACTGTGAAAACCGCTGACATTATCTTGGTCAAAAATGGGCAATTTTGTCTAGCGCAATAAAGGATGTTTTGCTCCACTCACATTCTCTATGCAAACAAAAGAAAATCCCCCTCCCTCACCTTTTGAGTATCTCCAAAGATCTTACAGAAGTAACATTACTGAAGTTCAATGATTTTGTGCTGACAATACATTGCCCCCCCCCACCCCCCTCACCACGCACAACACACAAATGTTCCAAAATTAGCGGCAAAGGTTTCAAAATGACTCAACCCACTATTGTGAAATGTGCACAGAAGAACAGCTTAAAAAAAAAAGGACTTCTACTTTAGGGATCTGGAACTGCGGTGGGCAAGTCAGTTCACTTTAAAAGTTGTGCTAATGCTTCAATTGTGTTCCGTGTTTGGACGAACTGTACCATGCACTAAAGTGATCACTGTTTATTTGACATGACTTGACATCCAAGAATACAAAACAATTACATTTCTTGTAAAACTGACTTTCCAGGCATGGTATTATTGTGGTTAACATGTTTGCCTACAGTCAGTGAGGTTCTGGGTTTGAAACTCGGCTCGGGCATGTGGAGTTTTCATGTTCTTTCTTTTCTTACATGGGTTTTCTCCGGATACTCCAACTTCCTCCCACGTTGCAAAAGCATGTTTGGCTAATAGAAGACTCTAAATTGTCCAAAGATGTGGATGGGCGTATGAATGGTTGGCTGTCTACATGTGCTCTACAATTGGCTGGCAACCAGTGCTGGATGTATCCGGCCTCTCGCCGAAAGCTGTGTCAGGCTGACCCAAATGAGATTTGCCACCAAAAAAATAAACCAAAAAAAAAAAAAAAGAACGGGATACTTGTGAGGGTCTGTCAGCTGATAGTTGAAGAGGCAGGTCGTTTTTTTTTTCTTTTTGGCGAGAAGTGCTGGAAGTGGTGACGGGCCAACGGAGTAATAACTGGCACTTGTTCAAACTGAATGCTTCTGCACACCCCATCCTGGAAAAAAAAATACAAATAAAAACAACAGCAGCCTTAAGAAATGTTCTCAACAAATTATTTATACAGTGGCACCTTCAGATGTACCACCTCAGAAAGTCAGAGTAGAACACCTCACCTCGGGATCCTCAGTGTGCTTTTCCAGGTGACTTCGCAGGTCAAGGTTGCTTGGCGGGTGACAGTAGCTCCGAACAGTGTTGGACCAGCCCAAAAGACAGTTCTATAAAACCGCAGCAACAACACGTGAAAAACCAGGTAATCATGTTACGCATATACAATGTGCTTAAAGAGTGGTTCCACAGTTATCTTGAAAACAATGTCGACAGAGTTGCAACAGACATGAATATTTTTTGTTTTTAGCTGAAACAAACTCAGATCAGTGACTGCATTTCCAGCTTGAAAACGTGTGAATCTCTCGCCTTCCTTAATTGTTGTTAATGCAGGACGATATGGACACGTGATGAGTCGTCAACATGCTGAAAATGTGAATTTGTGACATCACCCCCCTCAAATGGGAATGTGAAGTTGGAGACTCCCGCATTGCCTCACTATATTCAAACCGTAAATACGAGCTTCATTTTCGTACGTGCTCCATAATGCCGTTATTTATTGAGTGCCTTGAGTGAGTAATACTGCGGTAGGAATCAGGTGTGCTCCTCAATATTCATCGCACATACATCACTGGTGCGAAATCCATACTTACAGAGGGTAACCCCAAACTATCAGATGGATCGAAGCTGCTGCGGCGATGTGCTTTGTAGTCGTAAGGTGGGAGCAGGGCAGAGCGAGGGATGCTGACCCTGAATAAAAACCACGTGCACACACACCAACCAAACCAGTAAAACCAATCCACTTAATTCAGCCTCAATATGTATTAGCATTATTTGCATTTCCTTTTCCTGTTTAATATGTAAAAATGGTGGCTTCTGTTTACACTGTTGTTACCTGACAAGAGCTGGTTTGTCTTTAGCGTGGGGGTGTGAAGATTTTGGACTTTTGCACACGGGACAGCATTCCTCGGGGGTAACGGGGACAGGGAACAGTCTACTGTTCAGTTTGTACAAGAAGGTGCCTGGATGGAAAAAAATAGCGCAGATGAGCATTGTTAGCAGACTGCACATGTCGGTCATCATAGCTGCAAAATGATGACCCATCTTACATTGATGAGTATCTATGTAGGCATTCGGGCCATCGGTGTCTGCAAACACTGACAGGACAGACTGCTTATCTGGGGAAAGTCTGCGAGGAGAACCGTGTGATGATCAGCGTCAGGTGAGGATGACAACAACAAGACAAACATTGACGGCGGTAGAACTCACTTGGCTTGGGGCTGGTGCATGCATTCGCTTTCATTTTGCACTCGGAAATCTTGCAGTTCTTTGTAGAAATCATCCGGGCGTTCTTGCAGGGACTTCTCCACATCAAGGACACCTGAACAGAAATAGACAGAGAGTCAAAAAGGTAAGTTAGGTCTTTCATTCATTTTCCAAAATGGAGGTCATATTTATCCTAAAAGGGGACTAGCACTTTCTCTGTCAATGGACATTGTGCTGCTTATTCTGCTGTGCGCGCCTTGGCCCCCATGGGACAGTATAAAACAGACATATACTTTACTCCACTGGAGAATAAGCTCCTCTCTGGGCTTCTCGGTAAGGCAATAATATTAGTTCCAGAGGACAAATAATATATGTTTGTGCGTACTCTTACATTGTCGGCAAGTATTACTTTGTGTTCAAATATTCATTGCTTAAAGTGTAATAACACTTCCAAGTGCTGGGTTCGTGAGTGAAAATGCAATAGTTTTTGTCTCTGTGGTGCTTGAAGGTAGAAGACCATTTGCGCTACCTCATGTAGTCATAGTAACCAAAGATGGATTTTCCATCGGCGCAGCAGTATAACGGACAAGTTAGATAGTTGCAAACACAACCCACCATTTAAAATCGAAGAAATACAATTCTTAATTCTTGGGATATTTTGCCGAAAGCATGTCAACATTAGGAGGGAAATATGAGACACAATATGCCTTTTAACCTGACAACTGTGCTTTTAAAAAGGCACTCAGCCCAAAGATGCGTACCTGCTATCCAGTCATATCCAAGTAACGGCCGCAGACTCTGGCCGCTGACTGACGCCGGTTCTTCTGGGTGTTCACTGTTCTGAAATGTGACTCGAGCACCCTTCCGCTGTAAAAAATGATAAATAAACAAATGAATAAGGTCTGCATCTTAAAATGTTATGAGGATCCAATCCATTGCCATTGTTAGAAATGGAAGTACAGAACAGAGCATATTTGCATAAATCAAGCCAGTCCACACTAATGTAAACTAATGCCACAAAAACGGGGCCTCTACGTCAGCAGCATTCTGTCACTACAGATATTTCTAGAAGTGGATTTTTTTGAGAACCAAGCTTAAGTCTGTTTTATTGACATTTTTTATTATTTCTATAAAATATTTTTATCCATTGTTCTACATTTTAATGCCATTGTCAAATATTCTTGAGAATTAAGTTAATTCTTCCCAAAAAGGATGCATTTAAATGACTATCCTCTAATATTATTATCAGTTGCAAAAAAATTAAAAATGGTATACTTCTGTGGCGATGTCACATGTTTTGCTTACCTGTTCTTTGCTGTGATGAGCCAAACATGACTTAACAGCAGTAGGCCCATTGTCGCCATTCCCGTCTGGTGATATTTCTGATCGTAGGGTGCGCTGAGCAGCCAAAGATGGTGGTGAGTTCAAACCTCGAATGCCCATTCGCCGCTCACACATATCTGAGAGGGATGTCACAGGTTAGGGCCGCTCGATTAAGAAAAAAATATTAAGCACGGTTATTTGAGAAATAATAATTTTTCAAACGTTTTTTGGGGGGGGGTACAAAACAAAAAAATACAAATGGAAACAATATGAAGACAAATCAAATTTATTACATCTTTAAATTTAAATAAAATTGAGTAAGGTTTTCTTCTATATAAGCAGCATTGGAGTTTACTTGCTGTACACTTATAAATTTCCATAGAACTGTTGAAATTTTTAAAAATGAACAATTTCAAAAGAATACCCACATTTTGAAGTCAAGTAACTCACTATAGTATAAGACACAGTAAAATGAGTACTATTTTAACATCGTCTTAAATATTGTAATATATACTGCGTATAATAATTGTTTTTCTTTACGATTTGCCAATTTTGTAATCATTGAGTGTAATAATCGTCATCGTATTTGAAATTAGATTAATTTCACAGCCCTATTAATTTGTTATTTTTTTGGTATCATGAAAATGAAGCAAAACAGAAAGAAAAACTAAATCTTGTTTAGATTTTTTCCTTAAGGTAAGGCTGTTTTGAGCAGTATAGCACAATGCTACGGTCAAGTGTACGTTTTCCTTTCCTGCTAAACAAACAAAAACTGTTTTTTAATGATTCCTAGCTCAATGTTGTAAGTATAAAAACTTCAGTTGGAGGTTTCCACAGACACGAGACTTCTAACTCGTATTCGCCGCTTTATTTTAACCACTTACCTCAACAACTTTCCATTATTTCCCTCTCATACAACTTTCTCCGATTTCTGCACACGACTTGTCGATGAAATGTTGATTACGTTATCAAAACAAACGTCGTTTCACTCTAATGACATCTAATGACAACATTTAAGGACAATACGACATTAATACAGCGAACATTTTTTCCGCATTTAGAAGTGACGCCATTGCCTGCACTTCAAACCACCGCCCCGTCACCGTCACCACGGCAACAAGCAAACCCGGACATCTGATTGGCTAACGGCACTTTTACCCGTCATGCCTTGCTGTGAACGCCTTTAAAGTCGCAGACGCGTTTAAATTGAAACTTTCTAAACGGCAGAGGGCAGCATTTCCAAATTAGTGGCCCCTTATTGAGTGACTTATTTAATTTTTTTTTGCAATAAAAATAGAACGATTTAAACATAGCATTATATTTTCTAGCAACCATTACCCCCCCTGACTTTTAGCGTGTTTCATTGGCTACCACGTTCAGTGCATTTGTCTTTTTTTATGCAGCCAATTAACCAGCTAAGCTTGTCTTCTTTTCCTTAGTATGTCTGAGCCAGGTGAATTTGCTCACTCTGAAAAGATATAGATAAGTGACTTTGGTTGTCACTTGTATTGACCAGCACGGAAACACGACAAAACCATCCTGGTCTATGCAGTTTTTATCTTATCAGGAGAAAACTAAAACATTAAGGATGCATCTTTTGTATTGATAGCAGTTAGCTAAGAAAATAAGTTGAGAAATGAGAAAGTTAAGACTATTTTAAGTGTACAGTCCAACATTGCCTTTGAGGGAACATTGGTACCCCATGGCACAGCATGTTGCTTAGCCGCGCTAGCAAACCATGGCAGTTTTGTCTGCTTCATGAACCGAGCGTGAAGACAGACATTGGTGTGTTAGAAAGTGTCTTGCGAACTGGTCCACGTCCACTGAATCACATTCGCATTAGCAGCTGGCTTCGTTGCGCCATCGATCGCCCTAAAGACTTTCACCCGGGCTTGGGTCGCTGTCTGGGCAACCTGCCCTGGATTTAACGCCTCAAGGCATGCTGGCAAATTCAGCATCAATTCCCTCCAATGGTCGTATTGATAGTTTCAGTTAGGACTGTTAAAATGAAAGCGTTAATTTGAAATGAATTTTTAAAAAAAATGTTAACGCAATTAAATATTTGAACTCAGTTAACTCAGTTTTATTTACTTAAAAAATGTTTGTATGTCTTGCAAACCCAAATTCAAACACTACCATATTAGGTGTAAATCTTTCGGACATCATCTCAGAAAAAAAAAACACCCTGCTCAAGTTACCACTGGGCCTTGCAAACCAACAGTGTTGGAGTGTGGTGCTTGTGGGCAGAACTAAATGTACAGTAGAGGCTTTGAGTATTGGTTCTCAGAAAAACATTAAGATCGTATTAAAGGATCAAAGAAACCTATTGAAACAGTCTTTGATTTAAAATACACTTAATATGTGGTTTTACATTACTTACAAGGCATTTATCTAGTAAATACAAGCGTCAGAAAAAAAGTAGTTGAAAAATGTGATTAATTTTAATTAATTATGGATTTTCTTTTGGCTGATTTATTAGTTAAAAAATGTCCTGACACCACTAGTTTCAATAAGTACGACATGATGGTGGTGGCACCAAATACGCATCCGCCGCTAGTTGCGGATGCATGTCTTGTTGAAGAAAGCCCTCATTTGATAATAGCACAGTGATGTTCTCTTCCGCGGGCACTGTGTTGAACTTCAAAACAAGTCTCGTAGAAGTGAGGTAGAACAGTCCATCACGGCTTCACGTGCATTAAAGCCGTCCATCCGTGGCCGGGCTAATAATGAACTATGCTGCGGGTGCTGCAGGGTCACGGCCACATAATGATACGCCCCGATAGCCGCCCCTCCGCCTTCCCCGCCGAGCCACTGATGCGCAGCGGCTGGGCCCAGATGCCCACTCAGTATTCCGGTCACGGCTCGCCAAGCAGGCCCAGTCCCGTTTTGATTAGTTGACCACACCGGCGCCCGTTTGCACCCCATTATGCGGCGACGGTGCCAGGCACCAGGTTGTATATTGCCCCCTGCCTGTCCAATTAAACCCCCCGCCGGTGGGCTACCAACAATTACACCCTGCCGCCGTCGCTCATTAGGCGCAGACGAACAACAACAACATAAATGAGAAAAAAAACAAAACACTATCATTTCTGTCAAACAACCAAAGCAGAGAGAACATTCAAAAGTACTGATAAAAATAACTGCTACCCTTGTGAGGAAAAGCGGCTCAGATAATGGATGGATGGATGATAAAAATAAAAAGTTAACGACTCGCCCTTTGAAGAAGCAGTTCAATTTTATTCTCTTGATATCACAACTTTTTTCTTGTAGTTTATTGGCATATTATTTTTAGCATCCTATTAGACTTTGTTGTAAAAAAGCGACTGTATTTTGTTTATATTATGATTGTATCATTGTTTTCGTAGGATTGAGATTCTCCCCCACCCCCAAAATAATATTTGACTTCATTTTTGTGGTTGCAATATTGCAACAGTTTTTGTCTACAGATTACGTATTTTATTATAGGTTGACTGCCATTTAATTAACTTTGCGCACATTATTTCATTATGACTTTGGCAATTTAATTGTATTTTTTTTCAGTTTTACAACTTTTTTCCGCTGTAATTTTGCCTACTACATCCATCATCATCATCATGCCTTGACTTCACGTATTTTAAAGTCATCCATTTGTGGCCGCAATATTACAATCCTAATGAGAATGAATGCTCATATTATTGCGGTAAAATATATATATATATATATTTTTTTTTTTTAAATCAGATGGTAATCTTGTCGTGATGCAAGATCTATCTTAAAAAATGTAAAAGATTTGTGTTTTAGTTTCTTTCTTATTTAAATTTTTTTTAACGTGATTTTTTTTGTATTTTGTATTGAAAAAAAAATGAAGAAAAGCTAAATACTGCACACTTGAGGAGTTAATCCAACTCAGGAGATGAAACTGCATTTTGAAAAATAGCTGATGGGCATCACTACGTATTATAGTAGCGGTCGTGAAAGCCTCACTTGTCATGGGCACACTGGAGGACCGGAATCTGTATTGGTGCACGCATCTCCACACGCTCATTTTCGAACTTCTTGTGAGATGAGGTGACAGCAAAAAGTGGAAGGCCATCTGAATAATCTGATGGAGGATGACGAGAAGGGAAGGTTGAAAGGTTGGAGGGGCGGCGGGGGGGCGTGGGGGCAGGTGTTTGGTGAGAGATTGGTGCGCGAAAGGTTCCAGTGCGATAACACAAGGCAAACGGATCGATTGTGTGCGCCTGCCTCCTGTGTTGGCGGTGTGCGGATGCCATTAAGATGAAGGAGATTAGTGCTGCCACGACGTGAGGAGAAGTTGCAAAGCAGAACGAATAATATTGGGAATTCATGACAGAAATATTTTGCTATTATTGTATTTCTTTTTACAACATTAAATTACACTCCTGCACATTCAATACACTCCCTGAAAAATAGATGGAGCAATGTTGTCGTTGTAGTTTTTAAGGTTTTTAATGAATTTGTAGGCAGCATTTTTAACCCAGTATCTGTTGTTAAACTAATTCAATGTTGCCCCCCTAAAAAAAATAACATTTTACAATAACAGCTAGCATGTTAGCAAATTTGGAGCTAATAAATTGGGAGCTGAGGAACTTGCTAATAGTTGGTATGCTACCACGCAGCAAGAGGAGTACCTGAGTATCAAAAGTGTTAGGGTACTAAAAAAAAAAACTAAAACATTTTCAACACACCCTCTCGTCGTGCCAGATTTTGAATGAAGATGGAAAAAAATGCTAACATGATAGCATAGCAAGAGAGCGAACAAGAAGGGCAAAGGCAGATAGGTACTAGGACTTGTTTAACCCAAATTGATATACAGTGATGCAAAAATGCTCAAAGTTCGTGTGTTAATATATATCACGATAGAAAACTAACAAAAGATGCCTAATGCAGATTGATAAAATCTGATGTTGTGCTTTGAAGTTCAAGTCAGGTTGTACAGTAATCCCTCATTTTTTTGGGGTTATTGGGGTTAAAATGGAACCCAGAACTCAACACGAAAAGTGAAAATACGCAAATTAGAGGTTGACTTTTTAATCATTATTATTACGATTATTATTTAAAATAGTTTTTTTATTTTTTATTTTGTGGGGCCTCTATTATGCCGTTGCGACCCTTCTAACATGGTTCGCAATCTCCTAAATACTTGTTACGCAACATATTTAACTTTAAAAATGCTAAAAGAAGAATGAATACCAAAGCTTAATAGTGATCATGTTTTGTAGACAAATCAGATTTAATATGAAAATTGGTCGATCGTGCTTACATATAGCAAAATAGCGATCTGAGTACATAAAGCGCTTGAGCAGACAGATCTGGATCTTACATCATGTCCTGAAAATTGAAATAATGCTAACATGCTAACATACAGCAAGCGCTATGGTGGATTGACAAAGACTTTACAGCATAACCTCAATTCTGGTTGGATTTCAAATAATTATGGATAAAATGCTAGCTGCATAAAGCAAGATATCACAAGTACAGAACGTGATTAAAAAAAACAATAATTAAAAGTAATCATATGCTATCATGCTAACATATAGCAAGATAGCAACATGCGTATGTAACATCATGACCTTAAATATATTCATATTCCAATTGAAAATTTCTGCACTTACATCTGGAAAGCGTACAGAAACCACTAATGCAAATCCTAAAAGATTTGATATCTTTGCATGTTAGATACCAAATAACTATTGATCGTATGCTAATGTGCTACCAGTTGGCATGCAAACATTCATCCAGAGAGCAGCCGAGTGCAGAACGCAATCGTGTTGCCATCACTATAGAAGCGTTACGATGCAAATCGTGATTATGCACGCTCACGCATTTTCCCGCCCGCTGTGTTGTCAGCCATGTTTACGACACTGTTTTGGCTCCTGATTGATGGCGGGCAGGAGGAGGGCGCTTGCTCCGTAGTCCATCAGTGGCGTGACCTCATTTAAGTTTTATATGCCACTGCGGGTTTGCTTAATAGGCCATACCATTACGTGAGGTCTATTAAAAAGCATAGAGTAAATCAGCGGAGGAACAACTGAACTGTTAATGACGTCCTTCACTGGGTGGCTGAAGCCCACACAGAGTCTCGCATGTCACAGGTGGGCCCGCTCCCATCGTTATTTTACTCAGGCTTACAGTGGGAATGCAAAATACAGTGGTGCCTTGACTTAGGGAAACGCTACAAATTTTTCCCATTAAAATGAATGGAAATGCAATGAAAGAGGATAGGACAGGGACCGGCTTACAAATAGAGCAAATCATACATAATTGACACTCATTGAAATGCATTGGGAGGAAAAAATATAAAATGTAAACACAATTTGTCTTCTTCTCCCAAAAAACCCCCCAAAAAAACACTGATAAACATTCAAAATGGGTATTTCATGAAAAACAGGGAGGAATGGAGGATTTGTTTTTCTTTGATAGTCGCTATATTCGACTATATTAGGTTAACAGAAGGACTTTTTTTCTGCAAATATTAAAACTTATGTTTCATACCATTCCAACTTTTTTCTTGTAGCATTGCAACTTAATTCTAAAATAGATTTAAACTCTCTTTTTTTCAACTTATTGACATCTATTGTTTGGCTTTGGTGAATGATGTCAAATATTAGTTTACATAATAAATAATCCATTATGATGCTAAATAAGAGCATGAGATTATTAAATTTTTTTTCATTCAAGTTCAGTGTTTTTCCTGCGCCCTCTGCCAGGTGGCCGAGTTTAGCCTTTGTAATGACATCAACGACGTCCTAATTAAAAAGCTTTTAGAGTTTCTGTCCGTAAACATGATTAGTAGTGGGATATTGTGACAATGACCAACTGGAACAAGCGACACGTGAGCTCATTCTGCTGCATAGAAAAACACAGCTGGCTCTAAAGCAGCTGGAGGTGAATTAAAAAAAAAAAAAAAAATCGTTTTTTTTTCTAAACTGAGTGAGAGAGAGTGTGAGAGACTGTTTAAAAGCACTCACATCGAGCAGAAATGCATTAGTCTGTAAGAAGAAAGCAGCTTTCGATGAGTCTTTTTCCTTACAATAAAGTAATTTGTGATGCCATTTTGTGCCTTATTTTTAAGGATAATGCAGTTAGAACCTTTTAGAATCCTTTTATTCATCTAAGAACTAGAATGGGATGACAAGATTTTTTTTGGTCTAAATGCCGAATGAAGATTTATCTTTCAGATAAATACCGGTCTAAATCAAGTTTTAATTTCTTTTTTGATGGACGGAGGGCAAATGTTGCAAACATTTTGTGTACGATGTTTTTTTAATGACAAAAAAGGGTTGGGGTCAACAATTTTTATGAATAAGCCCGGAGGGTCAAGGCAGGTCAAGGCAATTGTACAGAGATCGTGGGCGAAGGGCGGGGGACTGACTGGCAAAAAAGGGTCAAGTGCCCAGCTCTGGTAACAACACTGCCACATGGATGCTAATTGTTAGCATCTGTGTTCCCTTGGAGTTTCCTATGGTTTGTTAGCATGGCCAATTTTTGCACCATACGGTCTATAATTAAAAGAAAAAAATTAAGAATAACAGAAAGAATTTAATGCTTTTAAAATATTTTCAAACTAGGCCAATTTGACCTGTCCCATAAGAGGAAGGTTAACAAATGTGTCATGTCAGTCCTTGATTAATGAGATAGTGGCTGCTGCTCTCATATTTTCATATTCACTCACTAAATGACTATGATTCTGTGGGGAGTGGTGCGGTGTCATGCAGAGGGGGAGTTGGCGTCTGCTTCATGCACCACATTCACTGCTCTGCACGCTATTAAGTGGATGAGTGAAAATACAATCAATGCTGTCTTGAGCTGTATTTCTCTCCAGATAAAAATTACTTTCATAAAATTATTTTTTTCCTTGATAATTTGTTTTGTTTAGAAAAAATATTAATGTAAAAGTCATATATTAAGATACAAATTAAATGGGAATATTGTTATGAATGTTTTTAATGCCAGACTTTATTCTCATTCAAATAGACACTGTTTTGGTTTGAATCTTACAAAACAGCCTGCGACCCTCGTGAGGATAAGAGGCTTAGATCATGGATGGATATTACCGAACATTATAATTATTCAAACACTCATAATTTCAGCAAAAAAAAAATACCCCACAAAAATACTGCCACTGAAAGAAATGAAAAACAAATTCTCCACAAATGTATTATATTATTTAGAAAATCAACAACATTATTTTCACCATACAAAAAAAATCATTGAAAACAACTTCCAACTAATAGTAAAACTTTGTTAAAGCTCTGTGACATAATTTCCTGAATACATGACAACTTCTTTCTTATGAACGAACACAACTCAATTCTCTAATGTTGCAACTTTTTTCTAGAACAATTAAGATTTTATTCTGGTAACATTATTTTCTCCTTATACAACTAGAATGTTATTCATCAAATACATTACCCCAATTTTTCTGGACCCAAAAAATACTTTATCCATGTAATATTGTGACTTTTTCTTTCCAGAATTGTTTTTCTTTTAAATATAAAAATGACACTTTAAAAGTGACAAGTCATGAAAATATCAAAAAGTGTCTCCCCAGTATATTTTCATAAAGTATATTAAACATCTTTTAATATGTTGCCAGGCTTCAGCATGGCCGTGACCCATGTGAGGATACGCTGCTCAAATAATGAATAGATGGATAATATGTTGCGTCTCAATAATCGTACAGAGCAAGAAACAGTTCATTTAAATGGCCATTTGACCTCATATTAATTCCCGGTAAAAGATGTACGTATGTACCGTATATATGATTCATGCTTGAAAGTCAAACAAACTGGCTGGACACGCTGAATATTTGAGATGAAGCTTCCCCCGTGCTCAATGAAATCCATTCATCAAATATTAAATGTGTTGCAAAGCTCCCCCCCCCCCGCTGGGCTGCAGGCCATCACTCATCATGCTGCGAGCTTACAGCGTTCACGTCTCACCTATTCATATAATGCTGCATAGTAATATACGATATGAACCCTCGGAAGGTCGTTTCTAATCTGGTTCTTGTCTGAGCAAGCACTTACTCTTGATAATCAGCTAATTAGAGCATTTAATCAAGTCCCATCATGCCAGTCGCGGGGGAAGATGAAATGGTGACGAGCCAAATTTTCCAAGCATCTCTCAGTATGATGCAGTGCAGTTGCACACCACTGCAAACCGACACACTCTCAAAAGTGGAAATGTTCTTTGTCATGAAAGCAGACGATTGGGTAAAAGTCTTGTGTTGGATCTCAAAGGATTGTGGTGGTGTACCTAAAGCTGTGTGGTCATAAATGTCGAAGGCGAAACCAGGTCAGTTTATTTATGGAACTTATTTTGTTCACACGGGAAGCACAATGTGCTCCACAATATTAAAAGAGCAAAAGGGGATTTAAAAAATGCAATATGGTCAAAATACTATCACAATGCTTTTTTTTTAAAAGAAAAAATGGTTAAAAAAAGCATTCAGATGACCAATGTATGACATGTTTTTGTATTTACAATATTTAAATGTCATCATTTGAAAATAATGTTTAGCTTAATTTTGAAATTCTATATAACAATACACTATTTAGAAAATATAGGAATGAAAAACTTTTTTAAGAGAGAGAGAGAGAGAGAAAGAGAGAGAGATAGAGAGAGAGAGAGAGAGAGGGTGAGAAAGAATTCTAGAAGTATTTTAGATTTAAAGGTAAGATTACGTTTTCGTTTTCTTTTTTTTTTTTTAAAGTCAAACTACTTTCTGGTAATATGATGACATAGACGAGCAATGGAATATTTCTCTGGTAACGGTATGACCTTTTTTCTAAGCATCAATAACAACCTTAAGAAGCATTCTTGGAATCAAACTTTTTTTCTGCTAATATTGCATTTTTTTCCCCTCCTCACAAGTTATAACAGCATTCTTTTGGCTTGTTATAAAACAGCTTTTGAATCCATATAGTACATCTGAATAAAATGACATTTAGAAAACATTGACGATATGTAATAACTTACAATAATGTGTATACATATTTAAATTTGAAAACATACGTTTTATATATTTTATTTGCATTGAACAATTAAACAAAATATTTAAATGACTGAGATGTCGCAACTTCTCCCACAGCTCATCAGTTCGGAACTAATTTGAGCTAAAACTATGTGGTTGCTCTGAACAGTCATTTTCTTGTGAACTTCAACTGGGAGCGGCATCAAACAGCTTGAAGCCTCATTTTTTAATAAGTGTACACTATTTCAGTGACATCTGGTATCATGAAATATTCTCATTGAGTTACTGTACTCAAATCTCAAAGCCTTTAAAAAATACACGCTTGTTTGTATGATATTGAAAATATATGTATAAGTACGACATAGAACATTTTCCAACAACATTGACGAATAAAAAAATGTGTTTGAAAAAAAGACTATTTGAATCCACCTGGAGATGTGCGCACACACACAAACACACACGCAAAGTCCCAGCATTCCTCTTATCAGAAACACACCTTCTGCCCTCCCTCTCTCCCTCTCTCTCTTTCTCTCTCTCCGTCCGCCGCCTTCCTCGTCCCCCCCGAGCGGCACACGGGCTCACAAGTGGATCTCCCCCTCGAGCAAACCGCAGCACGGACTCATTTCTCCACGCACCAGCTCTGAGTGAATGCTCACTCAGCAGGGGTGTTTCGAGATATTAGCGCGCTGTGTGTGGGGGTGCGTGCGTGTGCGTGTGTGTGTGCGTGTGGGTGGGTGGGCGTGGGTGAGAGTGTGTGTGGTGGTGGGGGCGAGGGGAGCGGCTCGCCCACCTCCACCATCCCTGTTCAAAGGTAAGATGCCGTTCTTCGTTGCCGGGGAAACCACTAATAATGATGATGATAATGATGGGTGGGTCACTTAGTGAGGTTGGAAAAGTGTGCATTAAGTGTTAATGCTTCATGTGGTCATTACACACATTTATAATAGTGGCACTTCCCAAGATTTAAAGAGGTGGTCGGAGAATGGGCAACTTTTAGCCTGTAAATGTGCTACAGTAATATTAGTCCACTTTGACATTTAAAAAAAAAAAAAAAAAAAGGTCATTGTGCACACTTTTTAAAATTTGGATTTGGAGAAATGATAATGCCCAAAGATGGACGGGATTGGCTCTAACATGCTTTCATATACTTAGCAATTGATTTGGTTTATTTTCACTTGAAATGACCCAACAAAGTAGCAAAAGTTGTTTTCAGTACGTGCATACGCCAAGTCTTAAATGTATTCATACGACGATCGATGTTGCCTTACAAGTCACCAGGATACTTAACAAATTGCCCAATAACATGAGGAATGAGAAGTTTTTTATATATGAAATATATAGAAATTAATGCATGGAACTAAGCACATATGTGCATGTAAATATCTGTCATTAATATAGCATGACGCAGTCCTTCGGGAGAATAAGCGGATCAGATAATGTATGTATGTATGTATATATATATATATATATATATATATATATGTATATATATATATATATATAGTGTATAACACATTTATAACAACATAAAAATGCACCTCGATGCATTCTGATAGCTTTCTAACAAGAACGCCCTTCTTGCTCACTTTTCATTGCTAAATGTGTATCCATGAGCATATATGAGTAGCGGTGTTGAGGGGGCTTGTGGCAATGAGGGGGGGGGGGGGGGGCTAATGGGCTGGTGCGGTGTAACCGTGTGATTTACTGTCAGACCAAATGATAGGGGGCCGTGATGGAGGAACAGGTGGTCCACAATACAACAGAGGCAGTGGCTCACAGCTGATTGGCATTGCCCTTTCGTCCACCCCGGGCCACATGCTCCTTTGCAACATTGACTTCACGCGCATGTAATTATGGTGTATGCAAATTAAATAGGCTTATGGCGCAAAGCCTAATGCTTGTGTGTGTGTGTGTTTGCGTGTGTTTTAATGGTGAATTTATCCTTCGCCAAAATATTCAATTCTACGCCCAAACTATTCAAAGCATATGGAGAGCAGTGATAAGGCTGTAATGTTCTACACTGAGAGCATTTGTCTCACCACACGGTAGGAAAGCAATAACAACTCTATACTTACTCCCAAGGGAAATAATGAATTCATGTGTTCCAGTCATGATAAAACCTTAATTAATTGTCTATACAATGCTTTATGAAGTGACATTTTGGCTTCGGATATATGGGCTAAAAGAATTTACTCACTAGTACTGAATGAACCTCAATATTATGATTGCAATTTAATATGCTGTTATTTTTTTTCACGGTCTTCTTCCCATTTTTTTTTCCAAAACACAAGCAATAAAATAATTTATGTTAAATGTTAATAAGTAACAGCCGATTTATTATACATATATGTTTTGGTCTTATGCTAAAATGAAGCCACATAAACCATGAATTAATATGGAAGACAGTTTATCTATTTCAATTTGAGTTCTTAACTAACCAAACACTTTGACTTGCAGTCTTTCAACTGTTCATAACAACAACTGAAACTATGGCATAAACGTAAGTCAAAAATCAGAGTACAACAAATCTGTAGCTCGACTCACTTGAAGTTTTCAAATTAAATTAAATGATAATGCATAAACATCCAAAGCACAGAACTTATCTAGACACTTCCTCACCCATCATGGAACCGTATAACATCAACGGGATTCTAAGAACTGTACAATACACAGTGTTCCACCTAAAGCCCAGCATCCTTTGGCTGTACACAAAGTGGAGCGAGGAGACTAGTGAGCATCATGGGCACTATCCAGGACGAAACAACAGGCCTCCAAGAATACATCAAGTTGAGGGTCCTCGGGGATGACCTGCATAGTGAATGCCTCAGGCAACACAAGCCCAGTAAGGAGAAGGAGCCAGATGGACCGTCAAGGAAACACAAGCCCCTGCATGGCATTTACCTACGGATGGTTACCAAAGACAGACTCCGATTGAGGAACCATTAAATTGGGCGGAGGTTCTGGCTCACACCTGCGCTGCATTACAATTAGCCAGGCTTTTAAGCGCTGGAGAAACAGTGCCTGTCGCCGGATTATTGTTTGTCTTGCCAGTTGGCTCGGGCCCGTTCATATCCAGCTTGTTAGCGATTGCTTGTGCTTCTTACCACCCTCGTGTCCGTCGGTTGGTATAAGTACTTTCTGTTGTTTTCTGTTCCTATTACTACTTGCAGCTTAGTTTAAGTGTTCCATTGTTAGCTTCCCGGTTTTATCCTCTCTACACTTGAGCAGTGCACATGGAGTAGAATACTTCTGCATATAAAGTGCTGTACATGGAGTAAAAATATGACAAACAAAAACAAGGAATTCATAATATGAAAACAGTAAACACCATAAAACACTAAAACGATGTCAAATCGAATGTTGTGTCAAAAGCCATGGAATAAAAATGGACAGAGTGGCAGCTTGCCCAACGTTCAAGAGGGGAAAAAAAGCTGGATTTAACAAAAGCACCAATTGTCAGATTTAAGATCACTGTCCAATGTAAAGGCAAAGTTTGAGAGTGCTGGCGCAAAGGTGCTCAAGTCAACAAGGTGGAATTTACAAGGGCCACCAGGCCCAAGCCCCATAACCACGTTTTCTTTGCATTGATAGAAAGAAATCCAATGCCATCCAGGTCTTGATTTCCTCCAGGCAGACCAAAAGTGGTCTTAAGGAGAAAGCATTCTTTTTACTCAGCGCGACGTGGATCTGACTGCCATCAGCAAAAGCAAATATTATGCTATCGTAAGATGGAACCGAAGGGCAGCAAATACAATCAAAAGAGCAGGAGCCCCAAAATTGAACCCTGTGGCACGCCATATGACAGCGGGTTAGAGCGGCGAACAAGAAATTCTGTCAGCTATATCGGAACTAAACTACTCTAGAGTGCTACCACTAAATGGCACCTGGTGGTTCCAAAATTTCAAATGAGTGTGAATTTTAGAGATTTTTTGGGGGTCTTAAATTCCATAGTTTATAATGCTTCCATATTGTACATGATTGAATATTTCAAATTTCTGACATGATATTCATAAAATAATCATCCGGAGAGTCCGTGGTGACTTTTTTTAAACGGTACTAAGGAGACACAAGGAAAAGCACTCTCATGTTTTGTGCTTTTAAAAGATGCGGCCCAGCGAATGCAAGTTGTCTGTGCCTCTCACCCTTATCTCTCTGCTATCTGTCTTTCTTGAGCGGAATTCATGTTCTAAAAACTTCACTTTGTTAATAGCACAATCACTTGTCTTGGGAGCCAATCTGAGCGCTAAATGACAACATATTTGAAATACAGTTTCCGATCAGAGAGAACGCTCATGAAGAGAGCGTTTCGCATGAATGGCTGGAAGCAAATCTCATTAACAAAAGCAATATTTGTCCAACAAATTTATTTGTAGCCGGTTTGTTGCTGAACAGAGGTTCCACCTTAAATGCTCAATTTCTATCACTTTTTTTTTCTCACAGAGGCCACAATCAGGAGAATGGGCAAATCAGAAAGCCAAATGGACATCATGGAGAAATCCAGTCAACCTGGCAAACGTGGTTGGACGGTGGCAGAAATCGGTCTCTCTGTCCTCTTACTGGTGGTCAGCTGTGCCCTGGCCGGTCTGGTGGTCCTCTACACATCCGCATTGAAAGGTACACGGGGGGGAACATGCAAACGCCACACAGGACGGCCGGCGCTGGAATCGAACCCACGACCTCAGCACTGTGAGGCCATCGTGATAACGAGTCGGCAACCGTGCCGCACGACTTGAGACTCGAAAGCTTGCGTTGCCAAATAAGGTCTATATCCTGCAAAAATATGAGGGCTTGTTTATCGCGTGTTTAGCCGAGTTTTCTCCTATAAGTCTAATGAAACCTGGCACTGATAAACAAAAATGAACCGTCATTAAAAAAAAAATGATCATAGATGCCGGAATGAGCGCGTTCGCAAAAACGCTCAGTTCACGTTCGTCTAAAATATGAACACGTTCATCAACTTCATTGAACTCATTCGGGGTACAACACGTTACTTGGTGTGAAAAGCTTGAGAACCACTGGTTAAAAAAAAATAAATAAATAAATAAAAATACCATGCTGACTATCTGCATAATCTCTTTGAGAATTCTAAAGAATTGTTCTTAGGACTTCCTCACAAATCTATAATTTTTTTTCCCCCCCCTTGCAGAACAATCTCAGCGCTCCAGCGTGTCACGGAACTCAGCAGACATGGGAGGTAAGCGATTGTAAAGCCCAGACAATCAACACGGCACAGTGAGGGATAAGTGGAATCACAGGGGAAGGTGCCACCGCGCTTAATACTCTAAAGTCTCACTGCTGCCAAGTCAGCAGCCGCGCACAAAAGTCAGCGCTGACGCACCAGAGTCCAGTGGGCCGCCAATCCAGCACAAATGCTTTGCACAAAGCACACGTCTTTATGTCAAACGCCATTCACTACTTTAATTATTACTTTGTGCTGCTTTTTTTGGGACCCACATTTAATATGGGGACATATGGGAAATAAATTCTTCACACCCCAACCATGAATAGAGGCAGATGAAGCCAACTTGGATGATAGGCGAAGGGCTTAAAGACAAACAGAGCAGTCGAGTTGAGATCGATTAAATGTCCTGAGAATGAAATGACTTGCATGAATGAGAATGTGAAATAGATTTTTAATGGCTGGTGTACAAATTAGGGCTCGACCAATATGGATTTTCTTAGGCCAATTTCTATACTTGAGTTAAATTAAAAAATAATTAAAAAAAAAAAAAAAAGGGGGTCACGATCTGCCAAATTTGTCCACATTTTTCCCTAATTTTAAGAGCGCTCCTACCGGCTGGTAAATTAATCATCCCATCAAAAAAGTACCTGACAATTTCTGAGAATATGAGCAATATATGTGAGCAAGTCCTTCTACTTGTCTTTGCCCAAAAAAAAATAAATAAATACATATTTTCACTCATGGAGGCAGCACTTCACACACTACACTTGACATTTTGTGGAGAGGATCTACATTTGTAGCCACACGGCAAAAAAGAAATGACTCCTTCGCCAAACATTCAAGCGTGTACTAATGCTAATCTGCGCTAACTGCAGCTCTGCTTACCTTTTGGCTTGTGACATGATTGTAGCGTCGTGTAGTCCAGCAACTCCACTCCAGACAAGGCTCAAGAATAGTGGAGAAACTTGATGTGAGGATGGAATAAAGTATATTGGCCCCACTGTGACGTAAAAAAAAATAAATAAATAAATAAAAATAAAAATTCAGAACAACTAACTCAATGACACATTTTTGCAAACAAGCAGCTCAGAAAAGATTTACTAGATTGTTTTAGTTCACACTTGGGTGGGCGGGCACTCCCAAGACCTAACTAATTGTATAAAAGCCATTAAAAAGTCAGTTCCACTTCCCTTTCACAAAAAAAGTGAGAGAAAAAGCCAAAGAAAAAGCTAAACACACAAGCACAAGTTTGAAAGCGGCTCTGAATCAAAACTTTCATTTTAAGGCAAAATGCTCCAACTTTTGAGGTGTTTAACATTTCATGGTACCACTGTAAGTGCAAGTGCTTTGTTCCCACCCAGGTCAGCTGTTTCGCTCCAACCTCGATAGCGTGTGCACAACTGCAGACTGCGTTACCGCCGGTGAGACCCGCATAGCATGTCATATAATTGTTTTTTTTTTTGTTGTTGTTGTTGTTGTTTTTTTTTTTTAAGTATTATCATCATCTCTTCCCCCAAAGCGTCGCGGCTGCTGCAGAACATGGATGCGTCTGTGAAACCTTGCGATAACTTCTACCAGTACGCCTGCGGGGGCTGGCTGGAACGCCACGTCATCCCCGAGACCAGCTCGCGTCAC